>NC_050443.1:126606856-126928032 GCF_903995425.1 Onychomys torridus
AACCTTGCAACCTGAGTTCACTCTCTAGGACTCACATGGTAGGAGAGAACCACCTCAATATGAACCCACACACATACAATAAATAAATGTAATACAGTTTGTTTTGTTTTGTTTGTTTTTCAAGACAGGGTTTCTCTGTATAGGCTCTGCTGTCCAGAAGCTCACTCTTGGTAGACCAGGCTGACCTCGAACTCAGAGATCTACCTGCCTCTGCCTCCTGAGTGCTGGGATTAAAATGTGCACAACCACCGCCTGGCTGTAATACAATTTCTTTAAGGCTGTCTAAGAGCCACATAATTACAATGCTGTGTGGTCTGGGAGAGGGGTTATGGCTCTCTGCACAGCCAGAGAAAAGTTTCATGTAGATTCCACTCCCTGCCCATTCCTAGGGAGATTCAACCCATTGCCCTGGACATTCCTGGAAAGTACTCAATAATTGAGCCACATCTGCAGCCTGTAGAGGTGATTTTTCAATCAGGACAGGTGCACAAACCTCTAGCCTCAACTATTTGAGCTGAGACTAAGGCAGAAAAATCACTTGAGCCCAAGAATTTCAGGCCTGGCTGGGCCACATAGAGACAGGACACCTTGGACAACAGAGGCCTGAGCATTTCCTCTACCGCTCCAGGCCTGCTAGCATTGATGAAAGTGAGTGGCTCCCTTCCAGCCTAGCACCCATGTCAAGGGCCAGTGTTTGATCAGCCTGATGCCAAACAGGTAAGAAGGAACAGAACTCAGACAAGTGACAGGTGAAGGGTCAGGGCACAGACTCTGTTTATTGAGTGGTAGGCACAGGAGAGGTAGCTGGCTCCAGTGTGGAAGCAGAGGCAGCAGGTCATGCCAGGGCACTGTGGGCATCTGGCAACCTGGGGGCCTTGTCCCTATCTTAGGGGGATGGCACAAGCTCACTACAATAGGAGCAGCAAGGAGCTGGCCAGAGGAGAGAAGCAGCCACAGTCCCCTGGCATCCTGGGCAAGAAGCGGCAGATGTACTTGGCACAGGGGCCGGGGATAAGGGGACCTGGGGCCTGGGTGCTCTAAGGGGAGTAAAAGGAGATCATGTCTGTGGTGTGGAATAGAGGCTATGGTGGTGGCCGCCAGGTCCTGGCACCTGGGAGAAGAGCAGAGGAGTGGTCCTCGTCTGACTGGCCCCGCCCCAGCCTGGCTCACGCCCGATGGCACCATACCAGCTGCCAGAGCCCAGGCTGCCGGACATGCTGCAGGCAGAGAAGCAAGATAAGTTCCAGGAGTCCCAGGTAGTGCCCAGGGTCACGTTTATGAGATGGGGGGCAGGGGAAGGCGCCTTTAGCCCTGGGAACCCAGAGGGGGCTTCACTCAGAACAAGTCAGGCCTGGCTCTCGGTCCCCACTGCCTAATGGAGCCAGGCAGGACCCCAAGACCCCTCAGGCAGGGTTGAGGCTCCTACCTGGTGCTCTCACTCCGGCTGTGCTCCCAGGAGCAGCCCTCATCCTCACAGTGCCCAGCCCGGTCAAAGAAGTAAGAACGGGAGTCAAAAACCTGCCCGTTGAGGATTCGACTGGTGCTCTGTAAGTGTGGGGGGAGAAGCTGCTACTATGGATTTTTATTTTTGCCCCCATAACTGTCTCAGGACCCCAGGCCAGAATTGCCAGGGTCTAGCCCACTCCACTGGACCTAGAGGTGGTTGGGAGCCTACCAGGTCCTGCAGGGGCCGGTGTACCCGGAAGAAGCCCACCAGCAGTGTGGTGGGCAGCAGTTCCCACACGAAGAGGATGAGGCCAAACACCAGGTAACCTTTGTCCCCTAGGTCATTCACCAGGTCTGCCTGGGGAAAAGCAGAGGCTGAGAAGTCTGCCACCAGACAGACCGTGCTAGCAGAGCCTGGCCAGCTGCAGGCTAGATACTAGAGAAGGGATAAACTCGACTAATACCTACCTGGTCAGATACGTTGTACCAGTCGTAATCGAAGGCATCTAGCCGGCTCCGAGGGGCCAAGGCCAGAGCTGCCAGGTTGTAACAGGCCCGACTGGCATACAGCAGAACCATGGCACCCCCTATGGCAGCCGCCTGGCACACACTGGTCCCCTGGTAGAGATGACAATAGAGGATCTTCAGGGGGAAGGAGGCTTCCTCTACATCCTAAAGACCTCTGTCCAAGGATCCTCAAGGATACTGCAGCAGGGTTGGTGGCCCTACCTTAGCCTCTAAGTAGATGCTAGTGGAAGGAGCTCGCCGGGCGACGAGGCAGAGGCAGGCAGCAAGCGAGAGGGCACAGATGACGAAGAGGGAGTCGCTCACCAGGACACGTACCAGCAGAAGAACCCAGGGCTGTGCCCGGCGCTGGCGGGACAGCACTGCACACAGTACATTCACCAGCAGAAAGAGCAGTGAAGCACCCACGAAGGCCCCTCGGACAGCCAGCCTGCAGCCCACAGCAAAGTCAGCCCCAGGCCATGGATCTCCTTGGCCCTCACCAGCCACCCTGACTCCTCAAAAGATCCCAGGCTCAACCAGAACTCAGATGGTCCAGTCCAAACTCGGCTCGTCTAGTTTTGCATATGAAGGAACTGAGGCTCAAAGAGGCGAGGTGATTGGAAGCTATGGCATTGTAGGAAGAGCACCAGACAGGGGGTCAAACATCTGGATCTGAGCCCTGACTAGGGCCTCCTCCAGCTGTGTGACCTTGAACACGCTGCTTTATCTAACTGGGCCTCAGTTTCTTCATCTCTTAAAATGAGAATAAGACTGGTATCTCAGGTGAGATGTGAAAAGATGCTTGTGAAATATCTTTATAAACTGGAAGACACTGTGCAAAGGGCAGGGGCGGTGCAGCCAAGGTCACTACTAGAAGTGCACCAATACTTATATAGTCCATGGGTTGGAGCTTCTATCTTTCTCCACCGTGCATGACACTATCAGGGCTCTCTGCACCAGGTACTTTAGTTTTTCCTAGCTCTATCACAAATGTTCTGGGGTTCTTCTCACCTCAACCCTGCCACTGACCCATTAACTTCTCCAGTACTTACAAGCCTCGGCTCATCTCTGGCCGACGCTTTGCCTTGGCCTTGAACACCACCTGGGAGCAGAGATACCCATCACTCACTCCTCTAGACCCTTGGGTTTCCCTGCTGCTCCCACCACACCAGTTCCCGTGGTTACCTGGGCAAAGTAGAGGTTCATAAGCGTCAGTGTGAAGAACTGCAGGCAGACAGGGCAGCAATAGAGAAGCCAGAAAGGCAAGGGCCCCAGGCGGTTGGCCCTGGGAGTATCTCGGAAGTAGAAGGAGAAGAGTGTGGTACGCAAGGCTGCCCAGAGCAGACAGAGTGCCAGGAACACCGTCTGATAGCTGAGGCGCTTGTGCCCATACAGAAGCACCAGCCAGAGCTGGGCATAGACAGAGAAGAAGAGCAGAGCGTATAGGGCAGTGTAGGCAGCGGTCAGCCCCAGAGTCACTGTAGGCGGCAGTGCAGGTACCAGCCCGGCTGCAGGCACCAGGCCAGACAGGTTACTCTCCATGTCAAGGAGGGAGGCCTGAAACCAGGAGACAGAGATGGAGGGCTGGCCAGAAGCCAGGGAAATAAATACGGAGGGGTGGTTACTGCAGGAGGTGGTGAGAGCTGGGGACTCTGGAGGAAAGAAGTTGGGGTTCCCAGGCCTTTCCTCCCCAAGAGAGGGGGGGTGATGGGCACGGGCAATCTGGGCCCCGAACCCCTCACTCTGGAGTGTGTAAGGGTACTCTTTCCTACCCAGGGCAAATGGAGTGGGGGTTGGGGGTGTCCCTCCCTGGGTCAGCCCCAGAGCCAAGATGGGAGGATGCAGTGGTACAGAGAGTCCCTGGCCTTGGTCGCTCGTGTCCGGCTGGCAGGAGGGGGAGAGCCGGCCGATGCCCGTCAGCTTAGGACAGCGGCCGCTGCGGGGGCGCCCAACGCCCCGCTCTCCCCCTCCCCACGCTTGGTGGCTCTTTCCCCTCCAATAATCCGGATTGGGGGGCTTCTTCCTCTGTCCTCAAGATTCCAGACGTTGTTCCCCCACTGCGTCCACCCTCAGCCCCGGTGAATAAGAGGAAGTCGATGTCAGGTCCTCAGGCCGCTGCTGGGGAAGCGGAATCCGGTCGCCGGGACACCGGGCTCCAGCTCCCCGGCTCCCGCTGCTCCGCCCCACTCCTGCGCCTGCGCGGGTGTCCGTTCGCGACGCAAACTGCGTAGCAGCGGATGGGGACTCCGAGGCCGTGCGCCGCGCCCGGCGTGCAGCTCTTCGAGAATCGACGCGAGTTGCGCTGCCGGCGGGCGTCCGGGGTTACGGATGGCTGCGGGCGTCCGAGAGGCGGAGACAGGGCCGCACGCAGCAAGCACTCGGGTTACTCGTGTCCTGAACTGCCAGCTCTTAATATTTGGGGGACTACTGTTCCCTACGCTTAGATCCCCTAGCCCACATCGGGATCGGCGTGCCCATACGGGGGCGGCAACGACTCCCCCCACAGGCTCGCTGAAGGAAACTTCCGCCCACAACCAAGATGGCACCCTGACCCCGCCCCCTAGCTTCTGTTCGCGGGCTCCGCGCTCCGGCCTGCTGCCGCTTTCGCACACCGTTTCTAGCAGCCGAGCCCTCGAGAGCCCCACGGCTCGTCCTCCTGGGCGCCCCTGTCCCTTCTCCCGCACCCGGGCGGCCATCCTGCCTGGAAGGAGCTCCCGAGATGGCGCGGTGGGTTGTCCCCGAGTTGAGCAACGCGAGGCCTCCACGACCAGGAGGAGGAAGGAGCCGGCTTCCCCATCCCGGTCCCTGGGTCCAGGACGAGCAATAACCATCGCAACGATCACTGCACCCTACGGCCGAGCTTCAGTGAGCGGCTCTACAAGTGCTTTCGCTCATAGTAATCATTGCGCTGTTTACAGAATTTTCACCAGCTCCCCAGGGAGGTGTCATTAGCCCCATTTTACAGGAGGGAATTCGGGCCCAGAGGGGCTGGAGGATATATCAGCCGAAGCAGGCCTCCAGGATCCAAATGGGAACCCCAAAGCAGCCCTTGCTGGCTCCTGCACATGCCCTAGGCGTGAGGAAGTCGGATCCCGGAATCCGGAGCCTGGGGAGCGACGCAGGAGGAAGGCGGTGGAGACCAGCAGGTCGACTGCAGGGGTGGGACCTGGCTTGGGGTGGCCCCGCCTCCAGGCCGACCCGGGATTTACTTCGAGAACCGATTGGGTCAGATGCGTGACAGTTCCCGTCGCCCAGGAAACTAGGACCGGGCGCCTTTAGAACTAGAGGGAGGAGGCAGGCCCCGGTCAGGGGCCTCGAGATCGGGCTTGGGGTGAGACCTGTTGGCGGTCATAACGGGCAAGCGGGACGCAGCAGGGCCTGGACAGAACTCTAAAGAGAGATTTAGTACCCCGGGGACAGCCTGTGTTCTCCACCAGGCCAGACCCAGCAGACAGATGAGGGCTTGGGAAGACTGGTGGGCCTGTGTTGAGTGTGTGAGTGTGTGTGTGTGTGTGTGTGTGTGTGTGTGTGTGTGTGTGTGTGTGTGTGCGATCCAGTAGGAGTGGGAGCCAGGGCCACCTCTCCTGCTTCTCATCACCACTAGCTGTGCCCTGAGTACTTCTTACCTTGTCTTTACAGCCCAGAGTATGTTCCAGATCCCAGAGTTTGAGCCGAGTGAGGTGGAAGACTCCAGTCCTGCTGATAGGGGCCTGGGCTCAAGCCTCACTGGGGACCAACCGGGTCCCTACCTGGCCCCAGGTCTCCTGGGGAACATCGGACACCAACAGGGGCAGGCAGCCAACAGCAGTCATCATGGAGGTAGGTTCCCCACCCCACCATCATCGTCTCCCTGCCCCTTGCCCCCAAGTCAGTTGCCCCTTGCCTCTCTGTCGCAGCCATACTTCCTGAAGACTCTGGGGTAAGTCACAGATAGCTCTCAGCCTCAAAATGCCTCTTCTACAAACTAACTATCACTACCTTTGTAAGACCACAGGGTTAATTCACAGAAATATCTGGCATGCCCTTAATGATCAAGCTGCTTCACTAAATGCTCAAAACAGGCCCCAGGATAGACATCAGTGGGAGGCAAACATCCCCAAAGAGGAAGTGACTTTCCTAAGGTCACCCCTAAGAGGTGGTGCCAGGAAGACTCAATTTCTGGGTACCTGTTCTTCCTGGGTCAGGGCCTTCCAGTGGCCAGTAGGTTCTTTTGTTGTTGTTTTTCCTTTTTTTTTTTTTTTTTTGTTTTGTTTTTCAAGATAGGGTTTCTCTATGTAGCCCTGGCTGTCCTGGACTTTACTCAGTAGACCAGGCTGGCCTCTCAAGTGCTGGGATTAAAGGTATGTGCCATCACTGCCCAGCCAGTAGGTTCTTTCTTACTCCATGGATCACCCACAGCAGGACTGTCCTTGCACAGATGGGACAGGCAGGTGACCAAAGTGACAAACAGAAGACCAGTGTGAGGATTGGAAAGTATGAGTACCAAAATGGAAGGGGAGGCATTGGAAGATGCTGGTTATTTCTCAGTCCTCTCCACTCCCCAAGGCTGAGCCTTTCCAGCCACAGAACTCTCAGCTTAACCAGGTATGTCACTGGCTCACTAGAGCTTAAATGATCCCTATTTCCTTTTTCTTCCCCTTTGTTTTGTTTTGTTTTTGTTTTTTTGTTTGTTTGTTTTTTGAAACAGGGTTTCTCTGTGTAGCTTTGGAGCCTGTCCTGGAACTTGCTCTGTAGACCAGACTGGCCTTGAACTCACAGAGATCTGCCTGCCTCTGCTCAGATTGCTGAGATTAAAGGCTGGGCCACTACCACGAAGTCCCCACTCCCTTTTTGAGACAAGGCCTCATATATCCCAGGGCTACTTCCAGCTTGCTGTACAAGTGAGACTAGCCTTGAATTTCTGATCCTCCTGCCTCTACCTCCCAAGTACTGGGATCTTAGGTGGGCCAACATGCTTGGCATTCCACACTTTTTAAAAAAATTATATGTATATGTGTGCCTGTGTGTGCAAGTGCAGATGCCTTGGAGTCCAGAAGAGGGCGCTAGATCCCCTAGAGCTGTTATAGGTCATAAGCCACCCCTGTTATAGGTTGTTGTGAGCTGTCCCATATGGTTGCTTGGTACTGAACTCACACATCCTCTGCAAGAGCAGTAAATGCTCTGAGCCACTGAACCATCTCTCCAGCCCACCACACTTCTTTTAACCTCCAGATTTCTTGCTTGCTCTTTTTCTGGTCCTAGCTCCTCTCCATTCTCTGCCAGCACCTGGCTGTTCCTCCTCATCCCTGAGGCACACTAACTCCTCTTCATCCATGTCCTAGAGTGGTGGGACAGACACCAACAGAGGAGCCATAAGAAAAGTAGGCAGTGCTCAGAAGATGATGTGTGTTGGAGGTAGAGAGCAGAGTCCCAGGGCTATGAAGTGACTGAGGAGTGACACCTAGGTAGTCGGGGCTAGTCTTAGGAGGGAGTAGCCAAATAGGTAAGGCTGAGAGTTAGCTATTCTGATGCCTATGTTTCAGGAAAAGAGAGGAGGAAGTTAGGAGGCCCCAGGACAAGAATTGCTCCTGTGTAGCAGGGCCCCACATGGGGAGAGGTAAAGAGGGGTAAATAGAGCCCTGTCCAATTCAGTCTGTACAGGCCTTTGAAGGCTATTATAAGAACAACTTTGACTGGAATCATGGGAAGACTTTTTTTTCCTTCTTACTGTGCTGGGGATGGAAGCCAGGACCTTTGCACATACTGAGCAAGTGTTCAGTGAGCCACATCCCCGGGCCTGGGAGTTGGGTAGGAAGGAAAGAGGTGTTGAAGAGGATCCTCAGCACCCTGAAAGTTGGAAGAAAGAGAGATGGGGGAAGGTCAGGGATCTGGTAGGAACTTTTAGACATATAGGTGAGATTCCAGAATGCTGCTTGTGGGAGCAGCAGGGAGTTAATCTGAGTAGTGTATGTGACGGCCAGCCAGGGGCAGGTGCTAGAGGGCGGATACAAGGAGGAAATAGTGCTGGTGGAAAGGAGAGGAACTGCCTTGGGTTTTACACTTACATCAAGGGGGTGCTCCGAGAGGAAGGAGGTGGCAATTGGCTGGCATCATGCTAGGATGGAGTCATTTGATACGTGGCAGGGTCTAGGTGATGCCAATGGAGTGAGAGACTGGAAGGAGGGGAAGGAACAGGGAGATGAAGAAGTCAGAGATCAGGAGGAGCACTCAGGTTCAATCAACTCCGAGTAGGCTAAGGGACTGGCAGAGAAGCAGAGCAGTTTGTGTACAAGATGGAGAAGGCTGAGGTGTGGAGTGTGTCAGTGACAAGCTCTGAACCCTGAGTTAGGGAGTGCAGTGAAAGCATGGCCTGCAAGTGTGGCCGCAAGTGGAGAGAGGTGCACCCCAGCTCAGCTCCAGCTCCGTGAAGGAGAGCTGCCTGGGGAAACAGCCATGGGGAAGGTAGCTGAATGTCCTTGCTTCTCTGCTAGGCAGGGACTAGACCCCAGAGACCCTCCCTGAGCCTCTGTGTGTGTGTGTGTGTGTGTGTGTGTGTGTGTGTGTGTGTGTGTAGTGTCATAAACATTTTAGTATTTAGTTGTCTCAAAAGCAATTGCCAGAACTGGGTGTGGTAGTTGTTAGCATTTAGGCATCAGTAAGACATGGCTATAATCTCAGCACCAAGCATGGATGAGTTTGAGGCTTGGGCTCCTTAGTGAGGCTCTGTTCCAGCAAAACAAGTGACTTTCCATAAAAAGATTTGCAAGTGTCAGACCTGCCAGAGCCATAGAACTACTGGCCATTTCTGCAGTCAGCTCACTCTGATCCTAGCTCCCCTACCTACTTGCACCTGGCCCACTGGGCTGTGGGCATCCTGGGGCAGGGCCTGCGGTGCAATGCCTGGCACAGACTGCACAGTGGGAGGGGAGAAGGCCGTAACATACTGGTCCACACTGCAGCATCTGAGGAGGGCCCTTTAGGAGCCGATTGAAAGATTAACTGCTCCGCCTGAGTTTCCCAAGCTGTAAAATGGGAAGAGAACGGTTCCTACTTCACAGGGCTGCAGTAAGGGTACCTGAGTTCATGTGGACAATGCTTAGAAACTGCCTGGCACAGAGGGGGTACCATGGAGGTCCTATGCCCTGTTACTACCATAGTTGTGGTTATCATTGTTACTGTGAGTTGGCTCAGGCTCTGCAGACCTGGGTTTCCATCAGTAGTAAAAGCCTTGAACATCCAGTGTTCTTGGACGCCAAACATGAGATGTAGGTTAGACTCAAGATAGAAGTGACTTGAAGGCATTCCTTCCATACAGCCATTCAAGATTTAAGGTAGGCAGTTGGGATTTCGAGCAGGGATTGGAAAACCACAGACATGGGCTAAATCCCTGTGGTTTTGCACTGCCCCTGAGCTAGGAATGTTTTTGTTGTTGTGTTTTGAGGTTTTAAGGTCAGGACCCAGGGCCTCCAGCCCACTAGGCAAACACTATCACTGAACCACATTCCCCAGCCTTTTTTATGTTTGAGACAAAATCTCACTGTGTTGCCCAGGCTGGCCTCAAACTCCTGGGCATAAGCAACCCTCCTGCCTCAGATAGCCAACTAGCAAGAAGCTAGGACTGCAGATTTGCACCTCCAGGAACAATTCTTTATTTTGTCTTTTCAAGACAGGGCTTTTCTGAGTAGCCCTGACTGGCCTTGAACTCCTGTTTCTGCTACCTAAGAGCTTGGATTAAAGGTGTGTTCTACCACGCCCAGCTGTTTAGTTTCTAATCTATTGAAATGATTGGTTGACAAAATCCAGGGAGCAAATTACTATTATTAATTTTTAGGTGTGTTTTGTTTTGTTTTGGATGTGTGTGTGTGTGTGTGTGTGTGTGTGTGTGTGTGTGTGTTTGTTTGTTTTTGTTTTTGCTTTTGTAAACAAGGTTTCTCTGTGCAGCTCTGGCTGTTCTGAAACTCACTCTGTAGATCAGGCGGGTCTCACAGAGATCCACCTGCCTCTGTCTCCTGTGTGCTGGAATTAAAGTGGTGTGCCACTTTTTTCTTAAACAAATATTTTATTATAACAGGTAAAAATTGTATGAAATTCCTATTTCAGTGTTACTGAGTGAAGTGATGGTGGGCACAGTGATGTTTTGGGGGACATTTTGTCTGTGACCCCAACTATGAGCAAGCTGGGCTGTTATAGAAGCCCTGGTAGAACACTTGGCCAGAGCAGGGCCAGGTGAGGACCCAGGCTGGAACTCTAAAATGCCTTTGCTCAAGGCTGTAGCACAAGTCTGGGCAGGCCACTACGGAGACAGGGCAGGCACAGTGGCCTGCCCTGCCTGAGGGCAAAGCCTCACTGTTCTTGGAAGGGTCCAGGACACCACCGTTTTTTTTTTTTTATTACTCTTTTCCACCTTGCCATGTGTTTTGTGTGTAAGGGCATGTGTGGAGGTCAGAAGAGAATTTTAGGAGTTGGTTTGGTTCTCTCCTCTTCTACTTTGTAGGTCTCAGGAACTGAACTTAAGTCACCAGGCTTCATGGCAAGCTGTTTTTCCTGGCTTGTCACCTCCTGGACACTCCCGCCAGTTTTAATGGAGTATGCTAGGCTGCTCCTTGAACTGTGAATTTTCCCATTCAGCCACACCCTCTTACCCAGAAACCCCGTGGGTAAGGAGTTTAAAGCTAAAGGTGCAAGACAACCTTTCTCTTCCCATCCTCCTATCCCCCCTCCCCCCAGGATGGCATAAATGGGCAGGCCTGAGCATTCACCCAGAGAGAAGCCACCCATCCCTTCCCCTGAGGGATTGAGGCGGGTCTGGGCCACACCCCACCCACCGTCTTTATCCAAGGAGTTCACAGAATCACCAGGTTCTTTCCAGTAAATGCAAAGATATTTCTAAAAATTCCATTTAGGGGCAGGAGATGCAGCTCAGGCGTAGAGTGCCTGCCTAGTGGACAAGCAGCCTTAGCTTCCAGTCTCAGCTGGGAGGTGGGAGCAGGAGGACCAGAAGTTAAGGCCAGCATTCCAGCTAACCGAGACCCTATCCCATCAATCAATAAAGTCTCTTGACACGAATGGGTGTCATTTTGTTGCTGGGGTGCTTGGCGTTGCTGAGCACCTTTAGTGACTGACATTCTCCATGCCACAGCACAGGCTCTTGGCATAGCTGATAAGTGGGGAGGAAGAAAATGACTCCTCCAACTGGGCCGCTGGGTACTGCTGAAGGGGGCTAGAACATGAGATGGGCAGACCTCGGAGTCAGACGGGCTGTGTCTGCACTAGTCCTCATCACTGTGTGGCCTTGGATAGGGTGCATACTGTCTCTGTGCCTTAGTTTTATTCCCTGTCAAATGAGGAACTTGCCCAATAATATGAGCTGAGAACTAAATGAATGAATCCAAGAGAAGCCTCTAGCCCAACCTGCTCAGTGTCCTCCTTGATTGGTTGGTTTTTTGTTTTGTGAGGTGCTGTGGATAGAACCCAGGGCCTTGAGCGTGCTAAGCAAGGATTTCAACCCTGCTCATGAAGGCAGATCTGTTGAGGGGGCGAGCACATGCACCACTCTGCCCAAGTATCAGTGCAGGCCAGAGGACAGCTTGTGGACGTCGCTTCTGCTTCCCCTTTACATAGATCCCAAGGTCCCCACTCAGGTCTTCAGGCTCCTGTACTGGTGAGACATCTTGGTGAAGGAAGTGGGCCGAGCTCCCACCAAGGCCACCTGGAAGTCTTCCCCTTCCTGCCAGCACCTGAATGCTGGGATTCCAGGGCTGGGTCCAGTTGAAGTGACATTTCATTTTTTAGTGCAGATAGGGTGCTCAGGTGTGAGCCTTTCAGCTTCTGCCTTCCTTCTCAGTAAGATGGGGAGAACTCCACATCTGCCATATAGGAGCCAAGAAGCCAATGGCTGTTCACAGGACAAAGTGGAGTGCTCTCCTGTCTTGTCTGTTCTCATGGTGACTGTGAGACTGGCTGTCCCTGTGTCACAGAGAAAGACACTGGTGTACCAGGGAATTGGGGAAATGGGTTCGTGGTCATAAAAGGGGAACCCACCTAGCTGCTGAGTAGTCTCCCTGAAATACTCTGTAGATGGGCAATGATAGTGCTCTGGCCAGGTGCTTTGAGCAGACCAGTCCAGGCCTTTCATGACGCTCCCTCCTTATCTCTGGCTTTCTGTTACATGTCGGCAGCTGGTATCCTCAGTACTGGAGCTGAATTGCAGAGTTCTGCCCATTGACCTTTGAGAAAGGGAGGCAAACTTACCAACCTCCAAACCTGAGGGAAATTTACCTCCTCCCAAGCTTTGCCTGCAGACACCTGGGTGTGGGCAGCAGGCTGTACCTAGCTCTGGACTCTGCACCTGGGAGTGGTTCTGGGTCTTCACTGGTCTGAGCAGAGGGGTACAGATGGCAGAAGTTAGGGGTACAGATGGCACACAGCACCCAGATCAGAGAAGCAGATCACTCACAATTCGCCTGCAGCTCACAGAGCATGTCTACATTCTGATGTGCCCTTCACTCAGGTGCATTAGTATGCAGGGTAGGTGAGACTCTCTTCATGAAGGGAGAAAACTAACTTGGCGTTTAAGGATGGCTGGGCAAGGCAAGAGTTGCACACCCTGATGGGCTCAGGGGCCAAACCAAAAGACTTCCGGCCTCAGGGCTTAACAGTCTTGTCACCCTGAGAAAACGGACTTCTCTGAACACCTGTGTACCTGTTGTCTCCCCACTTCCCCCATCTGTGAGAAGTGACTACAAGTTTTCCTGTAATAGAGACTGGTTTTGAACTCACCAGTGCTGGGATTATAAATGTGAACCATGCCCAGGACAAGCCTCTATGTTCGGTTTGTAGAACCAAGTGGTGAGGATAGTTTAGCACATAAAAGCTAGTCTCAGAAAAGAAAAAAAAAGTCCACCGTTCTGGACACTGTCTCCAAAAAAGGTGCAATACGGAATGCATTGAGTTCTTGTTCTCCCGCAAAGACAGAACAGAACACCTCCCTAGTTAGGGGTTGCTATGAGACCATATGAGTTACCTTATTCCTCTATTTTGTGAAAGGCACAGTAGAAAGTCTTTGTACACTAAAGGCGTCCTTCATTACTGGCACTCGACAAGGATTTGTGGAAATTAACTCGATTTCTCACAAGAACCCTCTTAGCTCCCTCCATTCGCAAAAGAGGGACTGGGGCTATTGGAAGGTGAACGGCAGTTCGAAATTCACACCTCTTCCATCCCGACTCCTGCAGGCGTTGGGGCTATGGAGACCCGGAGTCGCCACAGTTCGTACCCCGCGGGGACCGAGGAGGATGAAGGGATGGAGGAGGAGCTCAGCCCCTTTCGTGGCCGCTCGCGCTCGGCTCCCCCCAACCTCTGGGCCGCGCAGCGTTATGGCCGCGAGCTCCGAAGGATGAGCGACGAATTTGAGGGTTCCTTCAAGGTGAGCACCTGCATGGGGTGCGACCGGACCTAGACCCACCTTCCCCTTCTGCTATCTAGGGCATGTCGGGATTTGTAGTTTCAGGCTCACCAGGTTTTTCCCTTTGGTGTTTCAGGGCATGCCGGGACTTGCAGTTCTAACCCCTCTGTCCCTTGTGTTCTGTGACTTGCAGTCCGAGGATTTCCTCCCTCTTCCTTCTTTGTCCGAAACCCCGCCCCCAGTCCCGGAACTTCGGCACCTGTGGTCCAGAGTTCTTTCACAGCTAGCCCGCTAAGAGAACCAAGATTTTCTGTGATCTGTGTACTACAGACTCACTTCAGGCCAAAGTTCCTGAGTCCCCGAGGACCGTAGAGCTCGAAGCTTGCTAGTATCTGAGCGTCTCCCCAACTTCTAAGCCACTTTAAATTCTTGAATTCAGCCCCGTCCTCAGCAGTTGCTGGGCTCCAACCAATCCGGATTCCCGAGAGCCCATTCATCTTCTAGCGCCCCTGACTGCTGGTGACGGCGGTCTTTACATTTCAACTCAGAATGTAAGGACTTGATTCGGGATGCCAGGGTGAGGCTCATTTATTTAACTCTTTACTCCTTCCCCGAAGGGACTTCCTCGCCCAAAGAGCGCGGGGACTGCAACACAGATGCGACAAAGCGCCAGCTGGACGCGCATTATCCAGTCCTGGTGGGATCGAAACTTGGGCAAAGGAAGCTCCACCCCCTCCCAGTGATCTTCTGCTCCACATTCCGGGAACTCTACCGGCTCCCAGCGCCCGCCATATTGGGTGTGGGCGGAAGCCTTCCGAAGACAAGGATTAAAAAGAGGATCGCTATGTCCCTTTAACAGGAAGAAGAGCTGGCCAACAGCTTGAGTCCCTTCTGGGTGCGTGCAATAGGCACGCACCAATAGGGGTGGTTCTCGTTGGAAGTTTCAAAGTTTCCGCCTCCCCCACCTCAGCTTCCGGAAGTGACTTTTCCCCTCTCGGTTACTGGGCTGCCCTCAGGCGCCTGCGCCAAGTTTCGAGCCGGGGTATGAACCGTGACTTGGCTGCAGTCTTATCATTCGAACTGGGAGCTCGTGGTCGCTAGGTGCTTTACAATAAAGCCCGCGCCTGTGCTGCTGCACCTCTGTCCTTCGTTTGGGGTTCCGCAAACCGGATTATTCCTGATAGTTTTTGTCTGTTTTGTTTTTCGAGACAGGGTTTCTCTGTGTAGCTTTGCGCCTTTTCTGGAACTCACTCTGTAGACCAGGCTGGCCTCGAACTCACAGAGATCCGCCTGCCGCTGCCTCCCGAGTGCTGGGATTACAGGCGTGTGCCACCAACGCCCGGCTTTATTTCTGATAGTTTTAAGAGGCTCCTTTTACCCATAAGGGAAACAGGCTCTGTCCAAGGACTGAGACCAAGAAGTTGAAGCAACCAGCGGAGGCGGGCTGCTAGGCTTGAGGATGAGGGAGCGGGTCTTGGCTAGACCCCTGGGACTGCTAGGCCTTATCTCTAATATGGTAATTGGGAGCTGCAGCCCAGACAGCCGCTGGAATTCAGCGTTCTGCAAACCATGCCGAGGCTCCCCCGGGGCGGGGGGCGGGGGTCATTTGCTCTTATTTGGGTCAGTCCTTGTGAGCAGCTACTGTGTGACCGGCCTGGGGCCAGCGCTGCTCAGGGACCTGGCAGGGCACGCGGGGCGGGGCGGCACGATCGCTAGGGAACGTAGAAGCTTCTCATGGGGACCTGGAGCAGGGCCCAGAGCTCAGTTCAGAGATTTATTGGCGCCCCTATATCCCAGGCCAGTGCTTTGGGCTGGATATGCAGATAAGTTGCGCCACAACCCTGCTTCCTGGAACATGGGAGGGGGCAGCCCCCATGGCAGGGCCTCCAGGAGTAGGTCAGACTTGAAGGTGAGACTGCCTGGGACTGCCACTCACAGCTGAGGACATACCAGGATGTTGGGAGTTAGCTTGGTTTTGAGGACCCCAGGAAAAATGGAGGTCAGTCAGCAATGGACTTGGATTACAGGAAAGTGGGAGATCTGGGACCAGGACACGGTCTGACAACTGGAGAAGGTGGCTTGGGCAATGGTAGGAATCTCAGAGAGCAGAGGCCTTAACCCTGGGAAGCCCAACCCTGGCCACCCAATTTCTCTGGCCTTCATACCCGATCTTTTGCCTGGGGCTGCAACAAAAACAAAGAAAGCAAACACTTCATTGGCAGGAGATAAGCCCAGATAAGAGGCTGCCTTCCTCCGAGGGAGCAGCCAGTCCCCAACCGCCAGGAAGCTGGGAGAGGCCTTGAAGAAGTGCCAGTCTGCCTCAGCCACAGGGCCTGGCCCATGCTCTTGCCACAGGGTCTCTGGAGTTCCTGGCTGGTCCCAGGCTCCTAGCAGCTCTTCCAGCTGGTGAAGACCATCTAACAGAGCCAGTGTGCAGGCAGGCCATCCTGCCTCCTCGCAGGTCTCCACCTAGCTATGGCCCAGAATACACAGCTTCCATTCAGGGCCTGTTTCCGTATCTGTAAAACAGGCAAAACATCTCCCTCATAGGGGGGAGGGGGCTACAAGGTATCCACAGAGTATCCCAGCCCCTGCCAGCAACAACCCTTAAGACTGCCAGCTTCCTTTATCCTAAGAGCCATGGATCCCTTCCCAATCTGACAACTCAGCTCCAGCCAGCCACTCCATCCTTGTGTGGTACCCTCAGTGGCCTGGCAGAAGATGCTGGGTGCTTCGGTCACATCAGGCAACAGGAAGGGAGGCAGGGAAGGCTTCCTGAAGCAGGATCTGAGCCTGAGCAAAGAGACTAATAGGCTGGGGAAGCTGGGCGCTCAGGGCAGAGGCAGAAAGGTCAGAGCCACTTCTGGCAGGGAATAAGGTGCCTTGGGCAAGGCAGCCAAGCTCAAACCTTAAAACTTTTTGCTGGGAGTGACCACCATAGCACAACCTCGTTTTATAAATAAGGAGGCTGAGGCCCCAGGAGATAGCAGTACCAGAACTAGAGCCCAGAATGTTTTCATCCAAACCACACTGTACACAGGCTCCCTGAAGTCCACTTTTATTCATGTAAAAAAAAAAATCCCTAAATATAAAGGGTTGGCCTTTACTTCCCGGAGCTCCAGGGCCTCCCTACTGCTCCCTAGGAGTGCTGCAGGTATAAGCTCCAACCCTTTTCCTGGGCCTGAGGTTAGAAAGGGAGGCTGAGGACTGAAGAGGCCCCAAGAAAATGGAGTTAGTGTGAGACATTTGCCTGATTTTTAAAAAAATAAAATTTCTAAAGATAAAAGGTTAAAAAAAAAAAAAAAGCATTAGTGTCTTCTAGCCATTACCCACTGCTTGCCCACGTCCTGTGGCCACCTTTTTTTTTTTTTTCAAGACAGGGTTTCTCCGTGCAGTTTTGGAGCCTGTCCTGGATCTCGCTCTGTAGACCAGGCTGGTCTCGAACTCACAGGTATCTATCCCCCTGGCTCTGCCTCCCGAGTGCTGGGATTAAAGGCATGCTCCCGTTGCCCGTTGCCCGGCCCTGTGGCCACCTCTTGCTCAGCCAGTTTAGAGTTGGGTGTTCTCCTCCTGGCTCTCCGAGTCAGCACCAGACAGGTGCCCGCCACTCCCAGATGCATGACCATTGCTGGCACAAGCCACCAGGGGGCCGTCCCCAAGCCCTTCCGATGTCTCGCCCAGCAGGCATCGGCGGATCTCCTGGGGCAACCTCTCTCGCTGTTCTTGACACTCCTGGGTCAGCTGGGCCAGCAGCTGCAAGAGGATGATGCGTGTCCAGGGGGCTAGGCTGCCCAGCTCCTGTCTGCCCGCCACCCGCCGCCTCTTAGGCCTTACCTTGGGCTCCTCTTCCACTAGCTGCTGGAGGACTTGCTGCTGCCCTGCCAGGAGGCGCTCATGGCGCTGCTTCTGGGCCTCTTCCAGCTGTAAGGGAGGGCAAGAGTTCAGCTGAGAGAGGGGCAAGACCTGGAGGCACTGAAATCAGGGAGAGAGGGATCAGGGCTCTAACACTAAAGGTGTTAGATATGATGCAGGTACCAGAGGCTGTTGGTACAGTCCCTGGAGGAAAGGCCTTTTGGAGAGCAAGTGGCACCAAGCCAGGCATGGCAGAGCTGCGTTTTTGATGAGTAAAGGAAGAGGTGAGGCTCACTCACCCGTCTGATGGAGTTGACCGACTCAGTGATATGCCGACGATTAATCTCTGTCAGTTCCCTGCAGAGGTGAGTGGGATGGCTCAGTGCCCAGGCTCCCTCCTGCCTCCCCTTACTCAGTGGATCCCAGCCCGACACACTTACACCTCCTTCTTATGTTTCTCCCTTGTCTTGGCCTCTGAGATACTGTTGTTGCGCTTCCTGTCCAGGATCTTCTGAAGCTCCTTCTTCTCCCTGGAGCAGCAAGGAGGGACAGGGTTCAGAGACAGGACTCCTGGCCCCAGAATCCCACTGCACTCACCCGGGACCCTCTACCTTTACCTTTCATTCAGCTCCTTCAGTCTCTTGAACTGGGTTGTGTGTGCATCCAGGACAACCTCCCTGAGCCGCTGCTGACCCTGGGGACACAGGCAGCCAGCCAGCAGGTAACACGGGGCTGGCAGGTCTACCCAGGAAGCTGGTTCTCCTTGCCTCCACCCACCACAGGCCCCTCACCTGTCTCAGGTGCTCCAGCCTCCGTTGGGTTTCTGCATCTGCCTGGGCCTCCCTCAGCTCCAGCAGGCTCTGTACCTGCCGGTTCTGGAACTCTCGATGCTGCTTGGCCTCTTCTTCCTCCTCCTTCGTGTCCTCCTCCACATTGATAGCTCTGCCTCTGTAGGAAGAACCTTCCCAATAATGCCAGGTCCCTGGCACAGGAGGACAGTGACAGCAGGACTCATGCTGGCAGGCAGCGGGGCCTCGGCAGGCCAGGTGAGGTCCTGCTATGCAAATCAAGAAGACCGGCAGCTGTACAGGCAGCTGTACCGTTAGCTCCACACAAGTGATAAGCTCCTGCTTCTTGGCAGAGGGCTTCAGAGGAGGTGTTACTGCCAGGGAAGAGTGAGGACCAGTATGGGAGTCCACCTCCACCTTCCTGGTATCCGAGTATGCCCACCCAGCATGGAAAGCCACATGCACACCTCCCTCCAGTATCCTGTCAGCGCACAGCACAGGTGGCACCAGGCTGCAGGGCACTCACGGAGCACTGGGGGAGGGCCGGCACCTGCCCTCAGCCCTGGCCTGAGCCAAGCCGTCCAGAAGGCGGCGGGTGAGGGCCACAGCCTTGCGCTGGTGCTTCTTGTGCAGCTCCCTTAGGTCTCGATCCTGCCGGCTCCGGAGCTTCACCATAGACTTATGGTTTCGGAGCTCCTCCAGAGGGGTAGGAGTCACCTCTGCAAGGGAGAGGTGTGGGTAGCAGGCAAAGGAGCTGGGGGAGCAGGCAAGGTGGGCTGAGCATGGCTGAGCTGGGTGGGGTAGATGCCCTCCAGGTGGCCCCACCCCAGATCAGGCTGTGCCCCTTACCAGAGAGGATGCTGGCAATCAAATCATCTCGCTGCCCTGGAGAGCAGAGGCTCTGGTGAGAAGCTGGGAAGCCCAGCAGCAGATGGCCTCCCTTGGTGCACTCCTAGGACAGGCTCCCCCTTACCTGGGCTACTCAGGGAGGCGCTAGTGGGAGAGGTGGTAGGACCTGGGGGCCATCGAGGTGAAGCATCCAGTGGGTTAGGTGTGGGGTTGGGCAAGAGCTGTGACCCCGGCTGTTGAGATTGCGTCTCCTGATATGTCTCTGTGCTGGCCTGAGCCTGCAAGAGAGAAAACTCCTTCCAAAAACGTTTTCTTCATCTCTGGGTCCTTCCACCTCCAGATGCCCTGTGCCCCAACCAGCTCCCTCTGCCTGCACAATGAAGAGATAGACAGTAGGCACCCCTAGACCCTTGTCCATGCCAGGAAGGCTGTGGGTTACCAGATCACTGCATGTCCTCAACAAACTCCCGGATGATTCTGGAAAAGCCTGGCCTGGCCCCAGAGTCCTCCAGAGTATCCCTCCCACCCTTGCCTGCTGGTTCGTCTGCCTCCTGGATGCTCAGCTCCTGATTTAATCAGCAGAGGAAGCAATGGCAGAGCGGGCACCAGTTTCTTGACTAACAGCTCCTCACAGCCCTAATTGCAGTCATCTCTTTCCTGGCCGCCACAGGCCCCATGGGGACTGGGTCAGGACATGCGGCTGAACCCCTGCTCCTGGCGCCTCCCCACTGAAGCCACTACCCACCTCCTCATGGCTTCCCTGGCTTCTAGTGCCTCGGTGTGTGTATACCCAAGTTTTTTACTCCATCTAGAGTTTGAGAAACTCCAGTCTAGAGACAACCGAAATTAATGCAAATAGGTATGTCCTCTTCCAAGAGCCCACAGCTGAGCTGAGGGTATAGCTCAGGTAAAGCATGTGCCTGGCCTAATTAAAACCCTGGGCTCAATCCCTATCTAGCACTGGGGGAAAGAAGGTAAAGGGTTGGAAAACTGACTGCTCAGTAATGTGCTTGCCATAAAAGCATGAGGACCTGAGGTCAGATCTCCTCACGCCTATAACCCCAGTGCCAGGATGCACAAAGACAGGCAGTGCAGGTCTGGTTCAATAGGAGACCCTATCTGAGAAAATAAGGTGGAGTGTGTCTCTGGAAAACCACATACTCATGTATGTGAACACATGCAAACATGTTTACACACAAAAGCAAAACCCCACAGCTCTTACGCCTGGTGCAAGCCATCCAAAGCTCCTGACAGTGCAACATGGCGGAAAGGTCAAGCTTTAGGGGCTAAAAATGGGCTGGAAGCCCAGCCAGGCTGTATGGAGCTCAGCCACTTCCCATAGCCTCCGTGTCCAGTCTGTGAGGGGCATGGCATTGAGCCAAGGATGTGACTGACCTCACAGCAGGCTTGGCAGCAAGCTGGCACTTAGCAGCCACTTGGCATCATTTCCAGGTTTGAGTGAGACAAAAGGACCCAGAAAGGGGAGCAGGTTTTGCAGGCATGAGCTGGGCTGGTGAGACAGGAATCTAGGGTCTGCAGTAAGACACTTAACAGCTTGGTTTAGCGAGAGGTATCAGCTAGCAGGGCTGGGAACTGGGGGTACCCATGGAAGAGTTGTCCACTGGTCTCCAGTGTCAAGGTAGGCCTAGCCCTGCCAACCTCCATTGATGCCCACTCACCTCACTCTCCCCAATGAGAGCAGCCAGCTGCTTGGCCCGCTGGTCCATTAGGCTGACATGCTTGATGGGGTTAATCAGGGCCTCTGCATAGTCTAGAGGAAGCAGGAGGCCCAGTCTTCAGACCAGACCCCAGGCCAC
Source organism: Onychomys torridus (assembly GCF_903995425.1). Taxonomy (NCBI): domain Eukaryota; kingdom Metazoa; phylum Chordata; class Mammalia; order Rodentia; family Cricetidae; genus Onychomys; species Onychomys torridus. The sequence continues at coordinate 126,627,499 of NC_050443.1, forward strand.
ACTCTTCCTGCCAGCACAGGGTTCCAAGGGTGGGAAGTCTGACCCCACTTGAACTGCGGCACCTAGTTCAGCCACGCCCAAGTCCAGCTCCCACCCTCTGGTCCCTGCCCTGGCCTACTACCCCATCTCACCCTGGTGGTCATCTGGAATGTAGTCAGAAGCTTCAGTGTAGATAAGCAGGGCAGGCAGGCACAATGGCTGGTTGGCTTCATTTCGCAGGCAGACATAGTGGTATCCTGGGCGGGCAGGAGGGTAAGGTCAGCTAGGCCTGGCCAAATCCCCAAGCCAACCCAGTGCTACCCAAAGCCCATAGACTCACCTGAGCGGATGGCAGAGACAGGAAGGATGCGGTGCCCAACGAATCTGCCACCCTCCTCAAAGGCTGCAATGCGAAGTGAGGCCAGCGTGGGCAGTACAACCTGTGGGGCCCAGACTGCTGAGCTATGGGGCAGAGCCAGGACCACCATACCATAGCCATCAAGGCTTCACCCCCAGAGCACAGAAGCCCAGCTCACAGGCAGCCAGAAGCCCTCAGAGTCATCCACAGGACAAGACAGGACAGGTCGCATCGTGGCCTGCTTAGCAACTATGTACTGAGCCATGTGTATAAATTCAGGACACACTTCAACCAAGTCAAAAGTAGAGGTCATATCCCTATTCCTATGGGACCATAGGAGGGGGTGCAAGCTTGGAGCTGTGGTCTCTGGTAAGTGCTTCCTGCTTTGGAGATGAGGCGGGCAGTGTCTGTTCCTCATGTGGGGAAGGAACAGGAACAACACAAGATAGGACAATGTTGTCATCATTCCTACCCTGCAGCCCAGCCCTTGTCTCTCCTTATCCCCTCTGTCACTCAGAAGAGGACAGGGAACCCAAGTCTGACCATAGGACACGCGGGGCCTGGGAGGTCACTTGCCCACTTTCTGATCGCCAGCCACTACCAGGTGCCTGGCCCCTGCTCTCAAACGGAGAGCAAAGCCAAGACAGGTTAGGTTGGTCTGCCACAGAGTGGGCTCACCTTGGGGAAGTCAAAGGGCTCTTCATCCCACACAGGGTTGAATGAGTTCCCCTGAGACGTCCTTGTGCGGTATTTGCGCCTCGTGTCAACTGGGAGACCAAACATGTCCACTTCGACATAGATGCCCACCTTCCTGTCAGACAGGAACTGCCCCGAAATCACCTGCAGTGGGCGAGCCCAGGAATTTAAGTGTAAAGCAGCTGCTGTGCATCTTGCCCTCAGAACACCCTAGGCCCAATCCCTCTCAGGACCCACCTTGACCCGCAAGGCGTTGGCTACTATGCCATCGACAATGACCTCGGTAAAGGGGTCAAAGGACTTGTCCGGCCGCCGCATGAACTCAGGCTTGAGCAAGTACCCGCTTCCCCCATTGTACTCAAACACGCCTGCATTGAGCTGCATCGGCAAGTCTGGAGGCAACACAGGCAGGGTCAGTTAAGTGGCCTCGTCGGGGTCATCCAGAGTTCAAGGTCCAGGACCAGGGATAGGGTCAAATGGATTCCAGGGTCCAGATTCAAGAACAACTAGACTGGTGAGGGGCCACAGGGTCAGTCAGGGGCAGGGTTCCAGATAAAGTATGGGTTAAATTTTGGGACAAAGGATTAGGTAAAATCCAAGTCAGTAAGGTGGGGGTCAGGGTCAAGGAGTGTGTACTGCCTAGTTTTATGTCAACCTAATCCCAGCTACAGTCATTTTGGAAGAGGGAACCTCAACTGAGAAAATGCTCCCCCACATCAGACTGGCCTGTGGGCAAGCGTGTGGTGCATTTTCTTGATTAATGATTAATTGATGTGGGAGGGCTCAGCCTATTGTGGGCAGTGCCGCCCTGGGCTGGTGGTCCTGGGTGCTGTAAGAAAGCAGGCTGACCAAGCCACAAGAAGCAAGCCAGGAAGCAGCGTCTCTCCACGGCTTCTGCTCCAGTTCCTGGCCTGGCTTCCCGCAATGATGAACATGTAAGCTGTAAAATGGAATAAACCCTCCTCCCAAGTTGATTTTGGTCACATTGTTTTATCCCAGCAATAAAAACCCTAAGACAGAGGGCCAGAGCTCACCCAAGGTCTGGAAGTTGAGGGCAACAAGCTGGCAACCCACATTCCAAAAGAGCTGAGGCATGTAGTTGGAAGAGTCCACACGGGTGCCCTTGGGATAGATGCGGCTAAGCTGCTGTTTGTTGTATCTGGGGTTGGTGGTCAGGGCCATAAGGGAATAAGTGACCACCTTCTGCCAGCCTCTGCCTCAGGCCCCATCTCCACGCTCCTAACAAAGCTGTCCATACCATTCCCGAGCCTCCACACCTCAACTTACTTATGTCCCCATGCAGATGGCTTCTGTGGGGTCAAATCCCTGAGGCATCTGCAAGTCCCTGCCTGGCCCCACCCCAGCCCCAGTGCCTGGGGAGGATACTCCACAAACTCCATGGGGCTCTTGGTCAGCTGTTCCATGGCCTTGGTCTCCACAAAGGATGACATCTCGAAGCACTTGTTCCTTTCTGTGGGCAGTGGAGGGAAAAGTATAAGGGCCTGGCAGGGCCTGGCAGGGCCAGCTCCCAGTCACCCATCCCCACTTACTTCGAGCAGCCTCAAAAGACTTGAACTTGACAGGCTCAATGTAGTTGACAAGTGTCGACATCTCCTCGGTGGCATTGACCTCACTGCTGGCTGTGCCCTGTGGCCCCCAAACTCAAGGTCAGTGGTACCAGATGTCTCTTGCTTGCCCCCACAAAAGGGGGGCTAGCCCTTCCCCCCCACACCTGCAGTCATACTGCCCAGCAGCTTCCTGCAGGACACCTTAATATCACCTTGATAGTGACCTTTCTGTCAACTCTACTCTCCAGTATTCCCCTTGACGCTCCCTCCTCTTGCTCCAGTTTCTCCTGCCACAGGGCCTTAGCACATGCTAGTCCCACCTCTTTAGGTCTGTCTGCCCCAGCCTTCCCTCCAGGGCAGAGTCCCCTTCCCCAGCTCTGCAATTCTGTGTCCTCTTTTCTTTAAACTTTTTTTTTCTTTTTTTCCGGAGCTGAGGACCGAACCCAGGGCCTAGAGCTTGCTAGGCAAGCACTCTACCACTGAGCTAAATCCCCAACCCCTAAACTTTTTTTTTTTTTTAAGATTTTTTTATTTATTATGTATACAGTGTTCTGGTTGCATATATCCCTGCAGGCCAGAAGAGGGCACCAGATCTCATTACAGATGGTTGTGAGCCACCATATGGGTGCTGGGAATTGAACTCAGGACCTCTGGAAGAGCAGTCAGTGTTCTTAACCTCTGAGCCATCTCTCCAGACCCTTTTCGTTAAACTTTTAACTTCATTTCCTTTTCCTTTGTGTGTGTGATAGTGTATGGAAGTGTGGGTACTTGCTGCCACTGTGCACATGGGTTGATCAGGACAACTTTAGAGAGTTAGTTCCCACCTTCTGTCTTGGGTTCTGGGTATCAAACTTAGGTCAGTATGCTTGTATGGTAAGCACTGTTACCTTGCCAGCCCTGCCCTGTACCCTAACACTTTTTTTTTTAATTATTTTTATTTATTTTGAGACAGGGTCTCTCTATGTTGCACTTGCTAGCCTAGAACTCACCAGACCAGGCTGGACTCAAACTCACAGAGATACGCCTGCCTCTGCCCCCCAGTGCTGGTATTGAAGGTGTGTGTCACTACACCTAGCTGGCTCTTACATTATTGCATTTATGTACTGTATGTGAAGAGGGTAAGCATGTGGAGGCAGATGCTTTTACTGGGGAGCCATCTCCTTGGCCTTGCACCCTAACTCTTACAGGTTCATTTGCATACCACTTAAACTGCACTAGGAGTGTAAAGAACCAGCACAATGGCTGTCCCCAGCAGGTGCTCAGCAAACAGCCCCCTCTACTGCCTGTGGTCCTGACCTCATCTGTAGTGGGTTTTTTTGGATCTGTTTCCTCCTCTTCTTCATCTTCTTCCTCATCCTCTCGGTCAGCAGGTATGAGAACATTAGGTCCCCGGCTGAGGCCCTCCTCACCCAGAGATTTCTGGGCCTCCAGGCTGGTCTTCTCAAGTCCCATCTCCTCCCCATTGCTTAGGCCAGGGCAGCTGTCTGAGCTGGGGGACCCTGCACAAGGGCCAAGGGTCAAAGGTCAGGACCACAGGCTGATGCTGAGGAAATCTGCAGTTGTGCTCAGTATGTGTGGGGAGGTCAGGGTGCCTTCTTAGATAAGTACAGCTTGCAGAGAGGGTAGGGGTCATAATCTGGATGGCATTAAAGCTGGTGGTCATCCAGAGGGGTCTCAGGTCAGAGTTATACTCTCTCTCTCTCTCTCCATATATATTTATACATATAGAGAACTCGAACAACAGCCTGAACAGCCAGGTACATGGGAACATGGATAGGCTGCAAGTTGAGCTCAGCAAGTGCCATACCCAGTGGGGATTAGTTGGGCGAGCAGTAAAGTGTCATGTGATAAGGGACCTCAATGAAGTGACAGGGCAAAGGTCAGCTGAAATTTTAAGGAGCTGGGTGAGCAGAGTTAGTGGAAGTTACAGGTCAAGTGTCAGGAGCCTGAAGGAAGAAGTTTGCTGATGTCAAAGGTCAGAATCGAGAGCCCTACCCTGACCAGGCAGCAGTGACAGGTTGGAAGTCAGGGCTTAGCAGGTCACCACTCAGCTAAGAGGTGGTAAGGAAGGAGGTCAGGGGCTGGGGTGATGGAGACAACGGGGTGAGAGGTTAAGTCAGTGTTAGGACCTGGGCTGGAGGTCAGGCCAGGCCATACCTAGCTGGGGCGAGGAGGGCTCTGTAGCAGCTGAGCTCTCGCTCAGAGCTGAGTTGCTCTGCTCCAGCGGCCTCTTGCGAATTGAGCTGTCAGGGACGCCTGTGCTGGGCCGATGTCTCTTCTTGTTCTTCACCAGGATACGGCCCATCAGGTCCTGTGGACTAGGCAGGGGGACGCCCGCACATAGCTGGGCAGTGAGGACATGTCAGGACCTATCCAGTCACCCTCCACCTCCAAACACCCTCCTTAGCTCCAAGCCCCCCATACCGGATACTTATCCAGTGGGTCAATGAGCAACGCGTCCCCAAAGATAGAGCGGCAGTACTCAGCCATCTTGGCCTGCTGCTTTGCCCTGTGGGAACAAGGTCAGAGGTCAGAGGCTCCTAGGGGAAGCTGAGGCAGTTCAGGTTCACAGGTAATTAGATCATAAAAGAAGGGCTGTGTTAGGGTCCATCTGAGGTGCCACCATCAGAGGTTTCTCTAGAGATTCCCAGGGCAGGCCCACTCACGAGTCTACATGGTTCTCGAAGGAAAGGATGACAGGGTAGGGTGAGGTCTTGAAGGCTGTCTCAGCAATGGCCTCGAGCACGTCACGTAACGGCACCTCAGTGGTCATGGTGAAACCATGCGTAATGAAGGGCTCTTCCTCAGGTGGCCGTCCCTTCCATACATCCAGCTCCACACAGCGGCAGCCCCACAGCAGCGCCTGACGGTACATCTCCACCGACGATGTTCCAGCCAGCTGGCCCGCTGCAGGTGAGGCTGCGTCACTACCCACTGGCCACCCCATTCCACAGGGAACCAACCCATATTGGGGACAGAGAGACCCCTGACACAGCCCAACTCCAGGGTGGTACACTCTGGCCAGTCTGTTACTCCTTCACTCAGTGTGAGGCCAGCACCATCTCCCCCAGAAGCCCTCAGGAAAGAGCAGACATGCTAACCCCTAACTAGTATCTACTATGTCTATTCCTGCTAGCCATCTCTGGCCTGCACCAGCCTCACTACCTCTTGCCTAGAGGATCACAGTCCCTCCCTGCCTCCAACCCAATCTCCACAGAACTTCTGACAACCTACCAGGTTCCAGTGCTCTCTTCTTCAGGCTCTCCAAAGAACCTCTGCCACTCACACTGAGTCCAGAAGCCTTCCAGACCAGGGTTGCGCCTACCTCCCTTTCCTAGCCTTTGCTCACTAGCCCTCTCCTTCTGTGGACCTGTCCCTAGGCCCATGTTCCCCCTACCCCCCGGCTTCCTTTCTTGCTTCTCCTGGGGCTATGCATGTGGTAGGCTAGTGCTCTATCCCTGAGTTACACACACACACCCCGTCCCCTTTTTTTTAACTTCTAAAACCATTTATCTCCTGCCCAGGCATCTGTACAGGCCACCCCTGCACAATGCCCTCAGTCCCTCTCCAGGGACACTTCAAGATACCCACCCATACCGGGCGGTGGTGGCACATGCCTTTAATCCCAGCACTCTTGAGAGGTGGAGCCAGGCAGATCTCTGTGAGTTCGAGGCCAACCTGGGCTACAGAGTGAGTTCCAGGACAGGCACAAAACTACACAGAAAAACCCTGTCTCAAAAAACAAAAACAAACAAACAAACAAAAAAAGGATACCCACCCATAAAGCACAACCCACAGAGATATTAACTCCGGGGTAAGCTGGCTTGTTCCCTAGTCCTTTCCTAGTGTTGGCCCATGAATGACCACATTGAAAGCTCTCCCGCAAAGGAGAAGCAGCGTGAGGCCAGAAGATGTGGGTTTCTTTACTCCCTGCTCTGTCTCACTCACCAGTGAGATAGGTATTATGTGAAGAATTGATGAAGTATGCACTCAGTGGCTGCGTCATGTCCATGCTCAGATCCAGGGCCTCCAGCGGCAGGATGCCATTCTCCTCTCCTCCTAGGTAGCGGCTGAAGCCTTCCATAGACATCTGGTCTGGAGATGGAGTTTGCCAACAGGTCAGCTGGGCTTGGCCTGTCCCACCCACACTACCCCACTGCCACCAGCTGCTCACCTCGCTCCAGGAACTGTTGGTTAGGTTCATATTTCTCGATGAGCAACCGAGCCTGTGAGGGCCGCAGTGGCGGGTATAGAACTTCATTGAGTCTTGGGTCTCTTTGCTTCTGGTTGATAAAGTCCATGAGCTGCTCCAGAGTGAGGTACGGCTTGCCCTTGGCACCTCTGGAGGGGCCCAGAAGCTGGGTCAGGCTGTAGCCTCAGTTCCCACCTCGTACTAAGCCCTCACCCTGGGAGACAGAAGTGGGAAGGCCTGCACCTAACTTCAGCTGCCACAGATTGGTATTCTGGGCCTCAGTGCCCCTGTCCACTCTCCTGACCACTCAATAGTGTCAGGCAGAAGATTTACTGACATCAGCATTCACAAAGGCTTTAGAAGCTGCTAAATACTCAACCCACTACTCTGAGTCTCCAGACCCTAGGACCAATCTTGGCTCTAGCCTCCCACACTGTGTTGGCTCAGGCAGGTCCTACAACACGTCTGAGCCCCTCGGTTCCCATCCTGAGTGGGTTGATTAAGCCACCTGTGGCACAGGGCTGGCACACAGAGCTCCAGAAACCACAGGAGAGTCCTGGGGAGGTGCTGCCTTTCTTAGGCTGACATCTGTGATCCTGCCCACCCACACCACTTTTCACTGGGCCAGAAGAACACTGAGCAGAAGCCAGAGGCAGAGCCCAGCCTATGGGAACCACTCCCTGGCCACTTACATCTCGAGCAGGATCTTGTCAATATCTGGTCGCAGACACAGCTTGTTCAAGAACCGCTCAAAGATTTCCAAGGAAAACTCATCAGGCCGGATGGACTCACTCTGAGGATGAGGAGTGTGGAGTGAGAACCTAGAGCAGCCAGTTCCAGAAAGTGGGCACCCACTGTGGCACCCCACCCTGCCCCACCCTCACCCTGGCCCTGGCCCCACACACCCGGTTGAAGTTGAGGCCGCAGGACTCCAGCGCAGTCTCCACCCGCTTCTTGTCTGCTGAGAACATCTTCAGAATGCTGATGCAGGCGGGAGAGGTCAGGGTCAGTTGGGGGGCAAAGATCACCAAGGTCAGGGCAGGAGAGAAGATGCTGAGGGGGGAGGGGGTGCTCACTTCTTGACTGGAATCCGTCCATCCTGGTTCACCTGCAGCTTCAGCTTTGTATATCTGGGGAGATGGGTATGAAGATCAGACCTTGGGACTGGTCAGCTGAACCCCCAGTGCTCCCCAGGGTGACCCAGGGCTCACGCTTTCCGCAGGAAGGTGTTCCGGGAGGCATTCTGGGCCAATATGTTCATAGCCAGTTTGAACAACTCCTCCGACCAGACCTGGAAGTTAGCGCACAGGGGACGAGAGGTGAGGGACTGAGGGGCTGGTCATAGCTTCCATCTGGACAGGGTATGTATGGTACGTAAAACATCAAGAGGTTAAAACTGGGAGTGGTGGCTCATGCCTGTAATCCTAGCACTTGAGAAACTTAGGCAGGAGAATTGCTTCAAGTTGGAGGCCAGCCTGGGCTCCAGGATGTCTGCCAATGAATCGTCTGCTTTCCTGGATGGTCTCTGGACCCCAACTCACCTTGACTGTGTCATCCTGCACGGCCATGAAGTTCAAGAATGTGGTGTTTACTGGGTCTGGCCCAGCCACCACTGTCATCAGCTTCTCCTCCAGCCGGGCATCAGGGCCCCCAAAGCCCAGTACTTCTCGAATCTTGGGGTCCTGTGTAGTGAAAGCCAAGGGTGAGGGGAAGGAGTACACTGTCCCGACAACCTTGGTCCCATCAGTACAAGGCCCCACCCCTCACCTTGGGCAGGCGGGCGTAACGACCTGTCCGTGTGTCCCTGATGGAGCTGATGTCCAGGGTGTCCACCTCCTAGGGAAACCAGAGTCAAGGTTTGTGTCTAAGAAGTAGGAGGGGTCTTTAATCTCCCCACCCAGGCTGAGGAATGCCCAAGTCCTGGTTAGGTCTCAACCCCAGGACAAGGGGACCAGACAGGGGTCTCCCGTAGGGGCCTGGGGTCTCCCGTTGGGGCCTGGGCCTGAGCCAGCAGCACAAGCACACTCTCACCATGTTGGGTCCCGTCCAGTACAAGAAGAAACCATTGGGATCCACACGCAGGGTCACCAAGTTCCTACTGGAGGCCTCCTGAAGGCAGCACAGAGGACAAGGGTCAAGTTGGGGCAGGCTTGGTCCTAGACCTACTCAAGCTGTTTTTACCAGTGAGTCAAGAGGAAGTTCCTCCAGCCTACAGGTGCTCCTAGAGATGAAGGCAAGTCCTCAGCATGACATTTCAGGTTCAGTCCCCAATACTCCCCCAGCTGCACCTTTGCTCTGAGATGCTGTCCCACAGGCTACTAGCTGCTCTGTCCCCATCACCTGCCCTTTATCACGCTCTTCCCTGTGCTGTCCTTTTTTTTTCCTCGAGACATAGTTTCTCTGTGTAGTTTTGGTGCCTGTCCTGGATCTCACTCTGTAGCCCAGGCTGTCCTCGAACTCACAGAGATCCACCTGGCTCTGCCTCCCGAGTGCTGGGACTAAAGGCATGGGCCACCACCACCCAGCGTGCTTTCCTTTCTTATCTACCCCTGAAATGTCTGTGGAGGTTTCCAGGAGCCCATCTTAGCCTCGATTTCCCCAGAAGGCCTGAGAGGTCAGGGATGCTAGAATCCCTGCTCCACAGCCCCCTTACATAAGCATACTCCAACTTTATGAAAGTAGGGGGCTGGGAGCCTGGATCTAAAGCCTTTCTGTGTCCCTTGAGGCCTCATAGTAACTGGCCACCCTAAGATCTGCCTCAAAGCTGCCACCCATCACACTGTAGCTCAAGGGATCCTCCACTAGCCTTCAGGCTCACCCCATATTATAGAAGAGCCCCCACCCACTCCAGGAAGACTAGGCAGGAATTTCCCATTCTCCATAACAGCTCTAAGATGGTTGACAAGAGGGCAGGATATCAGGAATATGCCTATTTTCTGAAAAGGACCCCAGTCATTGATGCACAGGGCTATCCCTTATACTCAGAACCAGCAAAAGCTTGCACCCCAGCCGGAGAACTCCCCTTGAGTCAAAAGAGGATTCCCACCCACCCCCCAAACTGCTGCTCTGGACAATCCTGCCACAAACAGTGCACAATCGCAGTAGCCCCAACTGTGAACCACGTCCAGTTCTACACCCTGAGTTTCAACAACCTTCCTCTTCAGGCTCTCTAAAGCCCTGTCCTGACATCATTTCCATTTTACACAGGAAGAGACTGAGGAACCAGGACTTGCAGGGTTATATTCACAAAGTCCTGGGACCTAGGAAATGGGGAGCTAAGCCCCCTGCAGGGCCCCAGCTCTTGGTTTCGGCAACAACCTCACAGCCAGCGGGGACAGCAATCGGAAGACTGGGAATTGCACAGCCCCACCCATGCTGTCTTGGTTTACAGAAGGATAGCAGCTGATCCGGGGACTCAGGTCCCTAAACCTTTTGTATGTATGGTCCTTCAACTCTAATGGGAGAACACTGGGTCCCAACCCTTCAGGGGATCCTCAACCTTGCCCTGAGCCTGACTACACAGCCCCTAGTAGTGCTAGAAAGGGGGAGATTTGTGGGTACTGTCCCCAGAGCCCCCATGGGACTGTCCCCAGGGGCCTAACTTCCAAAGGCCATCCAGGCTCCTGGCTCTCCAGTCCCAAACTGTGTTCAGCACCCCCACACCACCCCGGGCCCTCTCCCTGTTTCCACTTCCTTATTTGGGTTTATCACACTGCAAGGAAAAGGAGAAACTTTTCCCTTTAGGCTGGCCTGGGGAAAGTGGGTCTCCTGGGGCTGCGGGGATGCCCAGGCACCCCTTGCCCAGCACACCTGCAGCTAAGGCCACGCCCCCAGCCCCTCCCCTTAGTTCCCACTCCTGCCCCACCCAGCCGGAAAGAAACCTAGCGTCTTCCAGGCCTATGGCCTGACTGGGAAGGAACAGTAAGGAAGCTCAGGCCGCTGGGTCGAGGCTCTAGGGAGCGAGAGGCCCAGGGGGCAGGGGAGGGAACGGAACGTGGGTGAGACGTGGGATCCGGATAAGAAGCCGCAGGTGGGTATCGGGTAAGTATCAAGGGAAAAGCAGTAAAGACTGGGGTCCAGGATTTATTGGGGTTCAAAGTCCCGAAGTTAAGGAGTGGGGAGTAAAGTTCCCAGAGTTGGAGGAACTTGGAGGGGACAAAGTCTCTCAAGTAAGGGGTGACTTGGTGCTCCCACCTGAACAGAAAGCTCGCTGGAATCCTGAGGCAGGGCAAAAGGGTTAGGGTTAGGGACAGGGTGAAAGGGATGAATAGAAGAGAATTGCTCAGATGAGGCTCTGGGGAGAGGGGTCCCAGTGACACTCCACCCAGGACAAGGGTGCCCTACGTCCCGTGGGAGTCCAGTGCTGGGCGCAGGGGTCTTGGGGACCAGACCAGTATCGGAGAACCAGAATTCGTCTGGAAAGGATGGGAAAGAGTGCGAGAGGAACAGGATTTACAGGCTTCGAAGTCTCCACGCCAAGGAGTGGAGAGCCCAAGTGACCACAGCTGAAGGACTGGGTTGCGGACTGGGTTGCGGGGTGGCGGGGGGGGGGGGACGACACAAAGTCTTCAATTACTGAGACGACAGGGGACTCAAGTTTCCGGAGTGCAGCAAGGCTGGAATAGGGGGGCGCCGTGGTCAGGCAACGCTGAAGTGGGGGCCCTGGTATCTAGCCGAATGTGAATGAAGGAGTCCTCCGATCTGGGGAGAGCAGGGGACAGCCGCTCTTACCTCGTCCCATTTGATGAACTTACTCCCGCGCCGCAGGGTCTCCACCACGGTGGGCGGCTCCAGCTGCAGCGCGTGGACGCCGGGCCTGGCGCCCGCCATGGCCAAGCCAGGGGCGGCTCGGGGACCCACGGAGCCCCGACGGGAGCCGACGGTGCCGCTGCTCTTTCCACACCCTCCCGCGCGGCCCGCTCCGGCCCCGCGGCGTCAGCGCCCGCCCGCCAGCCAGCCAGTCTGTCCCGGACCGACCGGAGACTCGGCGCCCGGCCCCGCCCCCGCCTAGCCCCGCCCCGTCGGGCGGTGCCGCCCCCTCCCTCCGTGTCGGGCCCGCCCGGTCCGCGGCGGCGCCCCCTGGCGGTCGGGGTGGCGACTGCAATCCAGAGGAAGGATGGGGCGGATTTGGAGGGTCTTTGTTGGTCGGCTCGGTAGGACTTTATTTTTCAGGGGTCTTGAGTAAAAGAAGAGAGCTTGGGGCCACGGAGCTACTGAGTGTGCACCTGGTGGGACGGGAGATAGAGCTGCCTGAGATGGGCCAAGGTCAGCCCGTCGAGGGATCCAAGTGGAAAAGAGGGAGATAATGGGGTGGGGGGACGCAGAGCTTCGTACCCCATCCCGCTCCTGCCGCACTTAACTGAGCTCAGGAAACGTCACCCCATCTCTCTCCATCCCACCTCACCCGCATGCCCTCACTTCGCCTCACCCCCTCCTGCTGCAGCGCAGTCCCCCTCCCAGGGAGCACTTAGCTGGCTAATGGGCCTCCCGCCGGCAGGCGCCCCTCCCCCGTCCCTAGCCCTGGAGGACCGGAGCCTGCCACCTCCTTTGAGGACCCAGGCATCCTGGCTTTCCAGAGAAAACCTTGGCTCTGTTCTTGCGCTGCTGACCCTGTGATGGGAGCTAGTCTCTGTGAGTCTCCTAGCTGAAAACTGCAAAGTGAAGGATGGTTGTTTGCCCAGAGGGGGCAGAAGCCTCGTGGGTGTCCCCAAAGGAGGGATTGTGCAGTGCCTGGCCCACAGCAGGTGCCCTGAAATCTGTGTTCCAGCGATCGGAGGAACGGAAGGGGCAGGCGCATGGGCACCGGCAGGGGTGGGGGCTGCAGCCCCTCCCGCAGGGCTTGGCTGGGGGGGCTCCTGCCTGGGGGCCCCTGTGGGAGCCCCCCCAATACGAAGGAGGCAGCAGCAGCAGGTTTAAAGTAGAACTCATCCAGAGGGGCCAGCCAAGTCACCTAGAAACCCAGAAAGAGTTGGAGCTGGCTCTGGGGGAGGAGGGTCAGCCAAGGAGGAGCTTCCCTACTGGCGCCTTTGCCCCAGGCTCTCAGGCCTCAAGAGGAGCCCTGCCTGGCACTGGCAGTTCTCCAAATCCCCACCATAATGGCGGCAAACTTGATGAGTCTTGTTGACTCTGGCTGCGGCCTTGTGCAGTCGTGTTGATTATTATCTCCATTTGAGGCCCAGAGAGGGGAAGGGACTTGCCCAAGGTCACACAGCTTCCTGAGAGGATTTCAACCCTCTTTCTGACTTCCTGCCTCTGCTCCCGGGTCTGTTAGAGACAAAGGGGAGGGGGTGTGCAGGGCTGTGATCCTCTTCCTCTCTTAAAAAGGCTGTAAAAGGAATACCCCTTCAGTGCTCCAAGGATCACCAACCTCCTCGGAGAACAGAGCCATCAGGGTGGAGGTTGGCCTCTGTACCCACAGACTTAGGTTCAAGTCCAGGACTCACTCCCTTGTCCAGAAGCTAGTCATCAAGCTAGAATAAACATACACCCCTCTATAAGCTGGGAAAGAAAGCTGTGGGAACGTCAGAGGGAAAGAAGGAAAGAACATGATGCCAGTGAGCTCTGGCACAGGGGACCCTGCTCATCAACACTAAGGTTAGGAGGACCCGGAGTCAGGGCCTGAACCTCAGGCCCTGTGCCTTCCGCAGGAGACCTTCCCAGAAGCTTCTGGAAGCAGGTCCTTGGAAAACAGGATGGAAGCTGTTTGCTGGGCCAGGCCCTCTTCTTCCCCACTGCTAATCTCTTGAGGCCAGGCAGCCCCCCATTAGAAGGCTCCTTCCTCTCCTTGGCCACTTTCTTCCAGCCCTGGAATGGTAATAGTTTCTCGGCAAGCAATAATGGGGGATGAAGGCAGCCTTTCAGGCCTCTACCCTCGATTAAGGGATTGGTTTCAGCCCATAAGTCCCTCCCCAGGGCCTCTGCTGCAGGGAGGTGCTGTAAGCATCCTTAGCTACACTCGAGGGGTGGGAGGGGGCCACATCCCCCTGGGAAAGGTGGAGCATGGGAAAAGGAAGCTACTGCATAAGGCTGGATGAGAGGCTAGCATACACTCCAGTCACAGAAGGACTGGTGGGTGAGCACAGCTGGATAAAGGCTCCAGAGCCTGAGCTCTGGGTCACACGGAGGTCAAGATCCTCTGGCTCCTGGAAGAGGCTCCTGGCACATGAGTGATTTGCCCACTTCCTGGCAGTCAGGACTTGAACCCAGCCCCTTGTGCTTCAAGGCTAGGGTTCTGTACAAGCAGCCCAGGTTCTAAGAAGGCTGTAGGCCAGCATACCCATCTTTCTTCTCACACTGAATAGTCACAGGAAGGGAGAAGACAAACAGAACAGCCAGCCCCAGGAAAGTGAGGAGGCCCTGGGGATGATACAGGAGGTAGCCAGAGGGAAATGCAGGATGAGCATGCCCCTGAAAGGATCTGGCATGTTAACTGAACTGGAGACCTTCACATTAACCATGAAGGTCAAAGGCCAGAAAAGTCAGTGTTCAATATCATCATCTTGGGGGCAGAGGCAGAGCTGAAGGTCTTCAGAGTCATAGGCTCCGCTCTCATAGTAGCCATTGGGCATTAGGGGCCATTAAAGTATCTCTAATCCATGAACTCCATGAGTTCCTTCTAGGTACAGACCAATGCTGGGGTTCAAAAAGAGCTACGATGCCTTTGGTGTGGTGAGTGGGGCACGGGGAATATAGTACTGGGAAAAGTGACTCTCCCCTTATTTCAGGCATGGAAGAGGTCAGACTCTGGATAGGTATGTCACTGCCTACCCTGCAATAACAGCCTCCCTGGCCCCATAGGCTAGCTGAAGAGAGCCAAATGTCTGGCAATGGGCTGTGTAGGGAGGGAAGATCAGCTTACTCCAGTGCTTCCCCTACTGAGAACAGGGGGATCTGCCCCAAGCCAGTCTCCTCCTAAGCAGCACAGCACCACCACTACCCATCCTCACACACAAACACCACTCCTAACCTGTCTTCTCATTTTGCTTATTTATTGCTTCATGTATCTCAGGCTGGCTTTGAACTCACTAAGTAACCAAGAATACCCTGAACTTCCAACACCCCTGCCTTCACAACTGTGGTTATAATTGTGCACCACCACAAACAATTTATGTGGTGCTGGGGATTGAACCCAAGGCATTGTGCATGTTAGGCAAACACTATACCAAGGGAGCTACCTCCCTAGACTCCTCTCCCTTTATCTCATTTGACAGGGCTGGGGATCAAACCCATGCCCTTGCACATGCTAGGCAAATGTTCAACCCCTGACCTACATCCCTAGCCTTTGTGGCTTCTCTGCAAAAATAGCATCAAGGGGGTCGAGAGATAGCCTTAGCAGTTAAGAGCACTTGCTCTTGAAGAGGACCCAAGTTCAATTCCGCACCCATATGGTGTCTCACAAATATCTGTCACTCCAGTTCCAGGCAATTCAAAGCTTTTTTTTTTTTACTTCTGCAGCCACAGGGTGGTACACTTGCATACATGCAGACAAAACATTCATCACACACACACACACACACACACACACACACACACACACACACACACACACGAAACAGACAGAGACAGAGACAGAGAAGCATAAGCATAAGGAGAAGCCCGGTCCTGAGTTTGCAGTACCATCTGTGTGACCCTGGGCCAAACTTACCCTCTCTGAACTCCACCTGCTGAGAGGCTTTTTTTCTTTGTAGCATCTACAGAAAAGATGTCCATAAGGGGCTAGGACCTGCTGTCCCTGTAATCCTGAGACTATTTGGTACTGAAGAGGGGGAGCCAACCATAGAGACATCCCAGAAAGTGCTATCCAACCTCGATAGTGGGTGTGAAATGGGGTGGGGCTGTGCCGAGGACTAGGAGACTCTACCATAGTGTGTGTGTGGGGGGGGGGGAGGTGTCACACAGCCTTGGCTCAAAAATCCCAGGTCCCCATTTATATAGCCCTATGCCTAGGACTTAACTCTGTGTTGTCACAATTGAAGTTTCCACGGATTTTCCTGTTTAAAGAAAGTCCATCATTCCTTTATGGTCATTTGTTTAACCAATACGATGGAGTTATCTGCCTGAATCTGACAATTTTAGGGGCTGGGGCTCTGTAGTTTCCTCAATAGTTTCCTAAGACCTGTAGGTTTGATAAGGAGCAGGCTGTCCCAAGGTTGGGTATTAGCAAACGAAGTCCTCAGCAGCGCTCTCCGCCACCAAAATTCGCTGTCTAGAAGAGAGACAGAGAAATGAATGAATGAGACAATTTAAAGCTTCAGACAGAACGAAAGAAGGAAGGTACGTGGCCTCCCAAAGTGTGAAGGATAGAGGAGATGCTGGGAAAACTAACTCGCTGCCCTCACAGCGGAACGCGCCTGACTCACGGGGTCCGGATACACGCTCATTTGGGGTCAACTGCTATTATTACCTTTATCATCGTTAAGTTTTGGTTTCCCCACATGCTAGCTCTTTGCACCCGAGTTTCCTCCTTTGCACACGTCCAAGCTGCGGGGTGCTTAGGGCCGCGCCCAGCACAACCCAGCCATCCCCGAGGGGCGCGTCCCAAACAAGTTTGCGCTTCGCGGCGGGCTCTGCCGCTAGCTGGGAGGGGCAGCGTCGCCGAGCCGTGGACTACATTGCCCACAATGCCCCGCGCGCCGCCATCTCAGCCGGTGGGCGGTGGTCGTCAGGGGTCCTGGCTATTGTGAGCCGGAGTGCTAATCTACACGCCCCCCCACCCAGGGCTCCTCCTTGAGGGGTGTGAGACCGGACCAAGTAGGGCGTCCGGCACCTGGACAGTTCCTAGACGCCTTTGCACTCCCCCATCCCCGGAAGCCCCGTCCACGTGTCGGCCGGCGCGCGGAAGTCCTCTCGCCCCTTGCTGACCAAGGGTCTCGCTCGTTCCTCATCGGATCTGCGCCTACTCGGCCTTACGCCGAGACCGCCTCTGTTTCGGCCTCAGTGACAGAATGAGACAGGGTCAGAAGAGGACTGTGGTCCTGGCGGGCGTGCAGATCCAGGCACCGGGCACCTAGACGTCTAGGTTTGGGGCCAGAGGTTAAATTAAGGGGGGCGGACAGCCGGCCCCGGCCCCTGCAAACTAGATCCTCCCCTATCCCCTTTCAGGAGGCGGGGTTGGGGAGAGGGGCCTGGAGCCGGGCTGGCCCTTTAAGGGGGTGTGGTCGGGGGGGCGGGGGAAGAGAGCAAGACAGAGAAAGCGGCGGCGGCGGCGGCGGCGGCGGCTCGGGCGGCGGCCGCGGGGGACAAAGGGCGGGCGGATCGGTGGGGAGGGGGCGGGGCGCGGCCAGGCCAAGCCCGGGGGCTCCGCATGCTGCAGCTGCCCCCGGGCGCCCCCGCCGCCGCCCTCGCCGCGGAGCCGCGCGGAGCGGAGCCCGCGAGCTAACCGGAGCCAGCGGCCCGGAGCCAGCCGGCGGGCGTCCGGGAGGCGGCGGCGCAGGGAGGGGCCCGAGCGCGCACGTGGCCCCGGCGGCCGCCATGGCGGACAGCGGCCCCGCGGGGGGCGCGGCGTTGGCCGCCCCGGCCCCCGGGCCGGGCAGCGGGAGCACAGGGCCCCGCGTCTACTTCCAGAGTCCCCCAGGGGCCGCAGGCGAAGGCCCGGGGGGCGCCGATGATGACGGCCCGGTGAGACGGCAAGGGAAGGTCACCGTCAAGTACGACCGCAAGGAGCTACGGAAGCGCCTCAACCTGGAGGAGTGGATCTTAGAACAGCTCACGCGTCTCTACGACTGCCAGGTGTGCTCCCCACCCCGTGCCGATACCCTGAAATCGGACCTGGTCGGTCTGCTCGGGAACCCCACCGTCAGTGGGAGCGAGGCTGCTTGCCTGAGGCACTCACTACCTTCCCCGCTGTCTCGGACCTTGCGTCCTTCGTGGTACTGCCCCGGGTTAGACATGGTGTCTTCCCCAAGCTTAGAGGGACAGCTAGCCCCGTTCTGGGACTGGAAGCAGGCTAGCTTGGGCTGACAGTGAAAGGGGTAACGTGGTTAGTCTGGTCTGGGCTAGAATAGACACTAGTTGGAAGGCACAAGTGTAACTGTTTCGAGTGTATAAAGGATCTGAGTTGTTGTAGTGGGCCAGCCTGCCATGCTGTCTGTCTGTGGAGACGGGTTTTCCCGGCTCTGGTTCTCCACCCCATGACTCCCTGCTTGTTCAGATGGTGACTCAGGCCCCCAGGGGTAGGGTGGAGGAGTGGGATTGCCCTGTAATGCCTACCCTAGCCCAGCTCTGGAATGCAGCTGGCTCCAAGTGGGATAGCTGTCCCCTTGGGGAGGAGGATGTACCCCTTTCTCCTCAAAGCATGGGCTCTTTGTTTCCCCTTTATCAAGCATGGGTCTTTCCCACTGACCCCTCACCCTTCACTTCCTCCTCACTCCCAGGAAGCTGTGACAGGTGTTTGGGGGAGGGGAGGGGACTGTGATGAACTGGGACAGCTGGTCCCACCAGTGCTCTGGTAAGCTAGAGGTCCTGGATGCCGAGAAGGCACATCTGCTAGGTTCAAAGCCCAACGTCCCCAGCCCTGTCTGTCTGGCGCCCCTGGTGCCCACTGGCAGGGACAGGAAGTTCCCCCTCATTGGGCAATTTGCCTTGGCACAGACCTGAGAGCAGCTGTCTTCTGCTGGGCAAGGGAGACTGGTCTGGTTTTGAGTTAGGGAGTCCTCTCCACATCTTCTGGCTGAGACACTGTCCTTTTTCCCCACCCCTACCCCAGGAAGAGGAGATCCCAGAGCTGGAGATAGATGTGGATGAACTTTTGGACATGGAAAGTGATGATACTCGGGCTGCTAGAGTCAAGGTAAGCTGAAGTCATCTAGTGGAAGGCTGCCTGGAGACACTGCCCCTTGGGGAAGCTCGGCCCTGGTGCCGTACCTTCATTGCTTTGGGTCATCTTCCGCCTCTGGAAAAATGAGGCTCATGGAACTTAGCTACGTTCCTAAATGGCCTTGGTCTCTTGGGAGGGTACAGGTGAACTGTGAGCCCCTGTCCCCAAGAATTCACTCTATTCTCCCTCACTAGGAGCTGTTAGTTGACTGTTACAAACCCACTGAGGTAAGTCATTTTCCCTGACCTTAGGGTGGGTATGTATGTGTGGCAGATTATCATCTTGGGTCTTAGCCTCTCTAACGGCCTCCTCCTATCTAGGCCTTCATCTCTGGCCTGCTGGACAAGATCCGGGGCATGCAGAAGCTGAGCACACCCCAGAAGAAGTAAGGGTCCTGACCCAGATGACCGTGGCTCCCACAGGACAATCGCTGGCCCTCAACCTTGTAGCAACAGCAATACCGGGGACCCTGCAGCCAGGCCTGGTGCCACGAGCAGGGATCCCCGTGCCCCTGCCTAGGGGCCACTTCCCTTGCCCTCAGTTTTCCATTTTTGGGGTTTTTTATTGTTATTAAACTGATGGGACTTTTTGTGTTTTTATATTGATTCTGCGGCGCAGGCCCTTTAAAATAAAGCTAGGATACACCTTTGGAGCAGCTAAAAGGCTTGGCTGGTCTTTTAGGGGGGCACACTGCTCTACAATAGTCACCAGCTCAGCTGCTCCCCAGGTGACCACAGGCCTTCCTGTGGGCCATGTAGCCATGGTGATAACCCATGCTGGCTCCCAGACTGGTATGCCAAATGGCTGGGGAGCTGTGCTGCTACCAGCAATCTTAAGGGTTTTTATCTGCACTGGGTAAGGGTCTCCAGGCCACTGAGGCTACAGCTCAAGGCCCTGAGGAATCTTGAGACTGAGGCTGGTTTTGTTTTCTCTTCCCCCATGCTGGGGATCCAACGTGTGTGTGCGCGTGCGTGCGTGCGTGCGTGCGTGCACGCGCACATGCGTCTGTAGGTCCCTCATATTAGACCAGTGTCCCACCCTGAGCTATTTCCCCCAACGCTGAAGCTAAGGTCTTAACCTAAGTCTCTTAGGATCCACAAAGAAACACAGACTCACTCTTGGGGTTTTAAAGGTTTTTTTGTTTTGTTTGGAAGCAGTCTGGTCCCTGACAGGGGTCTCCTACCCCTCTGTAGCCTGTTACAGTTCTGAACGTCGCTCAATCTTGAGCAGCTCCACCTCAAACACCAGGGTTGCTCCACCTGGAAGGAAAAGTGTGGTCAGACTGGGACCTGGGGCCCTGGGAGAGTCATGGGGTGGGGGTGTTATGGGTATTACCTGGGATCTTTGGGGGAGCTCCCCGCTCTCCATACCCTGTCAAAAACACATAAAGACACAAAGTAAGTTGTGGCCAGGCTCCCTTCTAGCCCACATAAAGGATGATCTTGCCATAGGCAGGCACAAGTGGAGCATGTAATAGAGAAGGATGAGGATGCCAAAGGTTTAGAGGGCCACACTACGGCTGAGTACAAGCCTTACCAGTTCTGACTGTGGAGCACAAGCCAGACTTGGAAGTGGCATATACTACCGTGACTGGTGTGGGGACCGATGAGATTGCTGTAACCACTTTACATCTAAGTGCCCCCCCCCCCCAGTTCCCCCTAACCCAAGGGCCTCTTACCCAGCTCAGATGGGATCACCAGCTTCCGCTTTTCCCCTTCACACATCCTGCAGGATGACACATGCTCAGCATGTCAGGCGGCCAGACCCCAGGCCCTTGCCACACAAATGGGCCTTTCCTCCCACAACTTATTTCCTGGATCACTGCAACATGTACCCCAGACTCACCCCAGCAGCCCCTGGTCCCAGCCCTTGATGACCTGACCAGTGCCGAGGGAGAAAACAAAGGGCTGGTTCTGTGGGAGACTGCTGTCAAACTCCGTCCCATCTTCTAGCTTCCCCTGCGGGACCGGCAGAAAAGTAGGAAGGAGAGGTAACCACTCCAAAACACCCTTCGCCCAGCCGCTCTCCCCCCATCAACATGGTCACCACAGCACTGGTGGTTACACTCCTTAAAAGTTGGGATGCCTTGGTAGCTAATGTACAGTAATTTTCATGCTAACACTTAGCTGATGAGTAAACCGAGAGGCAAGGTAGAATCATAGAAAGGAGGCCAAAGAGGGATGTGTTCAAGGTCATCTACCTAGCTGAGAGAAGAATAGCATTCCCAGTGCTGTCTGGTTTTCAGAGACTGACAGAGCCCCAGAACCTCCACCCTGATACCTACCGTGTAGTGCATGTGTAAGACATCTCCCTTTCTAGACTTGATGGGACAGTGGTCCACACGTTTCTTCACTCCAATCTGCAGCTTCCGCTTGCCTTCGGCCCCCGTGGCTGAGCCCAGGGCACTCAGGCAAATGGACAGCACTGTCAGGACCCAGCTCAGCCTCATGTCTCTGTAGGTACAGCTCCCCTCCCCCGACCAAGGAGGGAGGGTCATGGTACTTCAGTCAGTATCAGGAGGATGCCACCCCCATTGTATCTTGCCTGTTCCTGGGAATCCCACTGTCACCACCCTATCCCCCTGGGCTCTACTGTCACACTTACCAGTCCAGTGAGAAGGGGGCTTGGCCGAGGACCCCAGCAGCGAGGGGAGGGGGTCAGGGGAGGCCACAGCAGCCAGGGCCCCGCCCCTTTACTCAATACCAGACCTTCCCTTCCTCCCGGTCCCCATCTGCGTTCTTCAGTTCCCGCCAGCCCCTTTACGCAAGGTCCAAACCCTATCTGGTTGCACCAGATTAGTCCCGGGGCGACCCCACTCGCGCCACACCCAGCTGCCTCCTGTCCAGCACACCCACACCTCTGCGGCTGCTGCCGGCGGCCGGCCCCGAGGCACCCACACATCTCCGCTAGGCGGCTCTGGGGAGCCCCGGTCTTCCGGAGGCACACCCCATCCCGGCCCCGTGTCTCCTCCGCCAGTGGCGCCCCCCCAGCTCTGAGCTCTCGGGGGCCTCCGGGGCACCCAGACTGGCCCCGAGTCAACCGGGCGCCGAGCCCGCTCCACCCACACAACCTCTCCAGGGGGAGTTCTCGGTCTACCGCGACCCCAGGCGCGGCCACCACGCAGACCGCCCCCACGTGGACGCCCCGGGCCATTACTTGGGCTTAGCTCTTCGCAAGGCTCCTTGGCCCCGCCCTTCAGGGAGCGTGGCTCCGCCCCCTGACCTGCAGCTCCGCCTTCGGCAATGCTAGGCCCCTTCTCCGGCACAGGTGCCACGCCACTCACCGGCTGAAGCCCCGCCCCCGCCGCCTGGGGCCCCACGCCCTCCGTCTCCGAGCCCAAGGCTCCACCTTCCACCTGCTCTGGCTCCTCCTCTAAACGCCAGACCCCGCCCCCCGGTCGTCCTAGCCCCTCCACGGGCCGCTGGGCTCCGCCCTCCACCGGCCGCTGGGCTCCGCCCTCCACGGGCCGCGGGGCTCCGCCCTCCACTCGCACCAGATCCGTGGTCCCTCCCGCCGCTGTTCCGCGTCCAGCCCCGAGTCCCAGGGCTCCGCCCAGTACGGCGTGAGAGCCCGCCCCCTGCGGCATTGCCAGACGATGGACCCCAGCCCCAATTCCCTCGTCTGCTACCCCTCGCTGGCACGCGGATAACGGCCCACTTCGGGCCGACCTGCCCCAGCCTGCCCTCCTGCACCCGAATCCCCCAGCCCGGGCTGTGGCCCCCCGCTCACCTCCTCGCCGCGCCCCCGGAGCCAAATCCCGCTCGTGCTGGCACCTCTGCGCAGGCGCGTCCTCGTCGCTACAGGGCGGGACACGCTGCCCGCCTTCATTGGACCGTCCGAAACCCGCTGCCCCACTCTCAGGGTGGGACTTCTCGCCTAGCTCCGCCTCCTGAATTACCACGTGGATAAAGTCACTTCCGGCGCCCAGGTCACCTGTCGGGTTTAGTAAAAAATGATTTCTGAAAAGAAGGCACTTCCGACCGAGGTGATATGGTCAAGCAAACATGAGTACCTGTGCCCAGAGGGGTTCTTGCCAGCACCATGCTTATTTCTCTGGTCATATCCCGCACGCCTTTGGTTGCTGTGGGAAGAGCCCAGGATTAGCAGCAACAGTCCTCGTTTGAATCCTAGGTCTTTCACTCTGGCTGGCTGCGTGACCTTGAGCAAGTTCGTTCTCCTGGTGGGGCGCCCTGTGACACCCATCCCACATGGCCCTGACCTATGCGGACTCCTTCCATCTTGTGGTCTGCAGCATCCAGGATCATCTTTGCTTGCTGCACACTGCAGTCACGGCCTGCGGTGACCTGGCTCGGCCTGGTCTACCACTGGTCTAGTACCCAGTGGACATTTGTCAACCGAAGTACTCTAAAATTCCAAGGCAGCCAAACCTGAGTTAGGTTAGGGAGTCAGGTGAATTCATACCTGTCCCAGGCCAGTTTGCCTTGCTAAAACTGAGTACTCTAGATGCCAAACGAAGATAACCATGGTGCTGACTTGAAGCCAAGGGAAGCACCTTGCATATCTGATGAAGCTTAGTGGGTTCAGAGGCTTTAGCACTCAATAACCATCATGGAGCCAGATCATCAGTATCACCATTGAGAAAGTTACTTAAACACAATAAAAATGGTGTGGTGTCCCATGCCTTTGGAGATGCAAGCAGGAAGTTCAAGGACATCCCCAACTATATAAAGAACGCTGAGCCAGTCTGGGATACACGAGACATTATCTCAACAAAACAAAACAAAAAAGGTTTAAAAGTAGCACCAGGGCTGGAGATGAAGTTGGTAGTGCTTGCTTAGCGTGCAGGAATAGGTAGGTTTGATTCCCAGCCGTCCATAAGCCTGTGTGGTGGTCTAAACCTGTAATTTCAGTACTTGAAGGTGGATGCAGGAAGATTAGAAATTTATGTCATCTTTGGCTACATGAAGAGTTTGAGGCCAGCTGCGCTAAGTGAGACTCTCATAAATGGAGAGATAAGTATGTGGCCATCATGAGGAATTCTTCAGTTTACCCTACTCTTGCCTTGGTACCACCTGGATCACGGCCATACACTTGGTATCAGTCCCTTCATTAGGGCGGCTGCTTTCAGTCAATTGTGCCCCAGAATGTCTTGTAGAAGGACAAAGCCTTGGCACCTAGGCTGGCCTTCCCACTTTATCCAGGACACTGAGCTTGAGTGGGATAGTTATCTCATGCTGCAGCTGATGAATCCTGGGGTACGAGGGATTGTACAGGTGGAGGAGCCTGGGAAAGGGGGGGGGTCACACGGTTCTTAAAAGAGGCCTTCCAGCCGCAGGGCCGGAGGACTGAGAAATGAAAAGGGCAGTTACAGGGAACAACACCATAAAATGTGCCCAGCAAGGGAAATGGCTGTTACCTCCTGTTGTGTGAAGGAAGTCATACTTGTCTGGAGCCCAAAGGGTTCCAATGGCAGCAGTCATCTGGAAACAGCTCTTAAGGTCTGGGTCCCACCATAACTTTCCTGGCCAGGGCAGACAGAATCTTTGTGGTGGGTAGGGGGCAGACACTTCATGTAACAGACTTGATGAATCTGTGGTTGTAGCTTTGCCTGGGAACCATTGTTGGGCCCTGGGCCCCACTGGCTCAGTAAGGCAAGCTGCAGGACTCAGATACAGTGTTGCATACTTTGCTGCCCAAGCTGGCCAGCCTGGAGAGTGGCAGACAATGACATCATAAGTAAGCAGTGATAGTGCCTTCCATCTCTTTTATCAGGATTGGGTGGGCACACAGTTACCGTAACAGAGCCCAAATCCCATCATTTGCAGAGGTTTGGAGTGTTTGTGGTGAGGGGAAACAGAGCAGCCAGAAGATGCTCACTAGACCAGGGTGTTTGGCTGAGCTAGTACCCTGTTCCCCAGAAGGTAAGATATGAGGTCCCTTGCCAATTGTTAGATGGCAATACTAGGAGACAAAGGATGGCAGGAGAGCTCTCTAAAAGGTCCAGGTCCTGGGGCAGCATCCTCCAGTCCACGTTGGTTCTTCTATGCTCCTGTCTTCTCCCACTAAGATGGGGCCTATGAGGCAAATGGCCCTGCTGAGTCTGAAAAGCATCTTGTCATTTTCGAGGCTTCCGGCACCTGGGGAGTGGAGGAAGGGATATTAGTGCTGGCTGGGGCTTAACTCCAAGCTCTTCTTTTATATTTATTCATTTTTTAAAAAATATCTCCTTAAATGGGTTGGAGAGATGGCTCAGTGGTTAAGAGCACTGGCTGTTCTTCCAGAGGACTCAGTTTAGTGCCCAGCACCCACATGGCAGCTCACAACTGTCTGAAACTCCAGTTCTAGGGGACCTAACACCCTCACAGACATACACGCAGGCAAAACACCAATGCACATAAAAATAAAAAAACCTTTTAAAAAAATTGGTGGGGGGTGGTGTGTGTGTGTGTGTGTGTGTATGTGTGTGTGTGTGTGTGTGTGTGTGTTATATACTTGTGGCTTAATCACCCTCCACCTTTATCCCTTTTGCCTCGTGTACAGTGTACACCTTTGATCCCAACCCTTAGGAGGCAGAGGCAGACAGATGTATTAGTTCGAGGCTAGCCTGGTCTACAGAGCATCCAGTATAGCCAAAGCTATGTAAAGAAGCACTGTCTAAAAAACAAAACAAACAAGAACATATTTTGCTATTTTTACTCAAGTGTGTAAATGTCTGACTATATACGCACATGTATACAGATGCCTGAGGAGGCCAGAAGAGGGAGCTGCAGCAGCTGGAACTGCAGCCCTCAACCAAGAGGGTTCTGGGTCTGTACTCAGTCTTTTGCAGGAGTAGCAGCCATTCTGAGTTATCCCTCTCCACCCCCTCCACTTTTTATCTTTGGAGACAGGGCCACCAAGTGTGAAGCTAACTGATTCTTCTATGATACTTGGCCAAAAAATTCCAGGGTTCCTTTTTTGTCTTTGCCTAGGGGCCCAACACTAGGGTTACAATAAATCTCTCTTACCTTTCTTTTTTCTTTTTTTTTTATGTGGAGCTGAGGATCGATCCCAGGGCCATGCGCTTGCTAGGCAAGCGCTCTACCACTGAGCTAAATCCCGAACCCCTCTCTTACCTTTCTTCATGGAGTTAAGGATCCAAAGTCAGGTCTTCATGCTCTACCAGCTGAGCCACCTCTCCAGCCCTTATTTATTTATTTGTTTGCTTGTTTATTTATTTATTTATTTATTTATTTATTTATTTATGGTATCATTTTTGTTTGTTTGTTTGAGACAACAGATTCTCTGAGTAGCCCTGGGATGTCCTCGAACTCACTTTGTAGACCAGGCTGGTCTTGAATTCAGAGATCCTCCTGCTTCTGCCTCCTGAGTGCTGGGATTAAAGGCGTGCACCACCACTGCCCACCATGATATCTTTTCTATTATGTATATGAGTGTTTTGCTTGCATACATATGTGTGCACTGCCATCTCTCCAGCCCTTGTTTACTCATGTGGGCTAAGCTAGCTTCAAACTCACTATGTCACAAGGAATGCCCTTGAATTTTTGAGTGCCACCATACCTGGTTTCATTTGGTGCTCAAGATCAAACCCAAGGTTTCTTGCATGCTAGATAAGCATTCTACCAACCCACTTACATCCCCGGCTCTTCTTTGTTATTGTTGTTTGTTTGTTGAGAGCACTTTGATCAGGACAGCCCAGATTGTCCTCAAAATCACTCGCACCTCTACCTCCTGAGTGCTGGGATTACTGGTGTGCACCACCATACCCAGCCAAAGCTCCTTTTTGTCTTCTTGTGGGTTTGTTTTTTCAAGTAGCCCAAGCTGGCTTCAAATTCTCTCTGTAGCTGAGGTTGACCTTGAACTCCCAATCCTTCTACCTCCACCTGAGTGCCAAGATTCCTAGCATATACCTCTGTGCCTGGTTCCAGTCCTCTCAATGCATTTCTTTTTCCTTTTTTGAACGCTGTTTTCTCCTGATACTCTCTGGGGTCCTCCAGGGCCTGGCCCATGTATCATAACCCCATGGAACACAGAAGGGCTACTTAAGCACTGAAGGCAGAGGCACATGGGCTCCCATACTCCCTTGCTGTCTCGCAGCCTATAGAGCA
Source organism: Onychomys torridus (assembly GCF_903995425.1). Taxonomy (NCBI): domain Eukaryota; kingdom Metazoa; phylum Chordata; class Mammalia; order Rodentia; family Cricetidae; genus Onychomys; species Onychomys torridus. The sequence goes on from NC_050443.1 coordinate 126,654,176, forward strand.
GAGCAAATGGGCTTCTGTGAAGACATAAAGCTCTGCACATTGGACAAAGTCTTCCTTAGTACCACTCCAGGAGACGGCTGATTGCTCAGAGATAAGACCGAGTGCGCCTATCACAGTGCTCAACATCCTTTAGTGGTGGTGGCGTCATCTCTCCCACTGTCCGACTTGTGTGTGCGAACCTGAGCTGTGTTTTTGCTGAGATGGTTGCTAGCAGATGCGCAGTAAATGTTTAACACATGCAGCTGGCTCCTCCTTTCCTGGCCTTTCTCCCACTGGCAGGCTCACCTGGACCTGCTCCAGAACACAGCCTTGATGTGCTACCCCATAGACTCCTCACCTGCAGGTGTCTGGGTTGAGCTCTAAGCCCCGCCCTTGGCAACGGAGGAAGCTGCGGCGTCGGCAGCGGCAGCGGCAGGTCCGGGGGTCAGGGCGCTGACGGCGCTGGGTGCAACGTGGGCAGAGGGTCCTGGGGCTGGAGTGGGATGGATGATGTCAGCTGGGGAAGGTGCTCCCGGGGCAGAGTCCCAGCCCGGAACAGAGCGGGGCTGGGGACGGTGGTGGGGTATGGCAGCCCTAGGAGGAGAAGCGACATGTCTGGGGTGAAAAGAGTCTTCCCAGGGGCTAGGACTGGGACAGAACGCATTGATTTGGGGAGCAGGAAAAGGAAGGGGTGTCAGGTGAGAGGAGAAAGCAAAGAGGAGCTGCAGCCTCCTGGCTCACTTGTGTACCTCCTAACCTACCCATGTGCTCTCTCCTGGACCAGCAGCAAGTCTCAGGAACTCACCTATATGGCTTCACAACACTCTCCCTTTTTTTTGGTCTGAAAAATGAGAAAGAGAGAGAGGAAGAGAGAGAGAGAGAGAGAGAGAGACAGATAAGAAAGGGTAAGGAAACCCAAGCCTCCTGCTCTCTTGCCCCAGGACCCATGCCTACGTCTGGCTCTACTCTTAGTCATCTAGTCCCTCCTCCGGTGCATTCCCACGCCTGGCACCCCATCTCATGCTACACTTTGTGAACTTGGAAGTTAGACCTGACTGGCACCTGCATTCACATTGGCTGTGTTCTTCCAGGGACATCTCCCCCAGCTGACTGCTCGGGTACTGGATCATGAGGATCTGTAGTCAGGAGAATGAGGAGAGACAGTGAGTGGTGGGGGCCAGCAGAAAGACAGAGAAAGGGGTACTCGTGGGCTAGAGGGAGAATGGGCAGAACTTCCCGCCTCCTGTGTATCTGTCTCTGGGCAGCCCCAGGCCCCAGAGCACCCTTGTCCCATCAACACACATGACCCATAGGCCCCAATACCTGCATTCGGACTTGGTGTTGCCCAGTGGGCACACATTCCAGGCCGTCGTCAGGGCAGCAGCCACCACAGCGCTGCACAGTCACACAGCTGGGCACTAGTTGTTTGACCACATTGCCCATGAGCTCCATGCTCAGAGGCACCACCACCTCCCTGGGCTGGCATGTGGCACGTGCATAAACATCTATCCATGACACCACTGTGGGCAGACCCAGATGGATTAGATTCTTACCGGGTTTCCTGACGCTGCTTCAAGCATGGAGCCTCTCTGTGACCCTGGCACCACCACCCCAACCCTTCCTTTAAACCTGTCTTCCTCTGCTTCGGTTTCCTCATTTGGGAGAAATGGCATCTCCCAAAGGAGTTGGGATCACACAAGATGAGGGACACAAACTCAGGGCATGTGCCAACCCCTCTTAGCACTGGCTGGTGTCAAGTTATTGTTAATTGCTATTACCTTTCTTCTGGTGGCTGGGGCCATCAAACTGGGACACAGGGGCCTGTGGGAAAGAAGACACCTGGGCCCAAGGTGCACTCTGTAAGGGCCGGTCCTGTGTCTGTGTAAGTGCTCTGGCCGAGTCAGGCTTCTTGCTCCTTTCTGACATCTTTCCAGATTGTTCTGTTCACAGGACCTCGGTTCTAATTTTCCTTGTCCACTTAGCCATCTGGGACTTTTCCCTGGCCCAAGACCCACCAGACATACTATGGAAGTGGCACTGAACCCCAAGCCTTGGAGCTGGGCTTGTTTTAGGTCAGGAGCTAGGACAGTGGGAGGCAAACGAGGTTCGAGGGTACTGAGGCAGCTCCGCCCCCCAGGAGCCCAGGGGATAGGGTGGGGCGGGGGAGTGGCCCGGGGGTTAGGGCTAGGGCTAGCCGGCCTGCCTAGAGGGGCACCCAGGTTTATGCCCAGTTGGACCAGCGGATTCCCTCCGCAGAGGTAGCGGGCGCCTCCCTACTTCCGCCAACCTTGAGAGGGCACCGCGGGCGGGCAAGCTGGACGTGGTGGACGCACATACCTGGGTGCGGGCCAGCTGCAGCAGGGCAGCGAACAGCAGGCGGCGGAGCAGGGGGCTCATGGTGCCCGTGGGGGCCGCGCGCCTGGGGGGCCCGCATAGTCCTAGCCTGGCGGCGCGGGGGGCGGCGGCAGCCAGAGCCCCATGGCGCGGGCCCAGGCGCAGGGACCCGGGGCCCGGCGCGGGGGGCGGCTCCTCCGCAGCCCCCTCCCGAGCCCTGGGCGAAGGCAGCGCAGCGCAGCGCCGCGGCAGCGGCTGGAGGATCGGGATGGGCAGGCGGCCGGTGGCGGTGGCGGGGACGGCGGGCGGCAGGGACGGCAGGGGTGGCAGGGGGCCTGGCCGGGGCTGGCGGGCTGGAGGCTCATGTGACCTAAACAGGCGCTCCCCACCGGGCTGCGGGCGGAGGCGGGACGGGGGCGGAGCTGGTCCCCTCCGAACGCCCCCTCCGGCCACTGCAGGGGAAAGGGGACGCACCGCCCAGGAGGCCGGGCTCCGGGGTCGCTGCACCAAGAGGTGAAGGGTGAGATGTGTGACCTGAAGGAATGAGCCAGACAAGAGTCTGAAAATGAATTTATTGCACGTGTTGTGGGAAATGTGTAGTCCTGGACAGGCAGCAAAGAGCGAACCAATGCAGGTCCCACCAAAGTGAGTCCCTCAAGGGCTGCCGTCCTGGGGCACAATCCCAGGGCCTTCTGGAGGCAGGGAGGGTCCGTTTCGAGGCTTCTGCCTCTGCTGGCGCTCCTGCTGAATCCTGGCTCTGTTGGCCCTGGAGAAAAGATAGATCGGGGCAGGGATCCTGACGGATGGTTCTGGGGCAGGGAGCGAGGCAAGATGGAGCAGTGACAGACCTGGCCCTCGCCCTTGTATCATTGTAGATGGCTGTGATGATCCGATCCTTTTCATCCATGAAGCTCCGATGCACCTGCTCCAGCTTCCTGTGAGGGAATTGCAGTTAGCCCTGGGTCTCCAGACTCTGCTGTCCCTGAAGCCCTGGTCCTCAGCCAGGCTCTAGCATCTCCCACACAACTTCACATCTCTCCTCCTAACAGACAGTTCTGTGATAAACTGGGGGGAAGGGGGCACAAGTTGGGTGGTAGTGGTGGTGCACACTTTTAATCCCAGCGCTTGGGAGACAGAGGCAGGCAGATCTCTGTGAGTTCGAGGCCAGCCTGGTTTACAGAGTGACAACGAGTTTTAGGACAGTCTGAGATACACAGAGAAACCCTGTTTTGGGGGGCAGGGGAAGGACACCAAGTGGTCCAGGTCAATGCAGGGCTGGGTGGTACCCTAAGTCCCTGGCTAGCTTGTGAAGATTGGTTAAACAGGTCTGAAATCAGGGTGCCCTTCCCAGGAGATTAGAAAGGGGACATATTTCTCTCATCTCCATTGCTGAACTAGGCAGTACTGGCAGTGGGCACCAACCATCCTTTGGGTTTTTGTGCTGTAGAAATCTGGAATTATAGCATGCATGAAGGAGTGGGGTGAGGCCCTAGCTGTCAGCAAGGACTGTCTCTGTCACACTGCCCCTGTCCTCACTCCCTTCTGCTTTCTTTCTATATTGAGACAGAGTTTAATGTGGCCTAGGCTGCCCTCAAATTCAGTAATGTAGCCAAGGACGAAACTGAACTTAAAAATTTCTGTGTGTGTGTGTGTGTGTGTGTGTGTGTGTGTGTGTGCGCGCGTGTGTGCGCGCATCTGTATGTGTCAGGTTTGCTTGAAGGTCGAAGAGGACATCAGATCTCCTGGCAGCTGTGGACTATCATATGTGGGTGCTGGGAATTGCACTCTGCTCCTCTATAGGAGCAGCAAGCAATCTTAACCATTGGACCATTTCTCCAGCCCCCAAGCTTCTCATCTTCCTGCCTCTGTCTCCTCAGTGCTGAGATTACAGGTACACACCACCATGCCTGTTTTATGACATGCTAGAGACAGAACCCCAGGGTTTTGTCTATGCCCTCCTTGTGCATCATTTTGGATGAGTCTAGCCTCACCAACAACCAGCACCATAGATTAACATCCAAGTTATGAGAAACAAAGCAACTTTAGCCCTTTCATGCAATGCTGCCTTTACCCAGCAAGGCAAGACTCCAAAGACTGATTTCACAAAGTTCTTAGCTTGAGAGAGACAAAGTATGCGGGTCATAGGCTGCTGTGGCTGGCTGGCCACAGCACTCTTCACCCACCCTCTGCCCAGTACCCCAGGAAGGATGGAGAAGCACCTGAAAGCGACATAGTGCAGGCCCATGCCTGCCAGCATGAGCAGGAGGCAGTACCCTAGGACCCGCTGGTTATGTTTATGTTGCTGCTGCCTTGCCTCAGGCCCCTGTGGCCTCACGTTGTGAAACTGGGCCCAGTAGTGTGCGTTGGGGGGTTCCCAGGAGCTGCTGAAGAACAAGAGGGCAATGGAAAGATGAAGCTCTCTGGAAGGCTTCAGGGTGGGGATAGCATGAGTCAGGACCGCCATACCTGTGTGTCTCGTGGGTATACTTAGGCTGGGCTGTGGTCCCTGAAGATTTGGGGGGACTGGCTGAGTGCAGCTGGTGGTCATAGTTGCGACGACTCTCCTCACGGCTGAGCACTCGGTACGCCTCATTCAGCTCCACAAAGCGGCTATGCAGGGCTGGGTTCCCGGGGTCTCGGTCAGGGTGCAGCTGGGGTAAGATGGGGTCCCCTTATCTCATTTTCCATGTCCTTCTCAGGACCTACCCATAAAGACCGACGTCATTCCCACAGACCTTGCCTTTGGGACACTGCTGCTCACTCACAGGCTTGCTGCTCCCTCCCAAAGGCCAGGGAATCACAAAGTACAGACTCCTGTACGTTTTATCCAAGAAAAGCAACCAGACCTTTAGCTCACATCTGTGACTCCAGTTCTAGGAAGGTGGAGACAGGGGGACCACTGAAAGTTTGGGACCAGTTTGGGCTACAGTGTGAGATCCTATCTCAAAAAACAAAGAAGAGACACAGCAGAAGGACCCCTGGCTTTGCTGGATTCTCGCCTCATAGAGGCTATTGAGTACCTCCTATCCATGCAGATGGAAAGAATGTGCTGCCAGCTAGATACAGTCCTATCCCAGGAAGTGGGTGGCCCTGCGTCTGGCTCAGATCTCGTCTCTTCCCTCCTCACCTGGGGGACACCAGTACCTCTTTTGACTTGGTGAAGAAAGCACGTTTAACCTCTTCAGCACTGGCCCCAGGATGCACCCCCAACAGTTCATAGTAATTAGTAGGAGCAGGCCTGTGGAGAGAAGCCCAAACCCGCCGACGCTTAGGAGACCACAGGGCACCATTGTCCTGTCCTGCCATCCTTCCTGGGACACACCCTTCAGTTCAGTCACCAGGAGCTGAAGTTAACCCCAAGACACATCAAGCCCCAGATCACCCTTCCCTTTGGGGTGTTTCAGGAATGGTCAAGATTTCTCATTTTCTTTTTTTTTTTTTCTTTTCTTTTCTTTCTTTTTTTTTTTAGCTGAGGATCGAACCCAGGGCCTTGTGCTTGCTAGGCAAGCGTTTTACCACTGAGGGCAATGGACCCAAGACTTCTCATTTTCAAAGTGTAGTCCTCAGACTCCTATACCACAGACCCAAAAGGGTTCTGTTGCTTTTTTTTTTTTTTTTTTTTTTTTGGTTTTTCGAGACAGGGTTTCTCTGTAGCTTTGGTGCCTGTCCTGGAACTCACTTTGTAGACCAGGCTGGCCTCAAACTCACAGAGATCCACCTGCCTCTGCCTTCCAAGTGCTGGGATTACAGGCATGCGCCACCACCGCCCGGCCTGCTTTTTTAAAAACAGGGTCTCACTAGCTTTGTCTGACCTGAAACTCCCTAGGTAGACCAGACTAGCCTTAAGCTCATAAGAGTTTGCCTTTGTCTCCCAAGTTCTGGGACTGAAGATGCACACCACCATCCTGCCACCATCCTGGCTAAAAAGCTTTAAAGATTTATTACTTAATTTTTGTGTATATGAGTGTCTGTAGGTATGTGCACTGCGTGAATGCCTGGTGCCCCCAACAGGTCAGAAGAGTGTGGTTGTGAGTCGTCATGTTGATGCTGGGAATCAAAACTGGGTCCTTGGGTTGGAAAGATGGCTCAGAGGTTAAGAGCACTGGCTGCTCATCCAGAGGTCCTGAGTTCAATTCCCAGCAACCACATGGTGGCTCACAACCATCTGTAATGAGATCTGGCGCCCTCTTCTGGTGGACAGGCATACATGCAGGCAGAACACACTGTAAATAATAAGTAAATAAATCTGAAGAACAACAACAATAAAAAGAAACCGCTGGGTCCTCCGTGAGAGTGGTAAGTGCTCTCTCTGAGCCCTCCCTCCAGCCCCTAGAAACGTATTTAAAATAGCAGGTTTTGATGTATGGTGTAATCCCAGCACTTGAGAGGTGGAAGCAAAGTTCGAAATTCAGGTCATGCCTGGGCTATTAGTAAGTTTGCGGCTAGCCTATACTACATGAGACCCTGTATCTAAAATAATAATAATAATTTCCTGGTCTCTCATGCACTGTGTTCCAGTGCCAATACCGAGGGAAAAAAAGATTTCCAGGCCAGGTATGTTGGCTGTGCCTGAACTCCAGATACTCTGGAGATTGAGTTTGGAGCCTTGCCTGGGCAACACAGGAAAACTCCATCTCAAAGGAAAAGGAAAAGGCAGATTCCCACCCCCAACTTCATTCCTCCGGACCAGCATCTCCAGATAACAGCCTAGAAATCTAAATCTTTGTACCCAACCTGCCCTTTCCCAGTGTATGCACAATGAAGCCAGGCAACATACCAGAACTATGGAAAGAGCACTGGGTTTGACCTGAGCTCAAATTCCCCATCTGTCATTTATCTCATCTAATCCTGGAGCTCTGCTCTTAACTTTTGATGCTTAGTGTCCAGCACTTTAGGTGAGGGTTATCTGGGACAAACCTCTAGTGGCACTTGACATATAATACAGAGACAACTATCTCAGAACAACAGGGCCAAGATCTGGAGCTCAACTCACCGCTGCCCTGCGGCGGCTGTGAGAAGTCGGGTGGAAGGGCCGCGGGGCCACAACCGGAATAGGCGCAGGGGCAGCAGGAGCAACAGGGACGGCATGATGACGGCGGGCGGGCAGCTGGGAAAGGGAGGTCCCCAAGAGGGGTGCATTGGGTCCCAATCGGGCGGGACTCGGGTGCCGGAGCAAAGGGAAGGAGCCTGCCTCAGTTTCCCACAGAAGGCAGACTTCAGCAGATTCGGGAAAGGCCTCTCTACTAAGAATCAGATGCTGGTGTTCTGGCCTCCAAGTCTGGACCACCAGCTCAGGACCAGGGACACCCCTCCCCACCTACGGCGTTAGGGGGGCGAGCGAAGGAGGAGCCACAGCCAAGCCCCGCCTCTGTCCCCTACTCACAGGCTCCGCAGTCGCCGCCATTTCCTGCCCCTGTGTAGGCCCCGCCCCCGAGCGCTCATTGGCGTAAGGCTCAGGCCACGCATGATTGGGCAGGAAGCTGAGGACGTGCCGCAAAGGACCCGCCCCCGCGCGCTCATTGGTCTAGGGCGCCAGAGTCCGCGAAGCGGAAGCGTTGGGGTTCCCGAAAAGGACCGCTGTCTACCGGTCCCGTTCCGAGTCTGGCGTCGAGGAAGGCCTCCCGCCCCGTCCTGCTCAGCAGTGAGGCGCGGTTCCCAGAGATGCTTTCACTGCGCCGTGGCCCACATTCACCAAACGAGAGGGACACACGGAGGCTGCGCTATGGGGCCCTTTGTTTTGTCCCCTTTCTGCCACGTGGTCAGCCCCTCTCACCCAGCCCAGGTTCTCCCGGAGGACCCCGGACTCTCAGAGAAGCAGCGGAAGCCAACGGAATCCAAGAATAAAAGTCCTTTATTGTCATCAGAGCTGTAGTGGTAGTGCTGGGACGCTAGGGTTACTTAGGTGGGGCTTCCCAGCACGCGACTGTAGAGTTGGATGGCGATTGTAGAGGAGGATGGCCCCTTTGGCTGAAGGGCAGAGTTGTGCCCACATCTCCGTCTCCTGCAGTCTCTGGACCCTCTGCGAGGAATCAGTGAGACCCAGACATCAGGCCCCCCTTTCTACTGGGACTGTGTCCAGCGTTGCTGAACCTCAGTACTCCTGCCCCGTAGGTAGGAGCCAAGCTTTGTGCCTCTGGAAACTAGGAGACGGGAGTTCTCTGCTTCACCCTGGTATCCTTCTCCCCCATCACCAGACCACCTTGAAAGCCTCAACTCCACACCTGTGTCTCCACAAAGATGATTCCTGTAGACTCGTGGGCCTCAGGTCCCCCACTCATGTAGTAACTCCTGACCTCCTCTGAAGTTAGGCTGCACCTAAACAAGAAATGAGGGCGGCTTGGTGGGTGTCCAGACCTTATAGGAACCCTGCAGAACTCGTTGCCTCAAACCCAACCCTTCCCCACCCGCCTCACCCAGGGTCCTGCACCCCAGAGCCCACTCACTGGACATAGAATTCTGCACTGGCTCTGCCAGCGCTGGTCTCATTGCAAGCGATGCCCAGTAACAGCGGCCGGCTCAGGGTGTGCAGTGGCAGATTCACCTGTGGCAGGGAGTCCCACCTGTCAGGCTGACCTCTCAGAGGCCTGGTTTTTGTTGTTGTTGTTTGTTAGTTGGTTTTGTGTTTTATGTTTGTTTTTGTTGAGACAGGGCCTCATGTCGCTCAGGCTAGCCTTAGATTCAATATTTAGCAAAGATGGCCCTGAATTTCTGCCCCTCTGCCTTCACCTCCTGAGTGCTGGGATTACAGGTGTGCACCACTGTACCTGGTTTACCCGATACTGAAGATCAAGCCCCAGGCCTTGGAGAGGCTAGGCCAGTGTTTCTCAACCTGTGGGTTGTGACCCCCTAGGAGGTCACACAACCCTTTCACAGAGGTCACCTAAGACCATTGGAAAACACAAGGTATTTACATTACAGTTCATAACAGCAAACGTGAAAATTGTAAAAACTAGCAAAATTACAGTTATGAAGTAGCAACGAAAATAATTGTATGTTTGGAGGTCACGAAACATGAGGAACTAAGGGTATTAAGGGTGGCAGCGCTGGGAAGATTGAGAACCACTGTGCTAGGCAAGTAATCCACCAGCTAAACTGAGCTGCGTCCTCAATCCTCAATGGCCTGCGGCCCTTAGCATTTTTGTTTTGCTAGCCGAGTGCCCATTACACGAAATACAGGCTCTGGGTATGCTCATTCTACAGATGAGAGATGGAGCTAATTGTCCAGGGAAGTCCTTTTACCCAAGTGAAGTTGGTTTAGTAACCAAGACACTATTTTGTCAGCAAGTATTGGAACAGACTAGACTAGACTAGCCATTGCCATTTTTTATTGTTTCCACTGCAGGAAAGAATCTGAGACCAAGGAATCATGGCTCCAGTGTTAATGCCATGCTCTTTCTCAATGCCTGCTAGGCTCATGCAGACCCTCACTTCAGCCCAGGCCTGTGGATTTCTAGCAGATTCTACCCCTCACTTATGCCCATCATATGTCTGGGGCCCCTGTCACTCACCTCATCACATATCTCCTGTAGGACACTGGAGAAGAGTTCCTGTACCACCAGTTCCCCAGGGAGGTCCTTGTGTTGGGGGCTGCCACCAGAGCACAGGGCCTGTGAAAAATTTAGGCTCAGCCTTCATCTACACCGATTCCCACACTGCTTTTCCTCTTGTTGGCCATGGGTGCCTAGGGCAGACTCAGTGTGGGAGTCTTGGCAATCCCCTAACCCAGGCCCTCCTATTCCAAATAAACAATCAGAAGTCTAGCTAGGAAGGATTACATAAGGTGAGAAAAAACATCTCCTACCCTGCAAGTCTCTCCTCCCATGATCCCTAGCTTCCATAGGTGTGTTTCAGCTTAGATCTATAGCTGGGTCTCCCAAATGGCAGGGAGCACCTTCCTCTCCGGAGTGGGGAGAGTCATGGGCTATGCTCAGCTGGGCCCCTACTTTCTCCTGGACAGTCCTCCAGCAGGGCACGCAGCATGGGAGGAGGCTGCAGCCTCAGCAACACCAGGCCACTTTTCCTTTAAGAGGCAATGAAACAGAACTAGGGGCCTGGACTTGGTGCCCTTCACCAGCCAGTCATTCTACCTGAGGTTCAGGGTGCCCACCGGGCACGTCCACCAGCCCAGGTGCCTCGGCCACCTGCTGAGAGCGGCGCAGGAAGACAAGGAAGTCATCAGCTGTGACCAACGTGGCACCCACCCCCAGTGGGTCTGCCAGATAGGCTTGCTTGTCACCCCAATCTGTAGCCCCCTGCTGTCGTAGCCAGGAGGCTGAGCTGGACCAGTTGGTGCCCAGGAAGTCTCGGTAGGAAGTTAGACCCAGGTGCAGGAGCAGCTGTGGCCCAGGTGAGCTGGATGCCAGTGTGGCTGAGTGAAGGCGGAACTTGGGGGCATCAAAGATCCAGGGTTGGGTCTGGAGCCGGGTCTCCCAGATGGCAGTAATGGTCTTGTCTCCTCCAGGCAGGGGACGACGGTCATGAGCTGGGCTCAGCTCTACTGCCACCTGCTCCTGGGACAGGCCCCCAAGAGGGCACAGCAGCAAGAGGGACACCTCAGGGTCCATGGTTTGACAGGGAAGTTCTGGAGGAAGACACAGATGGCCATCCTGTCACTCTAGGGAACGAGCTGACCCTCTCTTCCACAGGAATCCTGACAGTGACCCTTCTGCAGATCCCTGACTACTTACTGCTTGGGCAGCGAGTATCATCCCACCAAGAGTCCTGAGCCCAGCAAGCGCCTGGACTCCTGCTGTCCCAAACCCGTAAAACCTTTGGGCATCCCTACCACCCAGCAGCACTAGGAGCGTCAATGCTCACAGCCCCCCAAATCAGCAGTCCTACATCCAACCTGAAAACGCAGGATCTCGGAGTTCACCGGTCGGCTTGGCCCCCCAAGCTCCACCTCTTTCCCCTCAAGCGGAAGTGCCCGCCCCTTCCCTTCGCGTCTTCCCATTGGCCAGTCCTTGTCCGGGTCTGCGATTTGCCTTCCACGGTGAAGAGCTTCTGATAAGCGCAGGCCTGGCTCACCTTGGCGTCTCTTCGCGCTCCAGTCCCGAGATCCGGACAGCAGATCCGTGACCCGATTCCGGAAAGCCGGGTCTGATCCGGATCCCTCGGGCCTCGTGGCTGCCAGTGTGACCCTGGGCAAGTTCCGCCAGCTGGGCCTCAAATTTCCTTGTGTGGACCAGAGGTTCCCGGGTGGGATGATCAGTGCGGTTCTCCCATCCTGAGCCTTTGTGACTTTATGGCCACACGTCCCTGATCCCTACAGGTCTTGGCCATGAACGCCCCTGGTGGAAGGAGGCAGGAAGGTAGACGGTCCCATAGACCCCGGGAACAGGTGTGCACCTTTCCATCCTCACCCCCACAGTGGCAGGACAGGGGAGGAGACCTGAGCCTTGGTTTCTTGGTGGGAAGACTGCAGGACCAATGGTCCCAGAGACCACTGGAGCTCTTCTGGTCTACCTTTGCAGTAGGACTCAGGGCTAGCTACTGAAACACAGGCCATCATCACTGGACTCTTTCAGGACAGAGATGTGCAGCTGTCTAAGGCCCTGTCCTATGTCCTACGCCATGGAGCTCTGAAGCTGGGACTTCCCATGCGAGCTGGTAAGTGAGCATGATGGAAACTAGGAGCCCAGGGAGCAGCTGGAACCCTGTCTCCTCAACTCTCAACACTGCCCCAGCAGGAACAGAGAACAGGCACACTCTCCGAATGTACAGGAAAATCAAGGCCCAGAACCCCTTATTCATGTCCTCTGGAAGAGAAGCCCCTGTCCAGGCTGGGCCGCATGATGTCTCTTTCAGCCAACTGGTCCTATAAACACTTCCCAAGGATGGCAGGGGGCATACTGAGACAACTGATGTTTACTGGATGTCCACTCTGGGCCAACTACTTAGTACTTACTAAGTTACTCTGCCTGAAGCAGATATGCTATATTTTTTTTTGTTTTAATTTTTTTATGTGTATGAGTGTTTTGCCTGCCTGCGTGTGTGTATATCTGTATCACATGCATACCTCGTGCTTGCAGAAGAGGGCATTCGGCCTGGAATGAGTTCAGATGGTTGGAAATCGGACCCCAGGTCGTTTGGAAGGAAGAACAGCCATTGCTCTTAACTGATACACCATCTCTAAAGCTACCCCTCCTTTTTTCATATTGAGACAAGGTGTCATGTAACCTAGTCTAGCCTCAAAACACCTTGAACTTTTGATTCTTCTGTCTGTACATCCCAAGTGCCGGGCTTATATGCATGTACCAATATGCCCAGCCCACCATGAAGCTGGTCACCTTCCTCTGTAAGTTAAGAAAAATGAGGTTTAGCTGGGTGGTGGTGCTGCATGCCTTTAATCCCAGCACTTGGGAGGCAGAGCCAGGAGAATTTCTGTGAGTTTGAGGCCAGCCTGGGCTACAGAACAAGTTCCAGGACAGGCTCCAAAGCTGTCTTGTCTCAAAACACCAAAAAAAGAAAAGAAAAAATGAGGCTTGGGATAGAAGTGTATCTCCTTAGCAGAGTTCTTGCCGAGCAGGTGCAAGGCTCTGCGTTCCACCCCAGCACAGAAAAAACAAAATGAGGCCCAAAAGGGAAACCTTGCTGAAGATCACACAGAACAAGCTCATGTGACCTCCCAGGCCTAGCCTTTGTCCCAGCTGCCTGTGGCTCCCCTGTTAAGCATAGCCCCGGCTTCTGAGCACACCCCCACCTGGCTGCCTGCAGATGGCTTTGTACCCCTGCAAGCTCTCCTGCAGCTGCCCCAGTTCCACAGCTTCTCCGTTGAGGATGTGCAGCACGTGGTGGATAACAATGGAAAGCAGCGGTTTGCCCTGCAGCCAGGCGAGCCCAGCACTGGTCCTCTCATCAGGGCCAATCAGGGCCACTCCCTACAAGTGGGTACCCAGGGGCATGTGAGAGGGAGAGCCAGGTGGGACCCCAGTCCAGGAAGGAGGGTCCCACTGCTGTCCATTCACACACTCATTCCCAGGTACCTGATTTGGAGCTGATGCCCCTGGAGACACCACAGGCCCTGCCTTTGATGCTAGTCCATGGTACATTCTGGAAGCATTGGCCGTCTATTCTACTGAAGGGCTTGTCACGCCAAGGAAGGGCACACATCCACTTGGCCTCAGGATTGCCTGGAGACCCTGGTGTCATCAGTGGTCAGTGTCACCTTCACCTATTCTGTCCTCCCAGGTCCCCCACCAAGGGTCACACAGACTTGCATGAGCAGTACCTCCCCATCCCACCATAGAGCCCCATGCTGCCCAGGTACTCCGGCCTTAGTCTAGTTGTCCCTGCAGGCATCCGTCCAAATTGTGACGTGGTGGTGTTCATCGATGGGCCCCAAGCTCTGGCAGGTAAGTGTGGACCCTCCAGGGACTCTCCCAGATCTGTCAGCGAGGGGCACCAGTCACATCTCTGGCTCTGTGAGCAGATGGAATCCCCTTCTTCTGCTCTGCCAACGGGGTGATCCTGACTCCAGGGAATGCCGAAGGCTTCCTGCTTCCCAAGTACTTCAAGGAGGCCCTGCAGCTACGACCTACCCGTGAGAACCAAACCACCACCTACCCCGTGTCCTGAAGCTTGTGCCCTTCCGCTTCAAGCCCTTTGCAAGTTCCCCACTGTAGGCTGACTTAGACATGCCTTTCTCTTAGCAACTCTTGTCTCTACCTTAGGAAAGCCTCTCTCCTTGGCTGGTGATAAAGAAGCGGAGTATCAGAGTGGCCCCAGGCACAGCTCCAGAGGAGGAAGAAGAAAGATCCAACAATAAAATATGTATTTATTAAAAAAAAACAAAACAAAACAAAAACCAACAACTCTGAAAACTGTCACAGGAAGAAAGTCCAGTTTGAAAGCAGGATTCTTTGTTCCTCATCCACATCTGGCATTCCTCGTGTGCTTAGGGACTACATATAGGCCAGGGATGTGAGCTGCCAGGAGGGCAAGAGGAGGACTGTGTGTGTGTGGCAGTGTCTACCCCAGCCAGGGCCCTGGCCTGCCTGTGACAGCAGGTAAAGGTCCCAGCATGGTGCATGCTGGGAGTGGTGGAACAGAGAGTTCAGGTAGACGTGGGCTTGCGAGGTCCCTGGAGGTGGTGAGTGGAGCAAGAGCAGCCTGGCTGCCCTCAGAAGGCTTCGTGGCCACCTGTAAGCTGCAGGAACAGATCCTCGTCGAGCTCCTCCCCACGAGCCCGCTCCCGAGTGGACAGGAAAATGTAGCCCCCGATGTACTCATGTACGATGCGGCAGCTGGCAGACACACAGCTGAAGGCCACATTGATGTGCTCATCAAATTCAATGGCCACCTGCGGGCGGGTGGTCACAGGTCCAGTGGGCTCAGGCAATAAACAGGAGCTTCTGCCTTGCCCTGGTTGGGTCTGAGCTGGCCACCTGTCCCTGTCCCTGCCCTCCCTTGGGACCTACCTGTTGTATGTCCCAGTTGACATTCCACTGACGCATGTTGCTGAAGCGCCAGGTCTTGACCACATCACCCACGGCCAGGTCAATGCGGATCAGTCGATTGTTGGCAATGCCCAGGATCTCATCTTTCCTGCTGCCCTTGAACCTAATTCCCAAAGGGGCAAATATGAGTGAGGGCTACACCATGTGTGGCCCTGGAGCCTACCCTGTGTGTACACAGCTCCAGAGCCCTCAGGGTAGAGCACAGCCTCACCTGCCCCAGCTCTGCAGCTCTGCAGCTGTTCAGTTTCTCCTAGCCTTAAGCTCCCATTCTGAAAAATGGGATTATTCATGGACTGATGCTAGCCAGACATGGTGTAGCATGTCTGTCATCCCAGCAAAGGGGCTGAGACAGGAATTCACATCAGACTTGATACATGGGGAATGAAGTTCTGTCTCAACAACCAAGGGTGGGGGGGGGGACCCAGGGACTGAGAAGATGCTTCAGTCAATAGAGTACCTGCCTTGCAAGTATGAAGACCTGAGGTTGATCCCCAAGACTGTAGTGCATGCTTGTGGTCCCTGGGACAAGATAGACAGGCTGGGGGAGATTGCTCAGTGCGAAAAGCTCTTGCCACACATGCGTGAGAATACAGAACCCTTGTAAATCTAATACGTCTGCAATGTGCCTATGGCAAGTTGGGAGGCAGAGATGGGAGAGTCTCTGGACCGTCTGCAGCCAGCTAACCTGGAACACACAGTGATGAGTAAGAACTCTTGTCTCAAGGTGGAAGGTAAAGATTGATCTAGAGGCTATCTTCTGACCCCCACATAACTGCTACAATGCGTGCGTGCACACACACACACACACACTCACACACACAGATTTAAAATAAAAACATTAAAAAAAAATATGACCAGCAAGAGGGTTCAGTCACCCTCACCCTCAAACCTGATGGCTGTAGCTTATCCCCAGGACCCACGTGGGAGAAGGAGAAGTTCCTGTAAATTGTTCTCTGATCTCCACATGTGCACGTGCACAAAATAAACAAATGGAAGATGTAAGATAGAGGGGCTGGGGAGTTGGCTCTGCTGTTACAAACACAGTGCTTACTGAAGACCCAGGTTTGGTTCCCAATACCCACACGGGGGCTCTAACTCCAGTTCCAGGGGATCTGGTGCCTCTTCTGGCCTCTGGGCACTGGGCACTATATGCAGTGCAAATGTACATATGCAGACAAAACACTCATACATGAAAAACTAAATCTTTTTTCTTTTTTTTTTTTTTTCAGAGCTGAGGACCAAACCCAGGGCCGAGCACTTGCTAGGCAAGCGCTCTACCACTGAGCTAAATCCCCAACCCCCCTTTTTCAGTTTTTTGAGGCAGGGTTTCTCTGTGTAGCCCTGGCTGTCCTGGAATGGGCTCTGGCGACCAGGCTGGCCTGGAATTCACAGAGATCCACCTGCCTGTGCCTCCTGAGTGCTGGGATTAAAGGAAGGCAAAATAAATCTTAAAAAATGTAAAATACTTGGGGCTGGAGAGATGGCTCAGTGGTTAAGAGCACTGGCTGCTCTTCCAGAGGACCCACGTTCAAGTCCCAGCACCCACATGGCAGTTCATAACTGTCTGTAATTCTAGTTCCAGAGATCTGACACCCTCTCACAGCACGTGGCAAAACACCAATGAACAAAAATTAAAAAAAAAAAAAAAAGAAAGAAAGAAAGAAACGCTGTCTCGAACCCTCCCTCCCCCCAAAGAAATGTAAAATACTCAGGGATCAGAGGCAGGTGGATCTCTGAGTTCAAGGCCAGCCTGGTTTATGGAGCGAGTTCCAGGACAGCAAGGACTACACAGAGAAACCTTGTCTTGAAAAATCAACCCCTCCCCCCAAAAAAAGTAAAAATTAAAGAAAAAAAAAAGATGGGCAGCCCCTGAGAAATAACACCTGAGCTACCCCCCATGGACAGATGCTGACAAGGTGGGGTATCCTAAAAGCATTTGCCAACGTTAGGCATATAGTTCACACCTCTAAGTAATGATCTTGTGTGCATCATCATCAACCACATGTCATTCATTTCTCTGTAGACTTGGGAACTGAGTTCTCAGGGTCCTCCCTATAACACAGGGACAGCTGGCCAAGGCCCAGAGAGGGGAGCATCTATGACAGAGCCGGGAAAAGCACTGGGTCTTCTGCTTGTCCGGTGTGAGCTCTGTCTCACTGGGGAACACAGAACCCCCAGGGAGAGGTACCCACAGACACCTGGGGAGGAGAGGCATTGAGTTGTGTGCCTGGGACCTATCTGGGATGTGTGCACACAGCAGCTGGCAGCAAGTGAGGGCAGAGACAGTGCTTTGCAGGGCTGGAATCATACCTAACCATCACATAGGAGATGCCAAAGTCGGGCAAGGACTGCCAGGCCTGGATGAAACGCAGCTGGGCCTCGATCAGCGAGAGCTGGGCCACATTCTGGTGAGCTTCCAGGATCCGTGGGGTGAGCTGCGGTTCCATATTGGTAAGGGACTCTTAGGGCCTCCCCTTATCTAAAGTCCCTAAGATCCCTGCCACCACCACCACCACCACCACCACCACCACCACCACCACCCCACCCCCACCCCACCCCCGGGCACAGGACACTGAGGGGAAGGCAGCCATTGTGGCATCACTAAGGTACACATGTGGCTGAATCAGGCCCTAGAATAGACCTGGAGCCCTTCCAGAGGGGTGTCTGGGACACGGCAGAAGAAAGAAGTAAGCACAGGGTTTTCTAAGGAAGAGGGCTGGAGGTCCAGGGGTCTTCAAGGGTGGCTAGGTAAACACTATGGTGGTTCCCACCCCCACACTTCCTCCGGCACCTGCTTGGCCTTGAACTTTCGCTGGAAACGGGGAGCCACAAGGCCGTAGGGGTTAAGGCCCTCAGCAGAGGCTTCAGGGCCCTGGATGTGGTTCCCTGAGCCTCCACTGCCACCACCTGCCCGCTGCAGGCTAAGGAAGGCCAGAATGGCCTGCACCTCGCTGGCATAGCTGCTGTCTGCCATTGTCCGGCCCTTGGAGGCCAGGCGGCAGGCAGCCATCCACTGTGCGTACTGCTGGTCCTGGAGCAAGGACACAGAGAGAGGGTGGTGAGTAAAATCTGGCCACGTTCACTCTTACCCTGAAGCCGTTCCAGCCCTGTCCCCTGCCACTCCTCTCCCCCCTTTGGCCCAGCCTGCTCACATCCTGGCAGCGCAGGTAGATCTCACTCATGCCCTCTGGTGAGGGCACCAGGAGTTTGATGCAGAACTTCTGGCCAGAGACATTGACATCAGGGACCACCTCGCATCCTGCAAGAAGGAGGTCCCTGTATGAAAGTCAGCCCACCACCCACAGCTGCCTCAGGGCAGATGGTATCCACCCAGGTCCCAGGAGGAAACAGGCTGAGAGCAGTTACTACTGGCATCCCTCACCCTTGAGGTTCAGCTGCTGGATAGGGTCCCCTGGTGCTTCATCCTGGCTCTTATAGTAGGACAGTGTGGTGTCCTTGAATACCACCCAGTGCTGGCGGTAGCCCTTCAGGGTCAACTTCCGGGGCCTGGAGGGAGCAGGAAGCTTGTGAACCGTGGCCTCTCTGCCTTCTCCCTTCCCCCTCTCTCCAAGCAGGCCCTACACTTAACCTGAAGATTCGGAGGTGGTCCTTGAGTTCTGGGATGGTGGTGAGGCTATCCTGGAGGAAGAGAGAAGGAGAGGGAACTGTGGGTCCCCGGCCTGGCCCTGACTCCACCCCACTCATCCCCAGGCCCAAGTCCCCCTCACCAGCATGTCTGAGGGTGCCGACCCCTTCAGCTTCACCTCGAGGTTGTTCAGGGCGGCATCCAGGTCATCCAACCCCAGGTCCCCAGAGGCTGGCTCACCCACATCGCCACTCAGGGACAATTTGTTGATGTGATACTAGGAGACACATAGTTAGAGCTGAGTCTGACTGAGGCCCATCTGCCCCACACAACCTCCACGCTGGACTTCTTTGGAGATGGACTCCCTTCTGGAAGGCCTTTTGACCTTGTACCCCAGCACTCCCAGGGCCCCGGGCACCTGCAAGGCAGCGAACACCATCATCTCCTCCTCGGTGCAGTCGATTTCCTCTGTCAGCAAGTCCCAGCGGGCTTGCTCATACAGCTGGGTCAGCCGTACTGGGTCTGTCTGGAGCAGCAGGGGGTCAGGGGAGCTAGTCAGATGGCGCCTGTCGTGGATACTCAGGCTCGGCCCAACATGAGCAGCAGACCCCATCTCTACCCTGCTGGCCTGCCCCCTGCCTAGGCAGACAGTGCAGCTTTTCTCTATAACCTGCTCTACCATGCCACAGGCCACAGGCCAGCCTCCTGCTGAGGATAGGCAAGAGAAGAAGAGAGCCCCTGAAGGAAGTGCTCCCAGAATAGAAAAAAAGACAGCTAGCTGGGCGTGGTGGCGCACGCCTGTAATCCCAGCACTCGGGAGGCAGAGGCAGGCGGATCTCTGTGAGTTCCAGGCCAGCCTGGTCTACAGAACAAGTTCAGAATATGCTCCAAAGCTACAGAGAGAAACCCTGTGGTAGCTCCTTCAACTCATCTCTCAGGAGAGTACAGGCCACAGGAAAGCGCTCCAGGAAGGCTTCCCTGAGGAAGTGACCTACAGGGCAGAGGCCTGCAGGGTGACAATGGACCACTGAAGGGAAGAGTGAGTGAAAGGGGTCTAGGGTCAAGGAGCAGGAGGGCCTCCCAGACACCATGGGAGTGCACACTCTATGGCCACAGGGCTGAGAGCAAGGGCGTCAAAAAGGCAAAGAGAGGAGAGGCAGCCTTGAATGAGTAAGCCCCGGGTTCGATCCCCAGTGCTACATGAGACTGAGCCTAGTGATGACTGCTCACAATCCAGCACTGTGGAGGGAAGCGGGAGGGTCGGAGTTCGAGACTGCCCGTGACTGAGGTCAACCTGGGGTGCATAAGACAGTCACAAAAAGATACAATGGCAGAACAGAATGGTTTATCAACCCATTGAGAGAAAGAAAGAAAGGCAAAGCACAGAGTGGAGAAGTCGATTCAGGAGCTATTCTTCCGACAGATCCAGCTCAGTACAGGAACTGCCAAAGACATGACCAGAATTGGCACTGTAGAGGCTATCCAAGCAGCTAGCGGCTAAAGGCCAGCCGGGTCTATTAGTCACTAGGGCAGGTGGGTCAAGGACACAGGAAAAGTTGGACTGCTGGTTGTCTGGGTTGAGTGTCGGGGGCAAAAAACTGAAAATGGGCACTAGAGAACTTTCTGGAACAGCAACAATGTTTTAAAACTGGATTTGATGGGGCTGGAGAGATGTCTTAGCAGTTAAGAGCACTGGCTGCTCTTCCAGAGAACCCAGGTCCAATTCCCAGCACCTACATGGCAGCTCACATCTGTCTGTAACTCCAGTTCTAGGCCTTTGGACATCCTCACACAGACATACATGCAAATAAATAAATAAACAAACAAACAAACAAACAAACAAACAAATAAATAAATGAGAGAAACTGGATGTGGCAGCGGTTGTACAACCACACACAATGACCAAAAATAAACTACTCAGGATGGGCGGTGCTTGCACATGTAAGTTACATCTCAGCGATGCATAATGGTCACATTATGTTAAGCAGCGAGTGCCAAGTGCTGCTGAGGTTGGAGCGCTGTAACTGTCTCTTGCTGCTGATGGGGGAGGTCCTACTCGAGCTGACCCTGCATGCTCCGAGTCCCACCTCTTCCACCTCTGAAATCTGTGCACACAGCATCCCAAAATGTACATTCAGCCTCAGGTCTGTGGGCTCCAAATCCTGATTCAACCAACCAAAGACTGATGATATTGTGGCGAGCGCGGGTGCGCGCAAGGGGGGGAGGGATTAGATCTAGTTGGGTGTGGTGGCTCATCCCTGTAATCTCAAGATTTGGGAGGTTGAGGCAAGAGGATTATCACAAGTTTCAGAGTCTGAGCTGCACAGTTGATTCTGTTTGTTTGTTTGGAGACAGGGTTTTTCTTTGTAGCCCTGGCTGTCCTGAACTCACTCTGTAGATCTGCCTGCCTCTACCTCCCTGGTGCTGGGACTAAAAGTACGCACTATCACCACCCAGCCTTACATAGTAAACTCTAGAACGGCCCAGAGTACAAATACAAAGTGAGACCATATCTTTTCTTTTGTTATTATTGAGACAAGATCTTTCTACATAGCCTGGCTGTCCTGGAACTCACAGAGATCCTCCTGTCTCTGCCTCCTGAGTGCTGGGATTAAATGCTTGTCATACCATGTGGTGCTATACTCCTTTAATCCTAGTATTCACACTCAGGAGGCAGAGGCAGGAGGATTTCTGTGAGTTCAAAGTTAGTGTAGTCTATACAAGTACAGACTAGCCAGAACTGCAAAGTGAGACCCCCCCCCTCTCTTACATACACACACACACACACACACACACACACACACACACACACACACACACACGAGAGAGAGAGAGAGAGAGAGAGAGAGAGAGAGAGAGAGAGAGAGAGAGAGAATGTGTATATATGCACTGGGTAGGAAATACTGGTTACCTAGAGATAGATTTAAGTATAGGGACATAGTAATTAAGTGAGGGAGCTCTTACCAGATGGCCAGGACCTGGAGCTGTAAACCTGGCCTTCTTGATGCTTCTTCAGCCCCCATTTCCCCAAACATTGAAAAAAATAATTTGACCCTACTAATATATATGTGTGTGTGTGTGTGTGTGTATGTGTGTGTGTGTGTGTGTGTGTGTGTGTGTGTGTGTGTAATAATCCTTCTGTACACTGTGTGAATATACATCACTATGACTGGTTTAATAAACAAGCTGACTGGCCAATAGCTGAGCAGGATAAAGTCAGGCAGGAAAGCCACACTGAGAATGCTGGCAGAGTGAGAGGAGACGACAGCCAGATGCCAAGGAAGCAGGATGTATAGAAAAGGAGGTAACCCCTTCGGTGGCAGCGCACGCCTTTATTCCTAGCACTCAGGAAGCAGAGCCAGGCAGATCTTTGTGAGTTCAAGGCCAGCCTGATCTACAGAGCAAGTTTTAGGACAGACTACAAAGCTACACAGAGAAGAAACCCTGTCTTGAAAAAACAAACACCAGGCAATGGTGGCGAACGCCTTTAATCCCAGCACTTGGGAGGCAGAGCCAGGCAGATCTTTGTGAGTTCAAGGCCAGCCTGGGCTACCAAGTGAGTTCCAGGAAAGGCGCAAAGCTACACAGAGAAACCCTGTCTCAAAAAACAAAAAAAAAAAAAACAACAAAAAAAGAAAAAACAAACAAAAAACAAAAAAGAAAGAAAGAAAAATGAGGTAACAAGCCTTGAGCCATGTGGCAGAACATAGATAAGAAGAAATATGGGTTAATTTCAATGTAAGAGTTAGGAAGTAACAAGCCTGAACTATTGACTAAGCATTTACAATTAATATAAGCCTCAGAGTCGTTTTTTGGGACTAGGCAGTCAGGATGGGAAACTTCTGCCTGTGTGTGTGTATGTGTGTGTGTAATAATAATAATATTGTTATTATTATTATTATTATTATTATTATTATTATTATTATTATTACCATTGCTTGTTAGTTTGAGACTGGGTCTTACGTTGCCCAAACTGACCTTGAATTCACCATGCAGTGAGGGTAGGCGTGAACTGTCCACCTTCCTGCTTCAGCCTGGTTTTACTCACCTGCTCTGAAAGTGGTAGTACTGTGTTGGGTACCGTGTGGAGGGGCTGGGTTAAGCGGCCCTGTGCAAGTCACAGTGTGTGGGGAATGCCCAGGCAGTCCTTTGCAGCCCCTCTTATCATTATGGAAAGTTAACTTTGGGTAAGTAGAGTTCAGTAGTGGAGGAGCCCAGCCCTTCGGGGTCCTGGGTTCAACCCATGACACCATATATGTCACCTATCAGCTCCAAAGAAATATGACCATGAAAGGAAATATGAACACAGCTATTCTGGGTTCTGCTAAGATCACTGTTTATATGTTACTATTTGTAGTCAAGGCTACGTTGTTTTCATCAAACACCATAAACACCAGTAGATTAGTAAGACTCAAGGAAATGTGTGCTGTGTGGGAGGGGAGATGGGGAGGCCAGGAGAGCTAAGTCTTCATCTTCTGACAACCTATAGCTGTGCACAAAACTGCTAGGTCACAGAACAGGGCTCTGGGCTCAGGAGCATACACAAAAGTCCCAGCCAGGACACTTGGCTTTGGCCCAAGTTCAAGACTAGTCTGGGTAACAAAGTGAGACTCTCCAGGGGACCCAACATCCCACACATAGACACATACACGCAGGCAAAACACCAATGCACATGAAATACAAATAAAACAAATAAATGAAAAAGAAAGTAAACATTAAATAAAAAACTACATTGTTTGCCAGGGAGTGGTGGCATAAGCCTTTAATCCCACCCAGCATTTATCTCTGAGTTTGAGGCTAGCCTGGTCTACAGAGCGAGTTCCTGGATAGGCTCCAAAGCTACACAGAGAAACCTTGTCTCAAAAAACAAACAAACAAACAAAACAAAAAAAAAAAAAACAAAAAAAGACCCCAAACCTACATTGTTCAAATCTACCTTTCCTGGAGAATAGAGTGGGGTAGATAATGGTTTTGCTGCCAGTGCCAAGAAGTGTGGGGATGGAGTAACCATAGTCCAATGCCAGGGGGTGGGGTGGGCAAATGCACAGAGCTGCCTGCTCTCCCATCAGGGCAGGTGTGATGGAGAATCAGGGGCATCCAAGTCACTTCGAGGCAGTAGTAGATGGAGCTGGAGGCTAGCAGAGGCTGGGAAGGAGTAGAAGGAGCAGACAGCAGACAGCCCACAGGAGGGTGGGAGGAAGCTGGGGTGTTGTCTCAGAGACCAGTCAGCACTCGGTACTGCAGCTGTAGCTGGGCCTTTCTGAGGTTAATAGTGAACTAGGAGGGTCAGGCTGTTTTCCCAGGACCTCAACTCCATCCCCAAGTAAGGATTTTTGCATTTTATCTGTTTGCAAGGCTGTGGATTACCCCAGGGTCTTGCACAGGCTAGACAGGTACTCTACCTCTGGGCCACATCCTCAGGCCTGGAAACAAGATTGTATAATACTGTAACAGGTAAGTGTTGTCAAACTGACTATCCTAGAAGCATGTGTGTGGGGATTATTTTATGTTCAGTGATGTGGGAAGACCCACCTATGTCAGGGTAGGGAGCTACACCCTGAGCAGGAGAGCCTAGATTTTTTGTTTGTTTGTTTTTTTGTTGTTTGTTTTTCAAGACAGGGTTTCTCTGTGTAGCTTTGGTGCCTGTCCTAGAACTCACTCTGTAGCCCAGGCTGGCCTTGAACTCACAGAGATCCGCCTGCTTCTGCCTCCTGAGTGCTGGGATTAAAGGCATGCATCACCACTACCGCCCAGAGAGCCTAGATTTTGTAAATGGAGAAAGGGAATTGAGCATCAGCAGGCAAGCTCTCTTCTTCCCGTGGGTGTCATGTGACCAGCTGATTCCAGCCTGCCTTGACTCCCATGTCTTGACTCACTGTACTTGAGCTGTGAACTGTGCCTTTTTTTTTTTTTAAAAAAAAAGAAGCATCAGATCTCATTACAGAGGGTGGTGAGCCACTGTGTGGTTATTGAACTCAGAACCTCTGGAAGGACAGTCAGTGCTCTTAACCTCTGAACCATCTCTCCAGCCCCCTGAACTGCTCCTTTTTTTGAGTAGCTTTTGTCAGGGTATTTTACCTCAGCTCAGGGACAAAACCAAAAGAAACAAAGAACTATTTTACAATAACCCTAATCTGAGCACTCACAGGCAGCAGAGTTGCCCCCGAGCTACAAAGTGACACTCTTTTCTTTTTTGTTTTTGTTTTTGTTTTTTGTTTTTTGAGACGGTTTCTCTGTGTAACTTGAACTCACTCTGTAGACCAGGCTGGCCTCGAACTCACAGAGATCTGCCTGTCTCTGCTTCTCAAATGCTGGGATTAAAGGTGTGTGCACCATCACTACCCCCCAGCCAAAGTGACCCATAAATATGGGTTTAGGAAATGGCCACACAAGCCTGGTGCCCCAGGTCTGATACTCAGAAACCATGTGGAAAAGCTGTCTGTGGTGACCCATTCTGTAGGGTCAACATTCCTATAGGCAGAAGGGAGACTAGACAAGGGAATGGCCTGGAGTACACAGTGCTCCAGCTGTAACCAGAAACAAGAGCCCTTGCTTCAGCAAGGTGGGAGGTCAGAACTCACTCCCAGAAGTCGTCCTTGGACTTCCACTTGCTTGTATCAGCGTGTGCACACTAGCCCTCATGCACATGCTTGCTTTCATGTGCACACACACACACACACAAATAAGTAAATTTAAAATATGTAAGTAATAAAAATTTTTAAAATTTATTCCCTTTTAAAGAAGGCAGAAACCAAAACCCAGAGAGAAGGAACTATTCTGTTCTTCCCACTAGTAGAGTAAGGACTGCGTAAAACAGTCTAAGATACATGGGGCTGGAGACACCCACATGGCAGCTCACAACTGTCTCTAACTCCAGTTCCAGAAAATCCAGTGCCCGTTTCTGGACTCTGTGTGCCAAGCACACACATGGTAACAGACACATATGCAGGCAAAAACAGTAAGACACAAAGTAAAAATGAATCTTAACTACTCAGGATACCTAGTCCCCTGGTTTGAATTTATGCATTTTATTACATGTACTGAATTACTACAATGTATTCCATAAAGATTTACTAGTCATATATATGAGTTAATAAAATGCAATTTGTTTCTGTTTTGTGCTGGGATTAAAGGCGTGCGCCACCACCGCCCGGCCTGTTTTTTACTTTTTGAGACAGGATTTCTCTGTGTAGCCTTGGCTGTCCTGGAACTCGACCTCAACCAGGCCTGGCTTCAGACTCACAGAGATCCGCCTGCCTCGGCTTCCTGAGTGCTGGGATTACAGGCGTGTGCCAAAACCGCCCGGCAAAATCCATTTTTTTAAAAAGACCAGCAAGATAGCTCAGTGGGTGAAGACACTTGCTGCCAAACCTGACCACCTAAGTTTGAACCCTGGGATTCACATGGTGGAAGGGAAGAACCAACTTCTGCAAGTTGTCCCCTAATCTCCACACATACACTGTGGCACACAGGAACACACACACATACTCTGTCTCTCACACATGCACATAAAATAGATAAATATTGTTTCAAAAAGAAGGGGCTAGGAGGAGATGGCTCAGATGTAGAATAGTTGTGTAAGCAAAGGACATGAGTTCGTATCCCCTGCACCAGGGAAACAGCCTCTAATCCCCCACTCCAGGCGGAGACAGGCAGAACCTTTGCTAGCTAGCCGGGTTAGCAGAATCAGTGAGTTCCAGGTTCTGTGAGAGCCAATGACAGAAGACACCTGACAATGACCTCTGACTTGAGGTGTACACATGGGGCAGCTGAGGAAGAGGAGAAATAGAAGCCACAGAGCCTGGGTACAGCTACAAGAAGAGAGAGAGAGAGACACCCCCTTAGCTCATGGGACACAGACTCTGTGAGAGAAAGATGATTCCAGAGGAAGAGCCATTGGCTATGTCCATGCCTTAATGAGCAAGTAAGATGCAGGCCTGTGATCCTGCCCACTACTGAGGCAGGAAGACTGGAAATTCAAGGTCTGACTGGGCTACAGATTCAAGGCCAGGTTCTACAACTTAGATAACTTAGCAAGACCCTATCTCAAATTAAAAATAAATAAATAATAAAAGTTCAGGGCTGGAGAGACAGCTCAGTGGTTAAGATTACTGACTGCGGGGTTGGGGATTTAGCTCAGTGGTAGAGCACTTGCCTAGCAAACGCAAGGCCCTGGGTTCAAGCCTCAGCTCAAAAAAAAAAAAAAAAAAAAAAAATTACTGACTGCTCTTCCAGAGCACCCAGATTCAGTTTCCAGCACCCACAGGGTGGCTCACAACTCTCTGTAGCTCCAGTTCCAGGGGATCTGACATCCTCTTCTGATCTCTGTTGATAACAGGCTCACATGCTGTACAGACATACAGGCAGAGAAAACACCCATACACAAAATAATATTCAAGTAGTCCCAAAGGGCCTGGGAGAGTGCTCAGTAGTATGGCATTTGTCTAGCATTTGTGGGGAAAAAACCTAGGTCTAATCCTTATTTAAAAAAAAAAAAAAGTAGCTGGGTGGCATTGGCGCACGCCTTTAGTCCCAGCACTCGGGAGGCAGAGCCAGGCAGATCTCTGTGAGTTCGAGGCCAGCCTGGGCTACAGAGGGAGATCCAGGACAGGCATCAAAACTACACGGAGAAACCCTGTCTCAAAAAACAAAGTATGTAGGTGGGTTGGAACCATGGGACCGGCTGCACGGAGGGCAGCTGGTGTCCTTCTGTGTGTAGATGTGGGTAGAAGGCAACAGGGCAGTTTGGCTCAGAAGAGACCGTTGAGGGACTCTGCCGATAGCTTGAACCCAAGTGCTCTGTAGACCACCATTTGTATGTTTGCAATGAAGGGCCACAGTTAGGAAGAGGAGCCTGTGGGGCCCCAGACAGTGTGTGGGGACAGAGGGTCAGACGACATTGTTGCAGAGGAGAAATCAGGCTAAGAATGGGGCCCACTGAGCCCACCTCCTAGGCCCTGCAGATCCAAGTGGCCTCCCTGTGCCCAGCTCAGAACCTCCCGACCAGAAACCCACAAAAAATCCCCAGAACCCACCACTGTCTACATGGGTTTCTGCCATAACCCCTCAGTAGGCAGGTCCTAAAGAAACCAGCGCTGAGACTTGTCTCCATCTGCCTTATCATTGGAGGCCCAGCAGTGTACTGGTAGGATCAGCTCACAGAGGTTCAGACGAGCATATGGTCGGACAATCTGATTCACAGCGGCTAACTTCCCAGAGCTGGACCCTCTTATTCCAGACCGCAGCTCACCTTGGGATCCAGGTCAAAGAAGCTGTAGTACTTAAATCGTAGCCAAAGCACGTCCCCGGCCTTGACTCCTTGCTGCATGAGGCACCGTGATGAATCCAGCCACCTGGGTATGACACAGAGGTCAGGGCACAGAGAGGAAGGGCCTGAACGCAGGAAGCAGAGGGTAGGTGAGCTAGGCCCTGGGCAGGGTGGCCTGGGTGTGGGTCATGCACCTGCTGTGGAGCTGGGTCTTGTCAGACAGGGAGCTGGGCCTTGGCAGGCGCTGGAGCAGGAGAGGATCAGGTGGCGGCTGTGGCCGGCTCAGCATGTGGTAACAAGCCTCAGTCTGGGGACTGTCGGAGAAGTGAGCTGGCATGCCTCGGAATAAGGTGGGTGCCACACCTGCAGTGTCAGTGGGAGTCAATCAGGCCTGGCCCTAGTTCTGGCCTCCCAGGCCAGTCTCTGTCCTGGCCCCAGCCCGGGCTGGCCATGCTCACTCACCCCCAGCTAGGACAACCTTGGTCAGGTCATGCACCTCTTCCTCAGGCTCCTTCTCCTTCTTCTTCTTCTCCTTCTTTTCTGGAGCTCGAAGCAGGGACAGCTCCTCAGGGTGCCTGATACCTGAAGGGAGGAAGGCCTCAGCACCAAGGGTGTGCTAGGTCATCTCCCTACCTTCCCACACAGATACCCCAGGGAAGTCACACCCTTTGATAGGCTGGGGAAGAGACTATGGCAAGAACAAGCTTAGGTGGCTTGGCCGGGGAAGGGGAAGAGGCCACTGCTACTCACTGAGGAGGCGGCAGATGGCAGCCACAGCCTGGAAGAGGGGCTTGGAGAAGCTGGCACGCAGACGCAGCACACGACGGTTGGGTAGTCGCAGAATGACAGGTCGGTGCTGTGGCCCAAAGAAGAGGCGGGCATCTGCCAGGATCCCATACTTGTCCAGTGTCCAGTGCGTCTGCAGCAGCCACTGGCTCTTCTGCTCCCACCAAAGGGCATGGTCAGACCAGTCCTGCTTGCGATCTGTGAGGACCCAGGGGCATCCATTGGCCTTCAAAGGCCCTGCCAAGCCTTCTTCATTTCTGCCCCAGCACTGATGCCACAGGTGGGCCAGATTGGATTGGCTCCAAAGTGATGATGGAATGGTTGATAGCTGACTCCTGCTGGTCCTTCTGGGTTCAGTTGTTACATCACTTCCGAGGGGAGCCCCGCAACCAGGAATATGGGTACCTCAATTGTAATGACCTCACCTCGTACTTTATTACGTTGACTCCTTATAGCCCGTGTGTATTCTGGAATGCTTGGTTCAATGACTTCTCTGTTTTGTTTTGTTTTTTGGTTTTTTTCGAGACAGGATTTCTCTGTGTAGCCTTGACTGTCTTGGAACTCACTTTAGACCAGGCTGACTTAGAGATCTGCATGCCTCTGCCTCCTGAGAGCTGGGATTAAGGGCATGTGCCACTACCACCCAGCCCTTCATTTATATATGTCTGTCTGTCTTTCTTTTTCTTGAGGCAGGGTCTCACTAAGTAATTCTAGCTGGCCTGGAACTTGCTATGAAGAACAGGCTGACCTCAGACTCAGAGATCCACCTGGCTCTGTCTCCCGAGTGCTGGGATTATAGGCGTGTGCCACCACCACCAACAATAGCAATACCTGCAGGTCTTCAGGGCTGTTAATAATCTCTAGTCAGGCTGGACGGTGGTGGCACACGCCTTTAATCCCAGCACTGGGAGACAGAGCCAGGAGGATCTCTGTGAGTTCAAGGCCAGCCTGGTCTACAAAGCCAGATCCAGAAAAGGTGCAAAGCTACACAAAGAAACCCTGTCTCGAAAAACCAAAAAAACAAAACAAAACCCCCAAAACCAAATAATCTCTAGTCACTAGCTGTGCGACCTTGCTCACAGTGTTTCACCTCTCTAGCTTCAGTTCTCTAGTTAAGATGTAACAATCAGCCGGGGGGGGGGGGGGGGGGGTGGACAGCCTCCAAAGCTACAGAGAAAACCTGTCTCGGAAAAAAAAAAAAACAAAAACAACAACAAAAAAGATGTAACAATCATCCTGACTCATGGCTGCTGCGTTACAAAGTGTTGTGCAATTTTGACACTAAAAGAGAAGCGCTCATTTGGAAATGTGAATGTCACTTGTCATCTGACCAGGAATTGGGGTGACAATGGATGACACAGGAGGATGCCTTATTCTCTCCCCCAAAGAAGTGTGAATACAGAAATAAATGGGGCAAAAGCTGCTGAGCACACACACAGCCGCCTGCGTTTGCTGGGCCCCGGCATGTTGTTGTTTGGGGGTTTCCAGACAGGGTTTTGAACTGAACAGCTCAGACCAACCCTGGTCCACTCATCCCGGTCTCTAATGGCCAAATGCTAGGATTACAGGTACATGCCTCATTGATGCCGTGCTGAGAGTCATGCCCAGGGCTTTGTGCCTGCTAGGCAAGCTCTCCACCTGCTAAGATTCTAGGCCTCTCTCTCTGGTCCTCCCACTTGGGTTTTGATCCCTGTCTCCCTCCTGGACTCCTGCCAGCTCCTGACCTGTGGCCCCACTGTCTCCAGTGATACCGAACACTGGAGAAGCTTCTCCGCCCCGCTCTGCAGGACTCTGAGCCCCATCCAGAGGCCCTCGCTCTGCCCCCACTTCCTCTCCCCTTGGCCTTTTGCTTTTAAACTTGAGTCAGGGTTTTGCTATGTCGGCTGTAGATTCACGAGGGCTGGGACTGCCTCCATGCCCAGCAGCCTTTGCTGTGGCTTTGTGCTCTTCAGGAGGCTCTCCCCACCTACTCCTCACCTGTCTTTTCCTGGGGTTTGGCCTGGAACCTCTCCCTCTCTTTGGTCATACCCTCTTCTGGGGGTTGGGTGTCTCTCCTGTGCCATGACTTCAGCTGCTAGCTAGCTTCTGCTGGGACGGCATGGCCCTCTACTCTAGGGCATTTTCATTGCTTCCTTCACCCCAGACTCCTGTTCACCTGACTCCATAACCAGTGCTGGGATGCTGCACCGTGAGACTAGCCCCAGCCTCCCAAAATGTTATGCTGAAGCCTGCCGTGGCTGGACAGAGGAGCCCTTCCTTCCCAGGCCATCCAGCCACCAAGGACTCTTCTGACACTCAAGCACCATGCGTCTAGTCCAACCTTGAGCTAATGTCAATTTCACTTCTAAACCCACCTTTTCTGTCCTCCCCGTCTGGCCTCTTGAGCCCTCATATATCCCCCACCCCTGACCCCACAGTGTCCCGCTGACAAGGGACCCTGCAAAGGTCTGCCTTAATGTGGCCATGCCGTGTCCAAGGCAAGTACCTAGTCCCTCAGGAGGCCAAAGGGCCTTCCCGGGCTGTCAGGCCACCACCTGGGCTTCTTGCATTGTCCCAAACCAGGTGTCTTACTATTCTGAGACCTTAACACTCAGAGCTTCCTCAAGTCCTGGCGTCAGTGCCAGGTCTTCCCCATTCTAGAGACCACTCTGAAATCCCCGCCCTTCCTAGTCAGGTCCCCGGGGAAGCTCTCACCACGCACTGGCAGTGGGAGGGTGGGGAGAATGCCCCTATTGCTGGGGACTGAGGTCCTGGGACTGTTGTGATTCAGCCTGAGGAGCCCAGCAGGGGTTCCTGGTAAGGTCTAGCTGGCTGTGTTCCGCCCTTGGGGCTCCCCTGCTGTGCCCTGGGACCCACCACCTTCTCAAGCCCTTCTATTCTGCCTTGGTCCAGGTCAAGCCCCCAACTCCGTCTGACATCTGGTTTCTGAGGGACCACCCCTCTGCTCCCCAACTTCTGCTTTCACAGGCTCTTTGGGGCCTGCCTCTGGCAGTTCCCTTCCCTGCCTTAGCCTTGTTACTTGGCTGTGCTGAGGCTTGTCCGACCCAGTCACTCTGGTCCCTGTCTTGCACTGTACATAGGATTGGTTGGGTCTAGAAAGCCTGCCTCCCATCCCTCTCCCTACCCCAGAGGCCTAGGACCCAAGCTCACAGTGCAATGCCTTCCGGCTCTGGCTATCAGGAGCTCGTGGTGGGATGCCTTCCGGCTCTGGCTATCGGAGGCCTTCCTGCCATCCTCCCAGGAAGTGATAGCTCTCATTCCCCACTAGGAAGGTTGATGAGAAGCCCCCATGGGGCCTTCTGGGTGACTCTGGGTGACTGATATCACACCAGCCTACTCTACCATAACTTCCTGTGGGGGCAGGGCCTTCCACCTCCGTTACCAGCCTGCCAAGTGGCTTGCTGGGGAGGAAGTGTAGGGGAGTAGACCCCCCGGGCCCTCAGAAACCTCCTCACCATCCTTTAGACCTCAGGAACAAGACTGAGGCCTCAGCACAGGCGAGGTGTACAGGGGACCATGTTCTGTATGTCCCTCAAGACTAGACAGAACCAGCAGGAGTGGGAGGAAGTGAGAGGATGTTAAGAAATATCTTCTTTGGAACCAAACAATTAAGCTGTTGCCTGAGTCATTGTGACAAGGTTATCATGAACGGCAGGGCAGGGATGGCCCAGAAGTGCCAGGGAGAGCCATCATGACTGCCTGTGTGCCAAACTGGGGACATGGGGGTCACGGACTCACTGATCTCCTCCACGATCTTCAGAAGCACCCCACCAATGTGTGACTCCCCCGTGACTCGGAGGGTGACAGATTGGGCCTCAGGGTCCTCTTCGCCCACAAACACCCGCAGCTCCCAGGACGAGTCGATGTAGTCCCCAGAGGCTGTCTTCATCCCCGCCATGGCTGTGGCTGCTTCTGCTGAGGCAAAGTGAGCAGACGCTGGGATCTGGTAGGCAGGTAGGCCTTGGGGGCACTGACAGAGACAGCTTCTGTAATCAAGCCATCTGAGACCCTCTACTCTCATAGGTGTTTGGGCTGAAGGGACAGTTCCTTGGAACTCTCCAGCCAGCTCAGGTCTCAGGTAAGAACACCAAGGCCCAACAGACTCACTCAAGCCCCAGGGTGGTGGTAAATAAACATCTTTAATCCCAGCACTCAGGAGGCAGAGGCAGGCAGATTTCTTTGAGTTCAAGGCCAGCCTGGGCTACAAGTGAGTTTCAGGACAGAGCTGTTATACAGAGAAACCCGGCTTCAAGGAAAAAAAAAAAAAAAAAGCAGGTGGATCTCTGTGAGTTCGAGGCCAGCCTGGACTAGAGCTAGTCCAGGACAGCCTCCAAAGCTACAGAGAAACCCTGTCTCAAAAGAACCACGACTCCTTCAAGAGCACCCTGCTGGACACCAGAGTGGGCCAACTCTCCTCACAGATCCGCCAAGCCCACCTATCCCTCAGAACAAACAAGCGCTGGCCCACAGTTCTCAGGCAGCACGCCCGCCCACACAAGCCTCTGAGGTGGTAGAAGTGTGGCTGCTGAGCACAGACAGACTTAGGGCAGGGGACAGATGAGTCCTCCCGGGTCTTGCACTTACCTAGACTGCAAGGGACTGCTGCTGCAGGTGGCCGGCGGTGGAGCACCTGTCCCCCTGGCCTGGGGTTGCCTTATGCTGCTCAGTTGCTTCCTTTAGAGGTCAGCCCGTGGTGGCCTTATCACCAAAGTTGTGCTAGTCCCTCCCCAGGGCGGGCTGCGGCTGGGTACAGGAAGCACACTGCCAGCACGTAAGGGCTCCACAGGACCCTTGCTTTTGTCACCACAGGAAGTGAGGGAAGAGCAGAGATGGGGCGACACCAGAAAGCTCTCCCCACCCCATCTCCCTGGCTTCCACTGGTTGTAGCTCCAGCCTACTGACAGGGACTGTGACCAGCAGAAAAGCTTCTTCAATCTTTCCTACCCCAAAATAGGCTTTGTTCCAAACCAACTAGCCGTCAACCTGCCCAAGTGGACAGCTACAAGTCAGGGTTTCCACCCTCAGTCAAAGCCTCTACCTCAGGACACCTCCATGTGATCCCCTTCAGGACCCCTTATCGATCTGTCCCTTTAGGGGCTCTGGTGACCTCACAGTCTCATGCTCCCTCTGGCACTGGGATACAAACTGCTCTAAGTCAAGGCCCTCAGTGCTAGCTGAGCAGGGACCCTGCCTGGCCAGGGCTAATGACCTTGGAGGCGGCAGACCCTTGCGGAGGTAAGATTGACCCGGGGAGTCTCAGGGACTGGGGGTAGGACAGGAAGCCAGTTTATGCAAACACAGGAGAGGAAGTACAGTCTAATGCTGGCCTCAGCATCTTGTGAGCCCAGAAAGCAGCCTTCTGGTAGCAAATGAGGAAGTTCAGTGTTGGACACAGTGTGGGGGAAGAGAACGGTGTCGGGCTTACAACCAGGCTCTCTGAGGGCTCGGGCAGCAGCAGCTGTTGGCAGCACATTTCTCAGGTCTGCTTCCTGACCCACTGTGGCTCTGGGTTAGGTTCTCCGCATCTATTGGTTTACTGAGACTGTACTGCAAAGAACAGCCTGAGCATCCACTCAAAGCTGATCAAGCTGCAAGTTCTTCAGCTGCTGAGCGACACTTCCACCTAGTGGCCATCCCAACAAAACACAACTCATTTTTCAGCCACCAGGAGAGGAAAGCCAGGATCCCAACCCAGAGCAACTGTGTCTTTAGGGAAGAAAAGTCACCAGAGACCACAGCAACATATCACCACGCCTGACTGGCTTGTTTTATTGAAGGACATGGGGTAACAACAAGTGAAGACAGCTGGGACCCCAGGTTGGGAAGAACATCCTCCCCTCCCCGTATGCACCCACTGCCCCAAATAAAAAATAACCAACTATAGGGGAGCAGCCGAGACAGTGACGGGGGAGTTTGGGGAGGGCAGGGAAGGACATTCAAGGGCAGCAGTAGAGACCATGCGTGTGCTGAGAGGGCCCGAGGTGGCGCTGGATGAGTCTGTCTTCCTTGCAGGCATGTATAAATATAAAGATAAGCCTTTCTTTCCCCTCCCTCTGCCCAGTGCTGCTCGCCACCGTCCCAGCTCGCCTTTCCACAATGGCGAAGGGAAGAGGGGAAAAGCAAGTTATCACCGAATTGCGATCAGACCCACATCCATCAGCTTCTGGATCTTCTGTGCTATTACAGGGTTCTTTAAGTGTCTATGGAGAAAAGATAAGAGTTTTCTAAAGCTTGTTCTTAGCTGCTGTTTCCCTCCTTGGCTCTCAGAGCAAGCTCAAATTAATGACCCAGTGCCAGCAGAGCCTGCCTGTCCTACTGTGTGCCTGCACACCTGTAAGCCTAGCAAAAACGGCCTTCCCAACAGAACCTTAGGCGACACTTACTGCTCTTGTAGACTTTGGTTTGGCTCCTAGCACCCACACAGCAGTTCACAACCCTCTATAATCTAGTTCTAAGGGAGGTCTGACCCCTCTTCTGACCTTTTCAAGTACCAGGCACACATGCGGTATACATACACACATAAAGGCAAAATGCTTATACACATAACCTAAATAATACATCTTTAAAGATAAGATAGACAAAATTCTATCTGGCCACATCCCTCTCACTTCCCCAGCACCCCCACTGAACTTACTCGCTCAGAGCCTGGGGGTCCTTCTGCATCT
The DNA here is from genome assembly GCF_903995425.1 of Onychomys torridus. Lineage (NCBI taxonomy): Eukaryota > Metazoa > Chordata > Mammalia > Rodentia > Cricetidae > Onychomys > Onychomys torridus. Next base: position 126,689,252 of record NC_050443.1, read on the forward strand.
GCTCCAGGATGAGCCTCATGGCTGGGTCACTCATAATCTGCTGCACCTCAGGGTCAGCCATGGCCCGCCGCTTCACATCCTCAGGGCTGTCATGTCTGTTGTACTGTGCCATCATACAGCGCTGGTAACCATCTGCTGCCTCCTACATTCCAGAACACACAGAGAGAGGCAGGAGTCAACAACACTACCGGGCCCACTGCTTCAGCAGGTCCACAGTAACAGCTCTCTGACAAAGGGAAAGGAAGAGACAGAGGCACTGAAGCATGTGGGAGGAAGGACATGAAGGACCACAGAAAACACCAGAGCAGTAACAAGTGGGTGAGCCTTGCAGGCCAGCAGCAGCCTACCTTACAGCTCGAGTCCAGGTCTAGCGCTTTCTGGTATACATCCATGGCTTTTGTATAGTCCTTCATGGCTTCCAGGGCAGCTGCTTTCCGTGTGTAACCCTTGACTACAAACAGGAGAGGTGAGGTACCAATTTAATAGCTCCAGGATGTGGGCTTTCCCCGCTCTGCTACATGCCCAAAAGCCTTAACCATCTCTGGGGCAATCAGGGCACATGAGAAAAATGAAAGGCACTTACTGAAGGTTGGCTCCAGCTGGATGCACTCCTCACAGTCCTAGGAAGGAAGAAAAGTAATTAGGCTCTTTCTCCTCCAGGATGCTCAGTAACCAGCTACTGTGCCCTAAGGAGTCAGAGGTCTTGGCTTCGACTCTGCTGTCCTGCAAATCCAGACCCCTGGGTTCCTAGAGAGCAAGTTAAACCAGGAAGGAGAAAGCTGGGTGAGGACTAGGAAAGCAAGCTCCAGGTCACCACCCCAATGCCGAGCACTGGACTCGTGGCTGGGCTATGGCAAGACCAATAGAGCAAACGTACAAATGACATTCGCTGCCTTCAGACTTAGGCTCAAAAAGCCTTACTGTGGACAAGCAGAAACTGAAATAAATCATCTCAGTGAGTTCCAGACCAGCCAGAGTTCATGAGACTATCTCAAAAATAAACAGAAAGTTAGGGAAGAAAAGTACAGCTGACACCTGAGCCCAATTCTTACCTCCTAGAGCTGCCACTGTCTCACAAGCCACTCAGGTTTTTACAGCATCCTTGCAACCCTAACTAGAGTGATGTCACTTTCGGGCAATTCCCCAGATAGTGTTATCAAAAACAAAACTAAGTTGAGAGGCAAGGCAGGAGGACTTCAAACTAGAAGTCAGCCTGGGCTTATTCTAGTGAGACACTTTCACGAAACAAAAACAGCTCAGAGCTGGCGAGTCAGGGATGGCAAGGATGAAGAACTGCATTCACTCTCCATGGCAATGAACACTTGTAATCTCAGTGCTGGGGAAGCAGACAAGTAGACTGCTGGAGCTCAATGGCAGCTAGCCAAATCTCAAGTGAAACATCCTGCCTATCTATAGCCCCTGAGGAAAAACCTCTGAGGTTATCACTGGCCTTCAAGCACAAGCACTCACACACAGAGCCAGGTCTTGTTGTATGGTATTTGTACACCCCGTGGAAATGTATTGCTGTGATTGGTTACGTACAGAGCCGAACAACCAACAGCTAGGCAGGAGGTACAGGCAGGACTTCTGGGCAGAGAGAAAGGAAGGAGGAGATGAATCTAGGCATGCATCAGATGCCAACAAGACATGGAGGGAGTTGGACATACAGAAGCAAAGAAAGGTAAAAAGCCATGAGGCAAAATGGGATTAATATCAATGGGTTATTTTATTTTAAGTTATTAGAGCTCGTGGGACAAGCCTAAACTACAGCTGAGCTTTCCTAACTAACAAGAAGTCTCTGTGTCATTATTTGTGAGCTGGTGGCTGACCACAAAGCTTGCTACAAGGTATGGTAGCTACTGACATCAACTCAGCACTCAAGAGGCCAAGGACAAGAATGAGTTTAAAGTCAGCATGAACTAAAAAAAGAGAATATTAAGATAAAGGCAAGCGCCACCACCACCCAGCTCAACCACTGATTTTTTTTTTTTTTTTTTTTTTTGAGACAGGGTTTCTCTGTGTAGCTTTGCACCTTTCCTGGATCTCGCTCTGTAGACCAGGCTGACCTTAAACTCACAAAGATCAGCCTGGCTCTGCCTCCCCAGTGCTGGGATTAAAGGCGTGCACCGCCGGCACCACCACCGCCACCACCCAGCCAACCACTGATTTTTAAGGGCTGGAGTCAGGCAGACAGAGGCCTCCAATTTTCCATAAGCACCACCCACTGTCAACCTAGAATCTTAATAAGAACATTAACCTGCCAAGGAGAGGACAGAAAGGAGAGGTCTGGCCCCCTGCAAAGCCTTACAGTTAACTCCAGGTCTCAGTGCCTGTAACCCATCCACCCCAGCAGAACTCCCCAGGCCTCACCTTGAGCGCCAGTTGAAATTCCAGAAGCTTGGTGTAGCAGGCAGCTCGGTTACTGTACAGTTTGGCATCTCTTGGGTTCCGTTTAATGGCTTCTGTATAGTGCTTCATGGCCTGGGGGTAGTCCCCTAGACAGTGATAAAGACATTTTCTATCAGCTCAGCTGGCTTGGAACTCATGTAGCTCAGGCTGCAGCCCTATCTCAAGCCTCCTGAGTGATAAGATTTTAAGTATGCATCACCATGTCCAGCTAACTAGGGATGATTTACTTCTGTTATTTTGACACAGGATCTCACTCTGTAACCTAAGCTAGGACCCAAGTTATCTCTGCCTGTCTCAGTCTCCCAGTTCCTGGGATTTTCATGTGTACACCCTCACACTAAGGTTTTTAGGGGCTGAGAATATAGGTCAGTGGTGGACAGCTTACCTAACATGGTCAATACACTAGATTCAACCCCAATTTACTGACCCCCTCCCCTCCAAGCAGGAAAATGAGATTTAAAAAAAATTTTCTTCTTCTTCAATTTTTATGAACATTAGTGTTTTGCCTGCATGTATGTCTGAGCAAGGGTGTCTGGTCCCCTGGAACTGGAGTTACAGATAGGTGTAAGCTGCCATGTGGGTGCTTGGAATTGAACCTGGGTCCTTTGGAAGCGAAGTCAGTGCTCTTAACCTTGGAGCCACCTCTCCAGCCCCTGGATTTTTTTGAGACAGAGTCCTACTAAGAAGTGCCAACAGCTTGTCTGAACCCATTTTGTAGACAAGCCTGGATAACTCAAGAATTCCTGCCTTTGCCTGAGTATTGGGATTAAAAACATGAGCCACCCCTGACCCCAAAAATTGGCACACGCAGCACTTGGGAGGTAGAGGCAGGTGCAGATGAGAGAGCTTCAGGACAATCAGAGCTACACAGCGAAACCTTGCCTGGAAAACTCCCCAAACAAAGTCACAACACTCAGCAGAAAGGGACAGCCTCCCCTCCCCTGAAGTGTGTCCTGCAAGCAGGCACAGGAAGTCACACAGAAGAGCCAGGCCTCATGGACAGGGCTGCTACCTTTCTGGAAGCATTCATTGCCCTTGTTCTTCTCCTCCAAAGCCAAGTCAGGGTTGATGTAGGCCAGCCGCTCCTGCTCCTTCAGGATTTTCTCTGCCTAAAAAAAGACAATCATTGGCATAGTAATTCAAACTCTCACAAACACCCGAACACAGACAAATTAGAATTTAAAATTCTTTTTCTTTTTTACATTTACGTGTATGCATGTGTGCACGAGTCTGCACACTATAGTGCCACGTGAAGATCAGAGAACTTCAAGTTCCCCGGAACATGTGCGTTCTATGGACTGAAATTAGGACATCAGGCTTGGTGGTCAAGTGCCTTACTGTGCTGAGCCCTTTGGGTGATCCCCTAATTAGGATTTTGATTTTCAGAGTTCAACAGCAAGATTTCCATCTCATTCCCAGGCTGGGGATGTTGCTTGGTGGAGCTCACAGGCACCACAAAAATACTCTCCCTGTTTTTTCATTTTTTTTTCAAGACAGGGCTTCTCTGTGCAGTTTTGGTGCCTGTCTTGGATCTCACTCTGTAGAACAGGTTGGCCTTGAACTAACAGAGATCCACTTGCCTCTGCCTCCTGGGTGCTGGGATTAAAGGCGTGTGCCATCACCACCGCCCAGCAGGTATGTAGTTTAGTTGGTAGAGTGCTTGCTTAACATACATTGAGGCCCTATATCCAAACACCAGTACTACATAACTCTGTTGTGGCAGCCCATACCTGTGATCTCAGCTGTCATGTGGTAGAGGCAGAATTATAAGGAGTTCAAGGTCCTAAGAGGCCAGCTTAGACTTTGCAACCTTGTCTCAAAAATGAACAGAAAAAAAAAAAAACCCTAAAACAAACAAAAAAACCCCCAAGTACTACACAATGGGGCTGCCAAGCTGGTAGAAGAAGAGAATTGACTACCCCAAGTTGCATCTGACCTCTATACCTATACTGTGGCATGTACCTATCCCCAAACAAATACATGTGTAAAATGTTAAAAACAACCATTGAAGGAAAAAAAAAAAAAAAAAAAAGAGCATGAGAACAATTCTATGAAAGTAAAGTAAAACACAGCACAATTAATTTTCTGACTTTTTTTGGGGTGGGGGGTTGGTTAGTGAAGGACGAGTTGGGAACCTTCACTGCTACCCAGTCTGGTCTTGAACTGCTTTCTTTAGCTCATAATACAGTAATGTGACATCATGCTAGACTTGACAAATCATTGTGAAATGACTGCCTGTGGTGAATTGAGTAAGAATGACTCCCAAGCCAGGGGGTGGCACATGCCTTTAGTTCCAGTACTTGGGAGGCAGAGGCAGGTGGATCTCTGAGTTAGAGGCCAGCCTGGTCTACACTGCAAGTTCTAGGACAGGCTCCAAAGCAGCATAGAGAAACCCTGCTTCAAAAAATAAATAAATAAAAAGAATCCCATAAGCTCATATATTTGAATGCTTAGTTATGGGGGTAGGGTGGTGGTGGTGGAACTGTTTCAAAGAATTAGAAGGATTGGGAGGTGTGGCCTTGCTGAAGGAAGTGTATCGGCTTTGAGGTTTCAAAAGCCCATGCCAGGCCCCGTCTCTTTGTCTCTTTACCTACAGATGAGGATATCGTTTCTCAGCTATTGTTCCAGCACCTGCCTACATGCCATGTTCCCCCATGATAATGGACTAAACCTCTGAAACTGTTAGCAAGCCTTCCAATTAGATGCTTTCTCTTATAAGAGTTGCTTTGGTCACAGTGTCTCTTCATAGCAACAGAAGAGTTCAAGACACTCCCCTACATTATTTATTACAAATGGTACCATACCACTCTGGCTATCAAAATAATAAAAATGAGACCGGGCATGGTGGTACAAGCCAAGCCTATAATCCCAGCAATCAGGGCAGAGGCAGGTGAATTTGTTAGTTCAAGGCCAGCCTACTCTACACAGAGTTCCAGGACTACATAATGGAGACCCTGTCTTAACAATCCCTCCAAAATGATAAGGGGGGGAAAAACGGTTCTAACAGTAATATTAGAACCTTGCCAACAGGCTCAGAGCATTTCATTCATAACATTACCAAGTAGAGACAGTTGGATCTGTTCTGTTACTTCAAGGACAGCATGGTCTACAGAGCTAGTTCCAGGACAGTCAAGGCTCAAGGCTACATATGCAAAGAAACCTGTCTCAAAAAGACATGATAGCCCTATTCTCTTCAGACCCACCTGCTGGCACTTCTTGAGCACGTCTGGGGTTCGGTGCTCTGCCAGAGACTTATTGTAGAAATGGATGGCATCCTTGTACTTTTCTTCTTTGAAGTAGGAATTGCCGATTCGGGCATAAGCTCTGATGAAGACAAGAGGGTAAAAGCATGCCAAGAGCTGAGTTAGATGCAAGGTCAGACCTCAAAGAAAATACAAACCAACCACCAGCAAAGCTGGCACTTCAGCCTAGAAGCCCTACCGTCTCGACAGGGCCTCAGGCCCACACCCCCCCACGCCCTCAGCAGGGTGGTTCGGTGGCATACTTGGCAATCTGTCGGTAATCCTCTCGGTTCTCTCTGCCCACTTCAATGGCCTTCTCACACAGTTCCCGGCACTTGTTGTAGTCGCCTTTCTCGAAGTGCACAGCTGCCAGGCAGAAGGGAGAAACAGTCAGCCCTGTTTCTTCCCTCAGGAGTGCCTACCGGCTTCTCTTGTCACTGTTTTCTGGTCCTCACCTGCTTGATTAGTTATGTAAGTCATATTGGTAGGGTCCAGTTCCTTGGCCCTGTCATAATGCTTCAAGGCCACATCAAAATCTTTCTTCTTGTAGGCATCATTTCCCATCTCTTTTTCTTTCAGTGCCTAAATGGGGTTGGAAAGAGTGCTTAGTAGCATCTACACCAGATGACAGCAGAGCCAGAGTCCACGCTCTGTCACAGGTATCAATCAGCATGTGCCACCAACATGACCAGGAAGTAAGCTGTCCCTTGAAAAGGCCTCTCTCTTCACACACCAGCCAGAGTCAGGGAGGGTCAAGGTGAACTTTAACTTCACTTTCTGACCCTGAAACTGCCTTTTCCCATCTTGGATCTTCACCAGGCAGCAAAAAGCTTCTCTGAGGGAGAGGAAATCTCTAACTCAAAGCAGCTGAAGATGCTGATATAACCTGGTGGCAGACGTTTGGCCACAGTGGACTGTTGTGGCTATCTTGAGATCTTAGCTGTTAGGAAAGAGCAGGCATGGTAAGAGGATCAGAAAGGGCCACAGGCACAGAAGAGTCTTCAGCATCACTCTCTCACCCACACAGAGGGCCTTTTTCCAGCTGAGACACCCTGAGCAACCAACACTCACCCATTTAAGGGTACTAAATTTGGCAACAATCTGCTGTTCCTGACTACGAGAAGGGAAACACAATTCTTTAGGCACACGTCTCCTGCTCTGGAAGAGTGTTGCTAAGTGGACACCCACCACATCCAATCAGGAGGCCAAAGCCTCAGAAGGGATGCAGACACCATACCTGAATCCCAGCAGGAACCAGCACCCCTCACAATTGTCTGCTCTACCCAGAGCTCATGCTTGCAGCATGTGATGAGGGTTCATTTTTACTGCTGAAGCACTCAGAAATTCAGCATTACTAGGAAATGGCTTGTAAGAAGTATCTTTTTCATACATATACTTACAAACGAAAGACCAGGGTCTTCATGTTTTTTTCTTTTTTAGTTTTCAAGGCAGGGTTTCTCTGTGTAGCCCTGGCTGTCCTTGAACTCAGAGATCTGCCTGACAGTCTGGCTTCTAACTCATGAGCCTCCTGTAACCACAGGCATTCTTTCTTATTTATTTTATGTATCAATTTATAGAAGTATTTTTCTAGGGACTGGAGAGTTGGCTTAATAATTAAGAGTACTTGTTGCTGTTGTAGAAGACCCAAGCGAGTTCAGTTCCAACACCCAATAGTGGTTCACAACTATTCAAATGTTAACTCCAGTTCCAGAGGATCTGACTTCTTCTTCTGACCTCCATAGGTACCAGGCACGCATGTGGTGCAGATACACACATGCAGGCAAAATACTCATACATTAAAATTAAAAAAGAGGCCCTGTGATGGCACAGGCCTTTAGTCCCAACATTCCCAGGTATATCTGAGTTCAAGGTCAGCCAGATCTATAAAGAGAAACCCTCTTGCAAAAATTAATCAAATAAAAAAAAAAAACACAGGGGCTGGGGATTTAGCTCAATGGTAGAGCACTTGCCTAAATAATAATAATAATAATAATAATAATAATAATAAATAGATATAAAATTTTTTTTAATTTTTAAAAATATTTTATGTGTATGAGAGTTTTGCATGCATGTACCTCTGTATACCATATGCATGCATGGTGCCCAAAGAGGACAGAAGATAGCATCAGATCGCCAGAACTGGAGTTTGTCACCAAGTGGATGCTGGGAATCAAACCCGTGTCCTCTGCAAGAACAACTGTTCTTAATCATGGAGCCATCTCTCCAGGCCCCTATTAATTTATCTATGTATATAAGCCCATGTGCCATGGTATATGCATGGAGGTCAAAGGATGCCGTTTTTCCCCCTCCGAAACAGTGTTTCTCTGTGTAGTTTTGGTGCCTGTCCTGGATCTCGCGCTGTAGACCAGGTTGGCCTGGATGATCCACCTGGCTCTGCCTCCCGAGTGCTGGGATTAAAGGTGTGTGCCACCACCGCTGCCCAACAGGACACCTTGCAAAATAGTTCTCTTCTGCCATGTGGGTTTCAGGGAGGGAAATCAGGTTAAGTTTGGCAACAAGTGCATTTACCTAATGACTAAGCCATCTCCACTGGCCCTCTGATGTATTTTAATAATTTTTTTTCTTTCAGGCACAATTTCACTGTTACCCAGATGGGTCTGAAAGCACCAGCAGGTCAGGTGATCCTATGTCAGCCACTTAAGTAACTTAGAACATACTAAGTACTCAAAACTATGGGGCTGCAGAAAGTGACTAAGTCAGCTGGCGAAGTGCATGCCTTGCAGACACAAGGATCTGAATTTAATTTCTTAGAATCCATGTAAAGAATTAAGCCAGGGGGCTGAAGAGAGCTCAGCAGTTAAGAGTACTGGCTGCTCTTCCACAGGGCCCAGGTTCAATTCTCTCAGCACCTACATGGCAGATTAAAGCTATCAATAACTTTAGTTCTAGGGGATGCAACACCCTCACACTGACATACATGCAAGCAAAACACCAATGCACATGAACTAATAATTTAAAAAGAATTAAGCTATGAGGGTGGTAGCCCTGGAGGCATGGCTCAGCAGTTAAGCACTTGCAAAGGACCCACACAGATTTATATATAAAAATCTAGTACCAGGGATCTGACACCCTCTTCTGGCCTCCATGGACACTAGGCATGAATGTGGTGCAGAGACATATACATGCAGGCAAAACACTCATACACATAAAATAAAAAATATAGCACACTCTTTTAATGCCAGTTATCTGTGAGACAAAGGCAGGTGGCTTTCTGAACTCAAGGCCAGTCTAGTCTATAGAGTAAAACCCTGTTCAACACGAACCAACCAAATAAAACATAAAAACTTACTAATTAAGCAATTGGGAGGAGAATCATCCTGAGTTTAAAGCCAGCCTGGGATGCAGAATGAAACTGTTTCTGAAAGTGTCCAATCCAGAGCTTCATGCATACTAGGCAGGTATTCCACAAACTGGGCCATATCCCCAGCCCCAAACCATTTCTTAGCTACTGTCTATAGACATACCCATTTAGTACTCTTATTTCTAATTGTTTTGGCTGTATGTAAATGCATGATAGTTTAGAGGAGAAAAAAATAAGACCTGTTTCTTATTCTCTGGAAGATCTTCTTCCATTGGTTCTGGCTTGGTCTCCTTTTTGGGAGGAGGTGGGGGGGGGGGGGTTGCTGCCTCTTCCTCTTCATCCATACTACCCAGATCAACCCCAAGAAGGACACTGAGTGTAGTCATGATCCGTGGATCTTGTATTTTCCTGGATTGATTAAAATAAATAAATAAATAAATGAGCTGGAGAAATATCTCCAGTTAGTTAAGAAAGCACACTGAGGGGTTGGGGATTTAGCTCAGTGGTAGAGTACTTGCCTAGCAAGCGCAAGGCCCTGGCTTCGATCCTCAGCTCCAAAAAAAAAAAAAAAAAAAAAAAAACACACTGCTCTTCAGAAACTCAAGTTCCATTCCCAGCACTCACACTGGGCAGCTCAAAATCTTCTGAAACTCTGGCTCCAGGAGACCCCATCTCTGGCCCTCCTCAGGCACCTGCACTCACATGCACATTCCCATATATAGACACAAACACAAATAATTTAAAAGAATAAAAATGAAAATTTTCAAGAGAAACAAAGACTTGGAGAGATGTCTCAAAGATTAAGAGTGACCAAGAGTGCCTCTATGAGGGTCAGAATTCAGATCCCAGCACCCCTATCAGGTGGCTCACATATGCCAGTAACTCCAGCTGAAGGAGAAAAAATAAAAAGACAAGCCCGGGCAGTGGTGGCACACACCTTTAATCCCAGCACTCGGGAGGTAGAGGCAGGTGGATCTCTGTAAGTTCGAGGCCAGCCTAGTCTATCAAGTGAGTTCCAGGACAGGCGCAAAGCTACACAGAGAAACCCTGTCTCGAAAAACCAAAAAGACTAAAAACCAAAAGCAAACAAACAATGAAAAAAGGCAAGACAAGCCAGGTATGGTGGTGTATCCCTTTAATCTGGCACTTAAGAGGCAGAGGCTGGTGGATCTGAGTTCAAGAAACTCAGTGAGTTCCAGAATAGCCAGAGCACTGTAGAGAAACCCTGTCTCAAAAAACAAAACAACAAAAAGAAAATCACCCAAGTAGCTGGAATTACAGGTGGGCATCACCAAGCCTGGGTTCTACAATTGCTCTTAACCTATTCAGATTACTGCATAGATGGTCCTCACCCATTGATACATGGCTAAAGCCAGGGCATATAGCTCAGAGACAAAACATTTGCCTAACATGGGCAAGGTGCTCAAGTTTGATCCTCAGGACTATAAAAAAATAAGCAAAGCTAGAATTCTAGAAGAAGCAGGTCTGTAAGAAATATTCCAGAGTGCTATTATAAGCTACTAGACCCTTTCTATGCAAATTACAAAATTTGCCCTACTCAGTGGCAGAAAAAACTTGTGGTTCAGACCAGAGAGCTTCTGCCAGAGTTCCTGTTGCCTCTACTTACGTGCCCAGGTCCGAGGGCTTGTTCCGTAGCTGTTCTATGAGTTCCCGGTAGGTAGGGTCACTGAGCAGTGTCCTTGTCCTAGGATCATTCTCCAACTTCTGGTACAGATTAGGCAAGTTGAAAGGATTCATGAATTTCCTCTCTGTCCAAATGAGGGAAAGTACATCAATATGAAATGTTTACTTGAGTTACCATGACATCACCCACCACCATCACCTTCACTTTGGGGGAGGGCAGGATTGTTTTCAAAATTAATCCCATTACATAAAAGACCACCTACCTGCCAACCTGGCCTCCATGTTCTGTAAGCCTTCCTTAAGCTGGAGGTTATTTGCTTCATGTTTTAAACCCTCTTCATAGGTTCGTTTGGCTTCTTCAAACCGGTTTAGGAATTCAAGAGCTGCTGCTTTTCTTGAATAACCCTTAATACCCCCAACATTATAGAAAATAGAGGTCATACACAGGTAAATTCAGGTAGCCTCAAAAAACCTACTAGGATCTGTTTCTTTCTTTCATTCATTCATTCATTCATTTTCAGACCTGAGGACCAAACCCTGGGCCTTGTGCTTGCCAGGCAAGCGTTCTACCACTGAGCTAAACCCCACCCCCAGATTTGTTTTATTTATTTAACCCATATATACAGGTGCTCTCCCTGCATATGCTGTCTGTGTGTGCCTGGTGTCTACAGAGGCCACAAGAGGGCACTGCATTCCCTGGGACTGGAATTACAGTTCTGAGCCACCATGTGGGCACTGAAAATTAAACCCAGGTCCTCTGGAAGAGCTGCCAGTACTCCTAACAACTGAGTCATCTCACCCCCCCCCACCCTTCCTGAAACAGGGTCTCATTATGTAGCTCCAGGTGGCTTCAAACTCTGCTTGTCTCTAATCCCAAGTATTAGGATTAAAGGCGTGTACTTTTTGGACCCAAATGATATTTGCATAAAGGCAACCAGAAAATAGGGAAAGGATTCAATACCAATGATGATACTAAAAGGATGCAGACAAGGTGCCGTCAGTTTAGCACTCTTGTATTTCTTCACAGTACAACTAATAAACCTGTTTTACTACTTATGGTAAAGACTTGGTGAATTAAGTGTTGACCTTCATTCAAGGGGTACCTTCTGACAGGGTCGGCAGACAGGTCAAGAGGACCTGCTAAAAATGGACTACAGGGCTGAAGAGATGGCTCAGTGGTTAAGAGCACTGACTGCTCTTCCAGAGGTCCTGAGTTCAATTCCCAGCAACCACATGGTGGCTCACAACTATCTGTAATGAGATCTGGTGCCCTCTTCTGGCCTGCAGGTGTACATGCTGGCAGAACACTGTATACACAATAAGTAAGTAAATATTTAAAAACAACAACAAAATGGATTACAGACCAGACCCAAAGTCCTTAGGAAAACTGCAGAGCCCAACTCTCCAGCTTACCTTGCCCCAGTCGGGCTTCAGGTCAACGGTCTTACAGCCATCCTCATAGGCCTTCTGGTAGTCTCCTTTCTTGGCATAGGCTGCAGAGCGATTGCTATAGAGCACGTGGTTCTGGGGATCTAGTTTAATTGCCTCAGAGTAGCACTGCAAGGCATCATCGATGTTCCCAGCACTCAGGGCCTTATTGCCCTTCTCCTTTAGCTCATTCACCTGAGGAGGAAAGGAAGGCATCAACACAGCCTCACTCCATACAGCACTCATTCTCTCTCGGGGTGTTAGGTTATACTTACTCTTCCTAAGGACTAACTAGCTGGCTACTACTGATGAAGAGAGAAAAATGCTAATTCAGCCACATTCTCCCACATCTCCGAAAGCTAGCAGGGAAAACAAAGCAGGAGCATGAAGACAACTTCAGGCCAACAGAGAACTCAGTCCCTCCAGAGCAATGCAAGCCTCCTTTGAAAGGCACATTCACTTGTCAAAGCTTTCCAAAGAACGATAAACTGAGTACAAGAAGAGCTAAGCATGCTCAGATACATGATTGAGCATCCAGCATGGTGGCACAAATCTGCACTCCTAGTACTCAGAAGGCTGTGGTTGAAGAATATGTGTTCCAGGGGTTACACTGGAAACCACTGTCTCAAAAACATCAAGATGGGGGCCCAATAAGATGGCTCAGTGTGATAAACACTCAAGCCCACAATCTAAGTTTGATACCTGGACATAAGGGTAGAGAAGAGAACCAACTCCACAAAGTTGTCCTACAACCTCCACATATGCACATCTGAACACACACACTCTAGTGCCCTACAAGACTCGGGAGAAGAGACCTTTATTCCTCTATGCATATTATGGCTCTACTGCCATAATTCATATCCCATTATCAGCAAGAGCCAAGTGGGAGTTTACTGTGCTGTCCCTTAAGGGTAGAGCTAGTCCCCACCAATGCTTTACCATTACTCTATCAGGAAGGAGAGGATGAAGACAAGTATCATCTCATCCCATTCTCTTAGTTGCCAAGGAGCTTCATAAAGTGAAGAGACCTTCTAGACCTTATTTTTGGGGGGGAGGTTTCGAGAGAGGGTTTCTCTGTGTAGCTTTGCGCCTTTCCTGGATCTCTCTCTCTGTAGACCAGGCTGGCCTCGAACTCAAAGATCCACCTGCCTCTGCCTCCCGAGTGCTGGGATTAAAGGCGTGTGCCACCAACACCCGGCTGAAGAGACCTTCTTAAGAGGAGTTCACCACAAAGCCACACCTTTCCTTGCTTCCCTTCAAGTTTAATTTCGAAGGCTAGCCTTGAACCTGAGATCTTGTTCTGGATACCCACTAACTGAGATTAGAGATTTAAAAGTGCTCTTCATTATCTGTGTGTGTATAATGCGTTTTTCTTAACAATCCTGACCTACAAAAGGTCAAGAACTTCATTGCCAGGCTGTGATGGCACACACCTTTAATCCCACCCCTCACCTGGGAGGCAGAGGCAGATCTCTGAGTTTAAGGCCAGCCTGGTTTATAGTGCCAAGTTCCAGGACATCCAGAAAGACCTGCCTGGAAAAACAAACAAACCACAAAAACAAACAAACGCCAAAACTTCCTATAAGCTTAGCTAAGAGAAAACTATACACAGCTCCCTTTAAAATGCAAGCACAGAGGGCACAATGAGCCCAGTAGGATATACATTTATGCCACTGGGGTGTGGATGTAGCTCACTTGGTAACTGAAGCCCCAGGTTGAATACTAGCACCAGACATGGTGACATAAACATGCACACACGTGTTATTACAGGACTTATGAGGCAGAGTAAGGAAAATAATAAAGTCATTCCTTGGTTATATATAGTAAGCCTAAGGCTAGCCTGGAATCCATTAGACCCTAACCAAGGCCCTACTCATTTTGGGTCAAAGCTGTAATAAAGTCAGCATACCATAGGAACTTCCATAGAGCAGAGATGCTAATGCAAAGGTAAACTGGGTCTGCCCTGTAATCTCAGCACTTAGGAAGGGGAAAGAGACCATATTTTCAGGGAAGGAGGAAGAGAAGCAAAGACACAGGAAACTGCCAAAATTCCATCATCCCTTTAAAGGAAGGCCGAAGCAGAAAAAGGTGGAAAAGAAAACCCCACTCAACTGATATAGAGAAAGCTGACTTTGTTAGCTCTTGTTTACATAGAGAAAGGGTTTCACACAGGTCTAAAATTCACTATGTAGCCCAGGCTGGCTTATTGCCTCAGCCTCCTGAGTGCTGGGTTTATAGGCATGAGCTTAATACTCCACTTGGAAGAACTTTTCAAATGAATATTGACAGGAAATCAATTGTTAGGAAATAAACTGGGGGCATATTACCCTGTTTAAAAAAAACAAAACTAGGGGCTGGAGAGATGGCTCAGCAGTTAACAGCACTAGTTGCTCTTCCAGAGGACCTGGATTCAATTCCCAGCACCCACATGGCAGTCTGCAACTGTCTGTAACTCCAATTCCAGAGGATCTGACACTCTCACACAGACATACATGGAGACAAAAATCCAACACACACAAAAACAAATAAATAAGGTGCTTTGGTATTTCTTGAGACAGGGTCTCACTACACAGCTCTGGCTGTCCTATTACAGATCAACTTGCCTCTGCCTCATGAGTTCTGGGATTAAAAGCACGCACCTTTACGCCTGGCAAAAAATAAATCTTACAAATGTAAACTATGATGCCAGGAGTGATGGCGCATGCCTTTGATCCCAGCACTCAGGAGGCAGAGGCAAGCTGATCTCTGAGTTCAAGGCCAGCATGGTCTACAGAGTGAGTTCCAGGACAGCCAAAAATACAGAGAAACCCTGTCTCAAAATACCAAAAAAGTAAACTATACATCACTATAGGATTTACCTGAAAGAACTCACTTCTTCAAATGCACAATTTTCTTTCTTTCTTTCTTTTTTATTTTATTTTTTTATTTTTGGAGACAAGGTTTCTCTGTGTAGCACTGGCTGCCCTAGAACTCAATCTTTAGAGCACACTAGCCTTGAACTCACGCCTCTGTGCTGGGATTAAACACAGGCACTAACGCCGGCCTTACTCAAATGTGTTATTTTCAATATTCAAATTTACTTCTCAGTGGTGGTGACACACGCCTTTGATCCTGGCACTTGGGAGGCAGAGGCAGGCAGATCTCTGTGAGTTCAAGGCCAGCTTGGTCTACAGAGCAAGTTCCAGGACAGGGTCCAAAGCTACACAGAAAAACTGCACAGAACAGAAGTTGAAATCAGGATGTCTTCCTCTATTGCTCTTCACCTTAGTCTTTGAGACAGGGTCTCTTGATGAGCCTGGAGTTTGTAGACTGGCTAGTGAGCCCTGAGAGCCTCCTCTTTCCCCACAACTCTTTGGATGGGTGCTGACAATCTGAACTCAATCTGAACTCAGGTTTCTCATTCTTTTTTTGTTTTTTCGAGACAGGGTTTCTCTGTGTAACAGCTCTGGCAGTCCTGAACTCCATTTGCAGACCAGGCTGGCCTCGAAGTCACAGAGCTCTGCCTGCCTCTGCCTTCTGAATGCTGGGATTAAAGGCGTGCGCCACCACTGCCCGGCTCAGGCTGTCATTCTTACACATCAAGGTTTTTACCATCCAAGCCCTCTCCAAGCCCCAACATTCAAATCTGAGCAACCTTATTGTAAGGTTGCCGTCCTGAGCTTAGTCAGTCCCTTACAGTCTACGTATATAATTTGCACCCTTGTACAATGGCCGGCAGGATTTTATGCCTGAGGTGGGTGGGGCGGATGTATAGCTCTGAATGTACCCTGGGTTCCAGGCGCTGGGTTCAATAGCCAGCACCACATACTAGATGAATGAATGAATGAATGAATGAATAAGAGAAGAGCCCCTTTTTGTTCTAACAGAGCAAAGTGCTGCTTATTCCAAAAGCGAGTTTTTGTGGTGGTTGTTTTTTGTCTGTACTGCAGCCTATCCATCCCAGACACAACTTCATTACTTCAAGGGTACAAAAAGTTGGTAAACCGCTCCATTTCCAGCCTTACTAAGGAAGCAGGGAGGCCCTACGGTCCCTTACAGTGGCTAGTCCAGAACAAAAGGTTCTACTTCGTACACCACACTAAAAGTAGTAAGCTGTTCTGCGTCTTGTGAGCCTTTGGGTGAATCACGACAGTTCAATGACAGCCTCCAGGGTAACAAAACCTCTCCTGGCCTCTCGGAGCTGCGGGCCACTGTGGCCCGAGCGAGTCACCAAGGTAAGGGCACAGGTTCGACTCTGTGCCCCGACGCTGAGCGAGGAGAGGCAGGGGCTCTGGCTGCTCACTCTCGGCTCACGACTGTCCGCAACCACGAGACCCGTGTAACTGGAGTCCGAATGTGCAAGTGGCAGACCCCCAGTCACCGGGAAAAAGGGGAAAAAAGGGGGGAAAAGGGGGGAAAGAAAAGGGAGGGGGAGGGGCGACACGCATCCCGGGCCGCCGGGAGACCCCGCGACTCTGCCCGCGTCTCTGCCCGCGTCCGCCCCGCCTGCACCGGGCGCGGGCCCCGATCCCGGGCGCACGCAGCTGCCTGCTCCCCGAAGGCTGCCGAGGTGCCCGGCCACCGGACCCCTCCAAGTTCGCCGCGGCCCACGGGGGCCTCCCGCGCCGAGTCGGCCCCGCACCCAGAAGCCTCGGGGCCCGGCCGCGGCCAGGCCTGCTCCCGCTCGGCTCGGCGGGCCGCGGGGGCGACGGGCGCTCGCCATTCTGCCCTCACACGCCCGGCCGCGGCCCTCACGCCCTCGCCTCGGCCGCGCGGCACGGCCCCCGACCCCTCGCTGCTCCCCGCCGTCAGGCCTGCGCTGCCCCGGGGCCCCGGCCGCCCCTCCCCCTTCACCTGCTCCATAGCCTGGCCCGGAACCCCGTTGAATCGAATTCGTCCGCTCCGCGTTCCCAACCGCACGCGCCGCCTTCTGGAACCTACTAGAAGCTGCCGGGACTCCCTCCCCCTCCCCGGTTCCCGCCCCTTCCTTGCCTGCTCACTGGTTGATCGCGGCCAGGGGGCTCTATGCTCCTCTACTATTGGATTGAAGTCCAGTCAATCATCTGGGCTTCTCTTTCATTGGTTCTCTGCGAGCCTTCTCGCCAGCCCTGCCTCCTCTGCACCTCGGGATTGGTCGCTCTTCGACAAGCCCCGCCTATGTCAGGGCTCGACGAACGGAGGGAGGAGCGGGCCTTGACGACACGGATTGGTTGGTGAGTCCGTCAATTGTGGCTGACCTGGCCGCGCCCATTGGTCCCGTTCTTTCTGGAAATTTCCACGACTCTCATTGGGCTGAAGGACTCCTTGACGGAACCGCCTTCGGAAAAAAAAAATTCAATTGGGTGTGTGTTGGGGGTGGAGTGGAAGTTGGGCACACTTGTCCCTGATTGGTCTAGGCCGCTGCTCCGCAAAGGGCCGCCCGGCGGGTGGTTCGTGGGAGTCCCGCGCCCGCCCGCTGGCCGCCGCGTCTGACTGCAGCCGGGCCGGCTGGGCGGCCGTCTTGGCGGGCCGGCGGCTCCCACGTCGCGGCTCCCAGCACGCCCGAGTCGCCCGCCCCTGAATTCAGGTGCAAGCTTGGGTCTCGAGGTCCCGCCCGTGGAAATGCCAGTCTGGTTGCAGCAGGCTCAGCGTGTGGTTCACGGGACAATGGAGGCCGAGGGGGGCTCGGTGCCCTCCCTGTGCCCGGGGCGCCATGCACACCCTTTCCATCCGGTTACCCCGAATCCGTTCGCTTGCACCTAGTCTGCCTCGCCTAAGATCACCGGGGGAGAGGCGGGCGAGGTGGCGCACGCCTTTAACCCCGGCTCGCGGGAGGCAGAGGCAGGCGGGTCTCCGTGAGTTCCAGGACAGCCGGGGCTACACGGAGACACCCTGTCGGGGGAGGGGGCGACTAAAAAGTTACGTTGGGCTTGAGAGATGGCTCAGTAGTTAGGATGGTATCCTGCTCTTTAAAGGACCCTAGTTCAGCACCACAAAGAGCAGCTTGCATCCCTCGGTCACTTCAGGGCTTCCACACCTCTGGCCTCCATGGTCACCTGCCCATACCCCCTGTGCATCCACGTTCAAACACACACACACACTTAAAAATAGAAACTTAAAGGCTGTGTTTTGTAGTTAACTTTTCTGTGGCTGTGAAGAGACACCATGCCCAAGGCAACTGTTTATAAAGAGTTTATTGAGGCTTACAGTTCCAGAGGGTAGGTCCATGGCCATCATGGTGGGTGACATGGAAGCAAGCAGGCAGGCGTGGTACTGGAGCAATAGCTAAGACCTTACATCTGGTCCACAGGCCAAAGGCAGAGAGAGATCCAACTGGGGATGGTGTGGGCTTTTGAAACCTCAAAGCATGTCCCCAGTGACCCCCATCCTCCGACAAGGGCACGGCTCCTAATCCTTCCCAAACTGAGGTCCAAGTATTCAAATATATGAGCCTGTGGGGGGCGTTCTCTTTAAACCACCACACTGTATGGAGGCACATATCTAATCCCAGGGCTGGAGAATCTGAGACAGGCATGCTTGCTGCCCAGCCAGTTTAGCAGACTCAGTGGTAAGCTCCAGGTTCAGTGTGAGACCCTATCTCAAAATACAAAGTGCCTGGTGTGTGTGTGTGTGTGTGTGTGTGTGTGTGTGGCACACACTCAGGAGGCAAAGGCAGGTGGACCTCTGTGAGTTCGAGGCCAGCCTGGGCTACAGAGTGAGTTCCAGGACAACCAAGAGCTACTACACAGTGAGACCTTGTCTCAAATCCTCAATAAAAAATAAGTAAATGAAAGTGGAGGGGCTGAAGAAATAAATGGGTTGGCAGTTAAGAACCCTTGCTCCTCTTGCAGAAGACTCTGGTTCAGTTTCCAAAACCAGCATGGCAGCTCACAACTGACCAAAAATCCAGTACAAGGGGATGGAGTGACCTATTCTGACCTCTAACACACAGATGGTGCGCAGACATACACACAGGAAACACATACACACACGCGCATATGCACGCACATTCGTGTGTACGGATATACAAGCTTAAAGAAATTGAGGAAGACACTTGACATTGCCTTCTGACTACCACATATGCACACGTGTGGATCTTCAGATGGAGACTGTTGGAGCACTCTGAAGCTTCCAGGGCCACGGTAAAGTCAGGCTTCACTGCCTTAGGTTTCACGCCTCTAACCTGAGCTGAGAGCTGAGTCAGGAAATCAGTGTCCCCTTCTCTCTAAACACAGCAGTGTCAGAGACGTTGGCCCTGTGCATCCCCTGAGTGTCCTGTGTGTTCCAGAATATTGTTGAGAGTGGAGGGAACACAGGGGTGGTGTGGCAGCTTGAGACCACTGTTCTTACAGAGCAAACTCCCAGTTTGCACAGCTGCCTTTTCATGGCAGTGTGGTGTGGGCAGTGCTGTTGCTCAGGATTCTGGGAGATCTTCGGATGCTGGAGTGAGGATTTGAGATAACCCTGGTTTCCTTCCCCCACCAAAGACAAGGCTCCGTTGAGGGTTTCTTTGAGGCCCACTAATCTCAGTGGTCCTGACTCCTGGGTCTCCTGCAAAGAGGCTAAGTTCTGATGAGTCTGGAAAGTTGGGGGGGAAAAAAAGGAGGGGAGAGCTCTCTTCATTTCCTGTGAACCTACATGGAGTGCCAGGCCCTATGCCAGATGCTCGGAGGACCAGAACAATGATAATTATCTAATCATTAATCAGACAGCTGAGGGCTGGGGGTGGGGGGCGGCTGGGTGTTTCCACCAGCTCCATGCCTATAAATACCATCTCAAGTGACTCCTAGAGTCCCAGCTTCATCTCAGAGCTCACTCCCAACTCCCAGACTTGTCTGACTAGCTGCCTCCTGATTTCTTCCCTTCATGTCTGGCAGATACCCCAATATTGGCCTCCAGCCTGGTAGCCCCTCAATAGTGACATCACTAGCCCTTCAGTAGTTTTGTCTGGAAACTGAATACATGTTTGTTTGTTTTTTTGTTTTTTTGTTTGTTTTTCGAGACAGGGTTTCTCTGTGTAGCTTTGCGACTTTCCTGGAACTCACTTGGTAGCCCAGGATGGCCTGGAACTCACAGAGATCCACCTGGCTCTGCCTCCCGAGTGCTGGGATTAAAGGCATGTGCCACCACCGCCCGGCTGATTTTTTTTCCAGAGAGCTCTAGCAGTATAGCCCCGGGGTGACTTTGAACTTGGACTCCTGCCTCAGTTTCCCAAGTGCTGGGATCACAGGCTTGAACTACCATCCCCAGCTTCCTTGAGTCTCTTCATTCATACCTCACACCCAGTCCATGAGCAAGTCCCATGAGCTAGAGGGACCTGGCACCTCCACCTGACTACAAGGGAGAAACGTGTGTTGACTCCCTGATGTGGTAGCCAGAGGGGACAACGCCATGCGATACTTTGCAAGGTGCTCCCCAGCCTGTGCTCCCCATCATGTCTTGAGTCTGGTGTGCAGCGGGGTAGGTGATGGATGGGGCCTTCTGTCTTTCCTTAAGAAGACCGCTGAAATGAGGCCGGCCACCTTGGCCTTGGCCAACAGGAGCTGAGAACCTCCACAAGGGTGAGGGAGCCACATCATCTCTCAACTGGGAACCACTGCATGAGGAAGGAGCCTCAGTTTCTGGGCTAACATCTCCTGACACTGGGATATGTGCATGAGTGTTTGACGACTTGTATGTCTATGTACCACGTGAATGCCTGGTGCCCATGGATGCCGAAGAGAACTTTAGGTCAGCTGGAGTCGTAGGAAATTGTGAGCTACCATGTGGGTGCTGGAAACCCAAACCAGGTCCTCTGTAAGAGCCTAAGTGCTCCTAACCACTCAGCCATCCCTTCAACACTGCCTTAAGGCTAAAGCCTTTTTAAAGGTTTATTTATTTATTTATTTGTTTATCTAGTTAGTTAGTTAGTTTTTTCAGACAGGGTTTCTCTGTGTAGCTTTGCGCCTGTCCTGGACTAGCTCAAACTCACAGAGATCCACCTGCCTCTGCCTCCCGAGTGCTGGGATTAAAGGCGTGCGCCACCACCGCCTGGCCTTGAATTTGAGATCCATCTGCCTCAGCCTCCCAAATACAAGGATTAAAGGGTGTCACCATACCAGGCTTTATAGAAGTCTTTGAGACAGAATCTCTCATAGCTGAGGCTGGCCTCCAATTTCTGGTCCTTCTGCTTCTGCCTCTTAAGTGCTGGGATTACAGATGTGAGCTGCCACATCTGTCTCTGGCAGTTTATCTTTATTTTGTTCTTTTTGTTGTTTTTTTTTTTTTTTATTTTTGGAGCTGAGGATCGAACCCAGGGCCTTGCGCTTGCTAGGCAAGCGCTCTACCACTGAGCTAAATCCCCAACCCCTATTTTGTTATTCATTACTTTGCGTGTGTGATATATAGTGTGTGATAGAGCACACATATGGAGGTCAGAATTTGATTCTCTTCCACCATGGGTTTGGGGACTTGAATTCAAGGTGTCAGGCATCTGTGCTTTTGCCTGCTGAGCCATCTCATGGGGCGTACTTAACCGTTCTTTTTTTTTAAGATTTGTTTATTCATTATTCGTACAGTGAGTGTTTGACTGCAGGCCAGAAGAGGGCACCAGATCTCATTACAGATGGTTGTGAGACACCACGTGGTTGCTGGGAATTGAACTCAGGACCTCTGGAAGATCAGCCAGTGCTCTTAACCTCTGCACCATCTCTCCAGTCCCACTTAACCTTTCTTGATATAGGATAGTATGTATCCCTGGCTGGCCTCAGACTCACTGTGTACCCATTGATGGCCTTGAGCTCTGGATCCTCCTGTCTCTACCTCCCTAGTGCCAGGATTACAGGTGTGCAGCACCATGCCCAGCTCCTTTGGCCTTTTGAATTTTTTATCTTATCAGCTGGCAAACCTGCGGAGTGCTCCTTAAGCTACCTTACAATTTCATTCTTCTTACGTATATACCCTACAATTTCATTTACTAAAGAAGAATTCAGTTCTTTGGATGAAAATATGCAAACCAAGGGCTAGAGGGCCGGCCCAGCGGTTAAGAGTGCTTGCCGCTCTTATAGGGAACCTAGATCCGATGCCCATCATCCACATGGTAGCTTACAAAACTGTCTGTAACTCCAGTTCCAAGGGACCTAGTGCTCTCCTCTGGTCTCTGTGGGCAGCAAACACTCATAAAGTACACATATATGCATGCAGGCAAAGTACAAATTTAATTTAATAAAATTAAATAAATCTTTAAAGCAAAACAAAATAAGCATTCAGGGTCAGCTATAGTGATATTTTATTTGTATCGAAATGTGATTTTATTTGTATGTTAATAAAGTTGCCTTGGGGTCAGAGCAAGCCAGAGCAGAAGCTGGGTGTGGTGGTGCTCTTTTTTTTTTTTTTTTTTTCTTCGTGGAGCTGAGGATCGAACCCAGGGCCTTGCGCTTGCTAGGCAAGTGCTCTACCACTGAGCTAAATCCCCAACCCTGGGTGAGGCTCTCAGCTATTGCTCTGACCTCTTGGTTTTAACTCTGCAACTGGCTCTGTGTTTTTTATTTAACAAGATGGTTAGATCTACAGTCAGCTACTAAAATCACTTGCTGCACAAGCCTGGTGACCCAACTTCTGTTTTCGCTCCTTGGAACCCACAGAAAAAGCCCGATGCTTTAACAAGGTAGGCAGGGGCTCGAGAGATGATTCTGTAGTTAAAATGCCATACTGTTCCTGCAGAGGATGAGTTTGGTTCCCAGGTCCTGTGTCTGGCCTATTACAACTACCTAGAACTTCAGCTTCAAGGGATCTGATGCCTCTGACTTCTGTAAGAACCTAAAAGCTATCCCTTCATAACATGCATACACATATATTTAAAAATAAAATAAATATGGTCTGGAGGGGCTGGAGACATGGCTCAGCAGTTAAGAGCACTGACTGCTCTTCCAGAGGTCCTGAGTTCAATCCCCAGCAACCACATGGTGGCTCACAGCCATCTGTAATGAGATCTGGTGCCCTCTTCTGACCTGCAGGGACACATGCAGGCAGAACACTGTATACACAATAAATAAATAAATAAATCTTTAAACAAAAATATGGTCTGGAAAGATGCCATAGCAGTCAAGATCAACTACTGCTCTTACAGAGAACCTGAGTTCATTTCCTAGCTCCCATATTATAGGGTTCATACCACCTGTAATTCCAACTCCAGGAATTCTGATGTCTCTGGCCTCCTTGGGTACTTGTACACACACACATACACACACACACACACACACACACACACATGGAAATAATAAACAAAAATAAAATAAAATAAGTATACCAGGAGAAGAATCAGCAAAGACACTAATGTTACCCTCAAGTCTCCACATGTAAGTGTACATGTGCACATGCACCCACATACACATATTCCTACACACATTTAAGCAGGTAGACACATGTTCACATGCATCACACATATATATGCAATAACTAAATGTTAAATATCTCCTCAATATCTTCCCATTTCATTTCTCAAGAAAATAAAACAAAATTATGTATTATTATATAATCTTTTTAAATTTAAATTTTCTTTTTAGATTATTTTACTTTATATGTATGAGTGTTCCTGCTCACATGTATGTCTGTACACTACAATGTGTGCAGTGCCCACAGAGGCCAGAAGAGAGTGTTGATTTTTGTCTTTTGTTTTGGTTTTTTTTTTTTTTTTTTTGGTTTTTGGAGACAGGGTTTCTCTGTGTAGCTTTGTGCCTTTCCTGGAACTCACTTGGTAGCCCAGGCTGGCCTCGAACTCACAGAGATCCGCCTGCCTCTGCCTCCCAAGTGCTGGGATTAAAGGCATGTGCCACCACCGCTCGACTCCAGAAAAGGGTGTTGAAACTGGATATATGGACAGTTACAGATGTGAGCCACTGCCATGTGGGTGCTGGGAATTGAGCCTGGGTCCTCTGCAAAAACAAGTGCTCTTAACATCTGAGCCATCTCTCCAGGCCCAATTATTATATAATCGTTTAAGCCTCTGATTAATGTAAGTTCAAAATTCAGCAAAAACCAAACCAAATATTTCAAGGCCAGACTGGTCTACACAGCAATTTCCAGGTCAACTGGGTAACACTGTGAGAATCCTGTCTCAACATACAAAAATTACTTTTTTTTTTGGTTTTTCGAGACAGAGTTTCTCTGTGTAGTTTTGGTGTCTGTCCTGGATCTTGCTCTGTAGACCAGGCTGGCCTTGAACTCACAAAGATCCACCTGGCTCTGCCTCCCGAGTGCTGGGATTAAAGGCATGAGCCACCACCGCCCAGCCAAAAATTACTTTAAAAAAAAAGATTTTTGGGGCTGGAGAGATGGCTCAGCCGTTAAAGGCTAGGCTCACAACCAAAAAAATATATATAAAAAAAAGATTTTTGTTCACTTTAAATCAACTGTCTTATAAACATCTACCTTCACCCAGGTGGCCCTGGGAGGCAGAAGAGTAGTGACAGCCTTTCTCAGTCAGTTCCTCCCTGATCCAATGGAGCCAGAGGAAGACGGTGTGGGGTAAGAAGATTTTTGACCTGCCTAGCTCTCTCTACATGGTACAGGACTTTCACAGGCTCCTGACATATCTGATAGGATAGCAGAGGAGCATCCTGTGCCGTGGAAACATGCAGTTTACCTCTGCAATGTTTCCACATGTCTTGCTTGCACACCTCTCTCTATAATGACACAATACAGCCAGTGAAATAGACAGTCAAATGCAGTGTGGAGGCAGGTAATAAAGTAAAATAGGGAGTATTACAACCTGGATGAGGGCAGAAGGCAAACTGTTATCACCCAGAACAGACATTAGGACCTGGGAGGGCCAGGGACTGCCATTCATCTGCTTGATGGCACAATAAGAAGCCGAAAGGTGGGTGGACAAACACCTAGAAGCCGCAGGAAACATCAGTTGCATGGGGGTTCTCTCTCTCTCTCTCTCTCCCCCCTCTGTGTGTGTGTGTGTGTGTGTGTGTGTGTGTGTGTGTGTGTTGTACATGGTCATATTTTGAATCTGTTATCATTACAATGAATTAGTCAATGGTGTGTATGGGGAGGCGCAAGTGCCACAGTGCACCAGTGGAGGTCAGAGACAACTTATGGGATGGGAGTTGGTTCTTTCCTTCCACTGTGTGGGACCAGGAGATTGCACTCAGGTTTCAGCCTTGGTGGCAAGCCCCTTCACCACTGACCCTGCTTTATTGCCTTAGGAAAGGCTCTTTCACTGGATGAGAAGCTCACCATTTTGGCTAAGCTTGCTGACTAGTGAGCTTTCGAGATCCATTTACAATGTTGGGGATTTGAAATTATGTCATTATGCTTGCAGAACAAGCATTCTTGTCCTCTGAGCCATCTCCCTAGCCTCTTGTGTTTTGTTTGAGACACGGTCTCACTGTTCAGCCCAGGTTGGCTTTGTACTCCCTAGGACCTGTGTAGTTGAAGATGACCTTGAATCCCTGATCTTTCTTCCTCTACCTCCCAATTGCTGAGATTATGGGTAAGCCTCACCACATCTGGCTCTGGCCTCAAAGTAGCTTGTGTTTGTTTTAGACATTGTTATATCCTTTAAAAAAAAAATTGTCTCATTTATTTGTATGTGCCCATGTGCCACGGAGGTCAGAAGACAACTTGCCAGAGTCAGTTTTCTCATTCCATCATATGGGTCCTATTCATCAAGTTTGACAGTGAAGGGCTGGAGAGATGGCTCAGCGGTTAAGAGTACTGACTGCTCTTCCAGAGGTCCTGAGTTCAATACCCAGCAACCAAACGGTGGCTCACAACCATCTGTAATGAGATCTGGTGCCCTCTTCTGGCCTGCAGCCATATATGCAGACAGAACTCTGTATACATAATAAATAAATAAATCTTAAAAAAATAAAAGTTTGGCAGTGAATATGTTTACTTACTGAGCTATCTTACTGGCTTCTCCTGCCTCAGCCTCCTGGATGCTGGGGATTGACCTCAAGTCCTTTGTTTGCACAGTAAGAACTTTACTAAATGACCCATCTCCTGGCTGTTGGAATTGACTTATTAACTTTATTTCCTTATTTATTTATTTATTCATTTTGAGACAGGGTGTCTTTATGTAGCCCTGGCTGTCCTAAATCTCTGTATATAGACCAGGCTGGCCTAAAACTCATAGAAATCTGCCTGCCTCTGCCTCCCAAGTGGTGGCATTAAAGATGTGTCCCTCACACCTGGCATTGGAACTGATTTTCTTTTTTCCTTTTTTCTTGGTTTTTTTTTTTTTTTTTTTTTTTTTGAGATAGGTTTTCTCCATGTAGTCCTGGAATTCTTGCTGTAGACCAGGCTGGCCTCTCACTCACAGAGATCCACTGCCTCTGTCCCCCCCCACCCAGCTGGAATTGATTTCTTGATTGCCCTGTCTTTGCATTATAGGGGTATCCCACTATGTCCAGTTTCTAAGTATCTATCTTCTTTCTTTCTTTCTTTCTTTCTTTCTTTCTTTCTTTCTTTCTTTCTTTCTTTCTTTCTGTGACAAGGTCTTTCTATGTTGCTGTGTAAGTAAATGTCCCCCAGGATTGGAACATTCTGTCCTGCAGGGTTGCTTCTTAAGTAGGAAGGTAAACAACTCACAGTAGCTTCAGGAAGTCCCTGAAACCGACCAGATTCACTAAACTCCTCCCTGCCAGTGTAAGCAATAAAAGCCAAGGGTCCTTCTCAGAGGAGCAGAGCCAAGCTGCAAAGAAGACTAAGTGTAAGTGTTACAGATCTGAAGAGCAAGGTGTCCTGGAGCCAAGGAAGACCTCAAAGTCACATCCAGCAACAAACCTTCTACAGGATTTATTGGGAAAGACACAGGAGAGTGGCTGCCTTTGCCTGAGAGAGAAGCAACAAAGAACTGAGCAGGAGGCAGGTTTATATAGGATTTCATGCAGGGTGGGGAGTGGGGTGAGAAGTTTTCCCAGGGTGGCCTGGAATTGGTGGGATTCTGTGATCTTGGGCTTTTTTTTTTTTTTTTTTTTTTTTTTTACCCCCTATAAGGTGGAGCTTGGGCACCTGCCTCTTGAGGGGATGGAATCTACCTCTTAGACCTTTAGAGTAGTCTTGGATGCAGAGGCTGGCCACTTGTGAGCCTGGTGTTTAGTTTTAGCACTGTAATCTAATGGTTGTTAGCAAGGCAGAGGGAATCAGGAAGAAGGGCAAGGCCTGCCAGAGCCATGTTTGCCAGACCTAGGCTGGGTAGAGTCCCTTCAGAGGGGCTTACACTGAGACCAGACCATCTGCCTGGAAGAAGCAGAAACCAGTCAAGCTGCCTGGAAGAGGTTTAGAGCAACTGAGTCACTTGGAAGGGACACTCTCCAACCTGTTGAACTATCTGCCGGCTGTGTAACATGCTCCAAGTTACTAACTTTTGTGAGCTGACTCCCATGCTGGGGTGTGTTGTTCGAATCTTAGATGGTCTTTTAATAAAAAACCCAGAGCCAGATATCAGGGTGAAAGCGGAAAGATCAGAGAAGCAGAACAGCCAGGCACTAGTTCTTACCTCTACAACATCTTCAGCCTAAAGAGAATGAGTTCCTGTTTCCTCATGCTTTATGTACCTTCTCTCTGCTCTGTCATATTACTTCCTGGGATTAAAGGTATGTGTGCTTCCCAAGCAAAGGCATGAGATCTCAAGTGCTGGGATTAAAGGTGTGTGCCACCACTGCCTGGCTCTGTTTCTAATCTAGTGGTTGGCTCTGTCCTCTGATCCTCAGGCAAGTTTATTAGGGTACACAATATATCACCACAGGGGTGGGCTTTGATGATGCAACCAACTTTGTGGTCATTTCTGTTCCTGTAAGTGACCCTCACCCATACTCCTGAAATAACCAATAAAACTCATTCGTTAACCAAGTTGGATTTTGGTGTTCTGTGCTTTAGTTTGTCATGGGCTCCCTACCTGGAGCATCTACTGTGTCCTCAGGAAAAGTTTTTGTCGCACAACATATGTAGCCCTGGCTGTCCTGGAACTTGCTCTATAGACCAGGCTGGCCTCAAACTCACAAAGATCCACCTGCCTCTGCCTCCCGAGTGCTGGGATCAAAGTGGCTACTACACCAGCTCCAACTACTGTCTTTCAACTCAGTGAAATGTAGTTTAAAAAAAATCTATTAAGCTGGGCAGTGGTGGCACACACCTTTAATCCCAGCACTCGGGAGGCAGAGCCAGGCAGATCTCTGTGAGTTCAAGGCCAGCCTAGACTACAGAGTAAGATCCAGGACAGGCACCAAAACTACACAGAGAAACCCTGTCTCAAAAAAAAAAAAAAATCTATTAGGGAATTTAATTACCTATGTTTATAATTGGCATTCATTTTTTAAGAAGCTAATCTGCAGAACTTATGAGTTAATTAAATATTAATCAAAGAATAGTGAAGCAATTGTTCTTATTTTTATAAATATTGGTAGATTTATAAGTAGAAAATTAGCTTTGCAAGATGCATTTGGATGTTTAAGAAAAACTAGTTCTTTTAAAATGTCTACATTTTAATAAACAGCATTAATTTAAACACAAGCAGTGGTAGGAAGCACTCTGCATGAAAGCCTCTTTTCAACATTAAATCCTCAGATGAGACCTTAGACTGTGGCCTCACTAGAGGACTCAGCATTCCAGAGACTTCCAAGCCTTTGCTTCTGCCCCCAACATACAGCTATTTCCATTATCCCAGTATTTGGGAGGTGGAGTCAGGAGGATCAGGGGTTTATTCTTTTGTTGTTGTTTTGTTTGTTTTTTCAAGACAGGGTTTCTCTGTGTAGTTTTGGTGCCTGTCCTGGATCTCGCTCTGTAGCCCAGGCTGGCCTCGAACTCACAGAAATTTGCCTGACTCTGCCTCCCGAGTGCTGGGATTAAAGGCGTGTGCCACCATCGCCCGGCTGGGTCAGGGGTTTAAAGTCATCCTTGGCTTCCTCTCTAGAAAATTCCAGACCAGGGATTCAGATATAGTTCAGTAGAGTGCCCACTGTACAGAAAGCCTTGGGTTTTATCCCAAGCACAACATAACCTGGTAAGGAGCTCACATCTGTAATCTCAGCACTAGGGGTGAGGCAGGAAGATCAGAAGTTCAAGGTCATCATCAGCTATATGTCCAACTGGAAGCCATCACAACAACAAAAGACCCAGCTCAATTTCTGTGAAGACTTCCTCACCACATCAAGCCTCTGCCTCTCTGCCCAGAATCACTCACTAGTCTGTGGCCCAGAAGACTGAGAGTCTGGAGTGGGATGTTGGCTGAGGCCTTCATGAAGCTGCCATGTGAGAACAGACATCAGTCCCAGCAAAAAGAATGAGGGCTGCTGCTGGGTGATGGTGGTGTACACCTTTCATCCCAGCCCTCCGGAGGAAGGGGAAGGCAGATCTCTGTGAGGCCAGCCTGGTCTACAGAGGGAGTTCCAGGACAGCCAGGACTATTACATAGAGAAACCTTGTCTTGGGGTGGGGGCGGGGGGAGGGACCAAAAAGAATGAGGTCTGTCAGCTACAAAGCCTTTAATTTACAACTGTGACCTGCTTGCAAGATATGCTGGTTTATTAGTGGCAAAAAGTTTGTGGGAGTAACTAACCAATATCTGATTGGATTTAAGACCTACTCTATGAAATGAAACCCTTCCCTGATACTACTTAAGGTGGCCAAGAACCTGAGCCTACATAGATGAAAGACCTAGTGGAAAACCAAATCCTACTGTTCTTCTAAAGGAACTTATCAATAAAATGAGTCCTAATGTCTTTCCGTTATACTTACTGATGGGTATCTGGCTCAGCCATCATCAGAGAAACTTCCTCCTGCAATAGATAGGATCAAAAAACAGAGACCCACAGCTAGACAATATGCAAAGAGTGAGAGACCATGGAACGCCTCAGTCCTAAATAGGGTGCCTCCATCAAATCCCCCCACTCAGGGCTCAGAGGAGACAGTGAAATCCTGTGAAAGAAGAGGCAGAAAGATTGTGAGAGCCAGAGGGGATGTGGGACACCAAGAAAATCTTTTTGTTTTGTTTTGTTTGAGACAGGGTTTCTCTGTGTAGCCCTGACTGTCCTGTTATTCACTCTGTAGACCAGGCTGGTGTCAAACTCTCAGAGATCTGCCTGCCTCTGCCTCCAATGCTGGGATTAAAGGTGTGTGCCACCACTCCCAGCCAGGGCCCTCTAGACACAGCAGGACCCACACACATATGAACTCACAGAGACTGGCAACATGCAAAGGGCTTACAGGAATCTCAGCCAGATAGGGTCCAAGCTCTGAGGGGAAAAAATGGACACAAGACTCCATCCCTAACTTAGAAGCTATCTCCAGTTGACAACTGTTCATGAGGGAAAAATGAGTTTCCTCCAATGGAGTCTTACTGGGTATACAAACCACTACAGGGCTCAGCAGTAGACTGCCTGTGTTATTTGTTTTTTCTTCTTTGTTTCTTCCCTTACACATTATGTGTGTGATGTGTATGTCTTTGCATCTATATGTGTCTCTTGTGCTTTTTCTTTGTTTCTTTTTCTCCTGGTAGTGTATTTGCTTGTTCCTGTTCTGTTTGCTTCTTTTTATTTTATTTTATTTTATTTTTATTTTTTTAGATGCCTGCTTGTATTCTAATGAGAGGGAGAAAGAAAGGGTATGGATATGGGTGGGTTTTAGAGTCAGGGAGGATCTGAGAGGGGTTGGGGAAGAGGAAACTGTAGTAAGAATATATTGTATGTAGGGCTACACTGAGGAACCCTCTCTCTCTCTCTCTCTCTCTCTCTCTCTCTCTCTCTACACACACACACACACACACACACACACACACAAATGAGAAAAAAATATATTTTCAATTAAAAAAAAAGAAGAATGAGGGCTTCACCTTAATGTGCACTAGCTTGCAGGGTGGTGGTGGTGGGGTTCTGGCTTAACCAGAGAACTCCAGGGGCTCAGCCCCAAAGGACAAAGATTTCAAGCCCTAAATGAAAGGCAGCGTTCTCCTTAGTAACCAAAATATCTTTTGAGTGGGACCTTGCCTTTTCCCAGAGTCCCCTACCCAGTCTTTGGAAGGCTGGAGGGCAAAGTGAAGGCCCTTCAAACTGTCCACATCCTAAACCCTGAAGCCTGTGAATATGGCCCCTGGCAAAGGGAAACTGAGGCTTCAAACCAGCTGATCATGGGCAAGTAATAACTTTTTCCTGGAGGCAGATGGCACCAGTATAATCATAGCATGGAAATCTACCATGGAAAATGGTAGAGCGAGCCAGGGGAACCCGAGAGCAAGGCCCCCACCACATGTAAGACAAAAGAAGCCTGGGCTCACTGCCAGGATGCAGGAAGGGGCTACAGGAAGGGCCGTGTGACCTCTGACCACTGGGAAAATCCTGGGGCAATCTCCCTTAGAGCTTCCAGGAAGGAATGAAGCCAGCAGCATGTTACTCTGGTGACTCATGCCAGATTCTTGTCTCACAGGACTGAAGATGGTAAATTTGCATTGTTTAAGTTGCCAGATCTGTGGTGATGTCTCAGCAGGAGCATCATTCACTTTGCTCTCTCTCTTGTTTTAGTTTAGCTTTGTTTTTAGGAACTAAATCTTTATTTGTAAAGTTTTAGGGGTAAGGCTGGGGAGATGTCTGTGCACCACTTTCACCCCTGAGGCCTGGGGAGGCCAGGAGAAAATGTGGTACCCCTTGGAACTGGAGTTACAGTTGTCTCAAGCCACCGTGTGAGTGCTGGAAATGGACTCCTGGTCCTCTGGAACCAGTGCTCTTAATTTCTGAGCCCAGGATTTAAATCCTTATTCTTTTTCTTTTCTTTTTTACAAAACAGAAACAAACAAACAAACAAAAACAAAACACAGAGTCTCACGGGGTAGCTCTGGTCACGAGCTCCCAAGTAGACCAGGCTGGTGTAGAACTAAATATGAAGGAGCAGTTAGTTTCCTGGAACTCCTGACCCTCCTGCCTCCCCTCTGCCTCTGGAATGTTGGGATTACAGGCAGGGGTCTTTTTAAAAAAATGTATTATTTCATGTGCATTGGTGTTTTGCCTGCATGTATGTCTGTGTGAAGGTGTCATGTAGTCAGATTTTTCTTTTGGGCCTGGCACCAGCTCACAAATAATGTCAGGGAGACTTATTAATTATGAAAGTTTGGCTATTAGCTTAGGCTTGTAAGTTGTAACTAGCTCTTGTAACTTAAATTAACCTATATTTTTATTAATCTACGTTCTACCCCGTGGATTTTACCTCTCCTCCATTCTGTGTCCGACTCCTTCAGTGTCTTAATGGCGTCTCCCTCCTGTGGCCTCCGTCTTCCTCTTCCTTTCTCTCCCTGGAAATCCTGCCTAATCTATACCTCCTGCCTAGGTAGTGACCGTTCATCTTTTTATTACACCAGCCACAGCTTCACACAGTGTACAAATATCCCACAACAGTGTCAGGTCTTGGAGTTACAGACAGCTGTGAGCTGCCATGTCAGTGTTGAGATTTAAACCTGGGGCCTCTGGAAGAGCAGCCAGTGCTCTTTAACTGCTGAGCCGTCTGTCTCTCCAGCCCCTCAGGCATGTGTCTTTAGGAGAAAAATAAAATAAAATTACCCTAGTTCGTTCACCAGATAGGGCTCCTGGCATTCAGATTTTCTTTGCTTTGCTTTTTTTTTTTTTTTTTTTTTTAAAGATTTATTTATTTATTATGTACACAGTACTCTGCCTGCATGTGTCCCTGCAGGCCAGAAGAGGGCACCAGATCTCATTATAGATGGTTGTGAAGTACCATGTGGTTACTGGGAATTGAACTCAGGACCTCTGGAAGAGCAGTCGGTGCTCTTAACCACTGAGCCATCTCTCCAGCCCAGTTTTTTTTTTTTTTTTGGTTTTGTTTTGTTTGTTTGTTTGTTTGTTTGTTTGTTTTTGAGCTGAGGATCGAACCCCAGGCCTTGCGCTTGCTAGGCAAGCGCTCTACCACTGAGCTAAATCCCCAACCTCTTCTCTTTTTTATATTGATTGACAGATCGAACGATGATGGACTGAGACAGGGTCTCGCTAGGGGGCTGCCTGTAGTCAGGCTAGCCTTAAACTTTCCTAGAATCCTCGGGCCTCTGCCTCCCGAAAGCTGGAATTATAGGTGTGCATCATCACACGGGGTTTGGCACCTAAATTTCTGCCTTTCAAATCTCACTAGTGCCTTGGCTGCTCTGGAATTTAGTAGGCGCCGCTTGGCCCCTGGATCTTCGGGGGAGGCTGAGCTCTTCTGCCCGGCTCCGGAGAAGTCGCCCAACCTGACAACTGCACCTATCACCTCCCCTTGGTGGACTGGAACCTGCGGCTGTTGTGGACCAGACGCGGAGCTGGGTAAAGTGTGGGGTCAGCGACACGAGCCCAGGTCTCTCTGCCCGCAAAACATGCGGTAGAGGCCAACTTGAGTACTGAGCCAGGGCAGCTCAGCGAAAAGACCCAGGCGCCGAGTCACCGAGCTTCAGGAGGTTGGCTGCAGCCACACCCGGGAGGACACAGACAGGCTGGGTGCGCAAGAGTGTATACAAGTGCTTGAGCGCAGTGGGTCGGACCGGGACTACAAGTTCCAGGGTGCCCAGCGGCGCGCCGCCCGCGGTCTCTAAGCAGGTCGCCACGGGCTGGCACGCGCCACTCTCGCCCCAGAGTAAATAAGGGACCGAGCCCGACTCTCCTGAGCACCGTAAATAGAGTCGGAGTGGGCGGAGAGCCGCCCGGCACCGCCTGCACATGTCGCTGCAGAGTCAAGTGTCCGGCCGCCTGGCACAGCTGCGCGCGGCGGGGCAGCTGCTGGTTGCCCCGCGCCCCTGGCCCGGCCGCTCGGCGGGTGGCCCGCGGGCCCGCAGCAGTGCGTGCGGTCTCCCGGTGGCGCTGGGTGCCCACAGCCACTGCGCGTGGCCCTCGGCGGGAGTTGGGGCGTGGGGGGCGGCGGGGCGTGGAGCCTGGGTGCGCACCTGGGCCCCCCTGGCCATGGCCGCGAAGGTGGACCTGAGCACCTCCACCGACTGGAAGGAGGCCAAATGTAAGTGTGAGCGCAGGGTACGGGCTTCCCCGGCCCACATGCCCCTGAGACACTTGGGGACTCCCCTCAGCCCACAGCCACGTCCACCTCCCGCACCAGGTTACCCCTTGACCAAGCGAGTGGGGAAAGCGGCTTTACCTTAGCTATGGTCCCCAGAAACCCCCTCCCGCCCAGACACCTTCCTCTATGCGCAGGAGGGA
Source organism: Onychomys torridus (assembly GCF_903995425.1). Taxonomy (NCBI): domain Eukaryota; kingdom Metazoa; phylum Chordata; class Mammalia; order Rodentia; family Cricetidae; genus Onychomys; species Onychomys torridus. The sequence goes on from NC_050443.1 coordinate 126,723,424, forward strand.
AACTGAGGCCCATTGCCGGAGCCCATGTCCCCAAGGTCAGGCTCAAGTGTGCGGAGGCAAAGTGTGGAATCTTGACCTCCGATACCTGGCCTTGTATGCTGCTAGACATTTGGGGCAAGTAGCAGAGATAGGCTGAGAGAGCAGCACAGGGCCTGTGGCTGCCAGGTAGGGTCAGAAAGCCCCAAGAGTGGCAGCTTGGGTGCTGGCCTCTGGGAATGTAGGAGGTGCCCGTTTTGTCCGCCTGCTGGCTTCTGGCCCCTTGCCAGCACGCTGCCCCCTTCTTGCGGGACTGGGCTCATGGAACCTGGAGAGCAGACTGACACCTGTGTGTCAGCCACCAATGTGGGCTGGTGAGAATCATTGATTCCTCCCAAGAATGAAAATATTTCTCCTTCTGGACAGGCATGCCGGGAAGGGGCCACGGGTCCTGGACGACCGAGTCTCTAGCTGGCACGCAAAGTCCAGAGTCCCAAATAGCTCTGAGCGGCAGCCCAGCTGCCCCTGCTCTTCAGCGCCAGTCCCTCCCCTATGGTTCTGGGCGGATCCCCTATCAAAAGAGCTGCGAAGGCTCCTGCCTCATTGGCTGGGCTGCTGGAGGGCGTGGCCATGGAGGCTGGGTGAAGCTGGGTTGAAGGTAACCTCAGACTGGGACGTTTTAGGAAAGAGAACCCCCTGTAGTTTGAGTTGCATGCTGCCCAGGATTCTAAAGCCCTTGACGGTCCTCTCTGGCAGCAGAGAAAACTTGCCACGCCTTTAAACTTGCCCGGGAGTTGGGGGCTGGCCCAGAAACCCCGCAGTGGGAGTCATTGTCCCACAGAATCTGGCCTTCCCAGGGAGAGCAGCAACCCAGAGCCGTGGCAGAGAGCTGGGACAGTATTACACCTAGTGTAGGGTCTGCCTCTGTTCCTAGATTCTAGTCCTCTTTCACTGGGTCTGTGTCAGCCGGGTGAGCTGGTCCTTGAGGCTCTGGAGAGTCTCTGGTCTCCCCTTGCCATTTCCAGTGAGTGTACTGGGATTTTTGATGCCAGTGTTACTTCGTCTGGCTTTTAGGTTTTTGCATGGGTTCTGGGGATCAAGTGCATTTGCCCACTGAGCCGTCTTCTTAGCTCTCATTCAATAAACTTTTACCTCATGCCCTTTGGGGGCCAGCACTGTAGGACTCAGCAGTGAGTGGAGAGACAACTGTCTGTCTAGTGGGGAAAACTATGGACACAGGTCTGTGTCCTGTGGGCACTATGAAGAAACTGTGGTGGCTGGGGCCGCCTGAGCTAGGGAGGTCAGAGATCGCCCATCAGGGATCTGAGGTAAAGAAGCTGACTGGGAAGGGCGTTCCAAGGTCAGGAGGTAGGGCTAGACTTAAAGGAGGTGGTCCCATTGTGACCAAATGCAGCCCTGAGGTATCAGTGACAGTGGTTGGCAGGTGATGAGATAAGGCCTCTCGTGTTTTAGTTACCTGATGTGTGGAAAAGGTTACTCTAAGCCTCCATGACCTGGGACAACAGGCTCTGGGCATGAAAATGTGGGGATGGCCTGGTCCAAAGACGTTTTATTTGTCTGTTTCTTGTTTGTTTGTTTGTTTGCTTGTTTTTTGAGACAGTGTCTCTCTATGTAGTTCTGGCTGTCCCAGAACTCACTATATAGAACAGGCTGGCCTCAAACTCACAGAAATCCACCAGCTTCAAAGGCTTTTTGTTGTTGTTGTTTAAAAAAAAAAAAGGCTAAGATTAGTGACACATGCCTGTGAGTTCAAGGCCAGCCTGGTCTACAGAGTGAGATTCAGGACAGGCACCAAAACAACAGAGAAATCCTGTCTCAAAAACCAACCAAACCAAACAAACAAACAAAAACCAAAACCCAATAAACAAAGTCTTCCTCTGTAGCCCAGGCTGGCCTGGATCTCACTCTATAGTCCACATGTACACATTATGACATTTTATGCTTCTTTACCTCTGTTTAGTATTCTAGATGTACCATAGCTTATATATGCCTTCTTTTATAGATGAGTATTTGGGTGTCTTGTGCATAAAGTTTCTCAGACCATCCTGATGCATGTCTTTAGTGGACATGTACTTTCAGGGATATAGCTAGATGAGGACTAGATAGCTAGATGCTTGCTTTCCTGAGGTGACCTTCTGTCAGAGACTGGCACACAGTGATTAAGCTTACACAAGACTGATGTACAGGCAGTTTAGGGTGAAAAAATATGGCCAGGTGGTGGTGAGGCAGGTGGATCTCAGTGAGTTCCAGGCCAGCCTGGGCTACAGAGAGAGTTCCAGAACAGCCCAGGATACACGGTGAAACCCAGTCTAAAAAAAAAATCACCAGCAGCAGCTATATATATAAAATAGCAGTGGGTATGAAACTCCTGAGCCCTTGGGCAGGGCCTCCTCACCCGATGGGAAAGCTAGGGCACAGTCTTGGGTTGCTTGGTGGTACCTGTTCTCATCCAGAGCAGCCCACGTTAGTTTATGCATGGCTGTGGCCACAATAACTTCATTTAAGGGAAGAAAGAAGAGAAGAGATTTATTTTGGCTCATGGTTGCAAAGGGTCTCTGTGCACAAGGGCCAGGAAGGCATAATGCACACCTCTGATCCTAGCACTCAGAAGTAGAGGCAGGAGGATTGCTGTGAGTTTGAGACTGGTGTAGGCTATATAGCAAGGATGGTGCTACCTGGCAAGACTGTCCCAAACAAAAGAAACATGCGACCATCATGGCAGGAGCGAGTGGCAGATGAGGAAGCAGAGGGTGGGTGAGTAAGGGCCAAGGCATAACCTGCAAAAACCAGCTAGCTCCTGGTTCCACCAGCCAGCGCCCGCCTCCCAAGAATAGCGCCATCAGCTAGGGACTGATGTGACAGGAGCCTGTGGGGGCATTCACATTCAAAGCATAGTCTCACTCAAACAGCAGGCTGCAAGGCAGACAGCAGGTGGGCAGGTGAGAGAAAGGAGAGCAAGCATTAGTGTTTAGGAAGGGCTCAGACCTCCAGAAGAATCTCCTTATGGGGTATTGTGCCATATCCATGGCCTGCTGTGGTCCAGCTAGAGAGGCCTTGCCCAAGGCTCGGCTCCTTCTTCACCTCCATGTTGGCTGCCTGCTTCTCTGGGTCCATTAACCTTCCACATCAGGACAGCCACCAAGCTGGATCCCTTCATCAGGAGACATGTAGGCTTTTCATTTTTATGTTGTTTTGGAGACAGCGTCTCCTGTAGCCTAGGCTGGCTTCTAACTCCCTGTACAGTGAAGGATGACTTTGAACTTCTGATCCTCCTGCCTGTACAGTATTCCAGATGCTGAGATTACAGGTGTGCACTACCAAACCTGAAGCCTGGTTCATATGATCCCGGGGGTTGAACCAAGTGCTAAGCTTTGTGGCCTTCGACCAGATCTGATTACACTGGTTAATTCACCAAATCTCCATGGTTCTTGGGTGCCACACTGCCCTCCCTCCAACTAGGGTCTGTTTAGAAGACTGGAAACAGGGCTGCAGAGTCCTGATTGCACTTTTAGAGGACCTGGGTTCACTTTCTAGCTCTTACATAGTGTGGCCCACCTCCAGTTCTAGGGGATCTGATGTCCTCTTCTGGCCTTAAGGGCACTAGACAGGTACATGATGCACGTACATACATGCAGGCAAACACTCATGCCATCCAATAAAATAAATAAATATAAAAAATTACTTAAAAAGAAGACTGGAAATTTCACAATAAAAGGCAGCTAGCTTGAGGGGACTTAGTTGGGACATCAGGAACATCTAGGGGCTCTGTCCTATCCTTGACTTCTTGTCCTATACTGGGGCAGAACTACGTACTGAAAAAAAGAAGGAACATTGGTGCCATCAGACTCCAGCAAGCCCCAGGGTTACTGTTGCCTGCTCTCTGAGCCTCTATTTCCTCATCTATGAAATGGGACCAATAGCTCCTACTGTTGTGCTGGGGTCACATTAGAGTGACAGCCTACAGAGCTGCCCCCTTCCACATCTCTTCCCAGCCTCCTATCCTCTCTGTGCCGGGCTCTTACAGACCAGCTTGCATTCTCTGTCCCTGGGTCATGGTGAGATTCCTATGCTTCAGCTGCAGATCCTGTTGGAGGGGCCAGGATTGATTGAGGACCTTAGGGAACATCATCTCAGTGACAGTGTCTCTGATGGGACTGCTGAGCCCCATATTGTCCAGGCACACCTGAGAATTAGGGGTGATGGCATCTCTTCCACGTTGGGGTGCAGCCTTCGTACACCCCAGTGTGTGTGGAGGCAGGTTGAGAGCTGCGGTGGGCTTCATACTCTGTTCTCCGCTGCTTGTGCTATGGGCTTGGATGAGTCTCTGCTCCCAGGGGCCGGTGAGCACAGGTGATTAATGCCACAGAAGCTGCATGCTGCTGTGTTCCAGTGCACAACCTCACAACCTTATCAGCTGTGCCCACCTGGTGTTCTGCAGACTCAGCCCCCCCCACAAGCCCCGCAGGCCCAGCCTGTCTCATCTCTGAACGACGTCTTGCAAAGTGTCATAAAGATACTTCTTAAAACACATCATTGAATTCCCGTTTGCCTGGTGCGCTTTATGGCTCTGGCGGAGCCTGCTTCCTCCTGCCCAGCTTTCGTGCCCACAAGCCTCTGGAAGCTCAGTGTGGGGTCAGGCTTCCCCATCAAAATTTACTGCGAACATCTTTTTATAACACCTGTCTCAGTGAGCCGTGAAATACTCTCGCCTCTTCAGAAATGATAGAGAATGAAAATGCATGTTTTACATCTTTTATAAAAAAATAAAACCCACTTGTGCTTTAAGTCTGCATCTGACTTGAAAGGAGGTGGGCAGTGACTGTGTGGGGTAGAGGAGGCCTGGGAGATGGTCCTGAAAGGTGGAGTTGAAGTGAGGAACAATGCGTGGGCCCTGGGGCAGAGAACTATCTTGGGCAGCTAGGTAGTTTCCAGCACCTTGGGAACATGCCATGGCCATGACCTTGTTTGGAGATGGAGACACAGTACTGGTGTGCTCTTGTTTACATCTCATACAGCCCAGGCTGGCCTTGAGTTCCTGATCCTCTTGCCTCTACCTGACAAATGCTGGGGTAACAGTTGTGTGCCACCATATCTGGCTCATGCTGGCCTTTTGAGGTTGTGTATTTGGGGACCAGCACCAACAGGGACAGACTGACAGATGTCCCTGAGATCGGTATAGTGGTGGTTAGTGGCAGAGACAGGTTGCAGTCTCTGGGAAACAGTGCTCTGTTTGGACTCCATTGGAGCAAGTAGGTCTTGAGAACTGTGGCCGTTCAAATGAGGCCATCAAAGTTATGAGGAGGGCCAGATCCACCCCTGGTTTATTTCACCTGAGTGTGACAAGAGCTAGGTTTTTCTGCCTCTCCTCTAAGGTTCTGGCATCTGTCAGATGTGTCTAGGTGTCCTTGGGCCATGGACTCATCCCATGTGGTTCCAGTGTTGGTTGCAGCCCAACCACCTCCACGGCTCCTGTAGCTGATCTGTAGTAATTGGCAAACAGTCGGTTGGTGCTACCACAGCTTTTTGGTGCCAGCTCCAGGTCTAGCTGGCTGGAAGCATCCACACTTGACTGTGCCAAGGTTCAGGATGTCTTTGGTCATGATTGCATGTAATAACTACTATGGGGAGCTATATAATGGCCAAAGCTCTACCTGCCCTGGTTTCCACCTGGAAAAGGCTTTGTCCTCTCAAATCCTGCCCTGTTGGGCTCCCCTCCTGAGCAATCTGTGATGTTACAAAAGGGCACACTACAGTCCTGCTTCCTTTTTCCAAAGCTGGAATTGGGATTGAACCTAGGACTCATGCATGCTAGCTAAGCACATTACCACTGAGGCAGTGTTGCTGCTGGTCTTGATTGCCCCCTTCTCATAGACCTTCAGCATCTGGGTGCCAGGGAGGATACATTGTCTCTGACCTAGAGAAGGAAACTGAGGCTCAGGCGAGCCTTGGAGCATAGTGGGAGCCAAAGGGAAATGAAAGCCTCATGTGGTTTCTCTCCACTCCTCTGTGCCCTGTCTTCTCTCTGCTCTGGCTGTTCCCGCTTCCCTCCACATCACCCCAAATGTTCCTTTGCCTCAGCACTTCTGCACAGGCAGACCCTCTGCCTGGGTGACCGATTGCTCAGCCAGCTGACCCTCAGCCTCCAGGTTTTAGCTCTTCACTGAGTCCTTCATGGAGCCTGGCACACACTGTGCACTGTGCTGGTGGTGAAGAGTACAGATCCTCACATGGATCCTGTTGGCCGAGGTCCAGGAAGGAGCACACAGACTCTCAAGATAATTCTTAGTGGAGGGGCTGGGGTGATGGCTCAGCAGTTAAGAGCACTGGCTGCTTGTCCAGAGGTCCTGAGTTCAGTTCCTAACAACCACATGGTGGCTCACAACCATCCGGAATGAGATCTGGTGCCCTCTTCTGGCGTGCAGGCATACATGCAGTCAGAACACTGTATCCATAATAAATAAATAAATAGATTTTTTTTTTTTTTTTTTTAAGATTCTTAGTGGAAAGTGGGAATGAAAGGAAAACTACTGTCCCAGGTACAGCAGGTACAGAGGCCCCGAGGCAGGAAATCACCTGTGTGTTTGAAGAATAGGTTGGCAAATTGCCAGGTCGGTGGGTGTGGGTGTGGTTAGGAGGACAGGTTTGGAAATGGGGGTATATGTCAGCTTGGAGTCAGGGTCAGCTGGGGTCAGGGAATGCCCTTAGGTTTGAGCTGAGTCTCACCTAGAGGAGGCGGGGGGGAGTAGTGAGGTTGGAACCCAGGGCTTTGTACAAGCACTCTACCAGCTGACCTGCATCCCCAAACTCGACTCTACCTGTCTTCTTCTTTATGTGACTTTTGCTGTGTGCTATCCCCTGTTGTTCGAATCTTAGATGGTCTTTTAATTAAAAACCCAGAGCCAGATATCAGGTGAAGGATCAGAGAAGCAGAACAGCCAGCCATTAGTTCTTATCCCTCTGAAATCCTCAACCTAAAGAGAGTGAGTTCCTGTTTCCTAACGCCTTATATTCCTTTCTCTGCCATATCACTTCCTGGGAGTAAAGGTGTATGTGCTTCCCAAGCAAAGACATAAGATCTCAAGTGCTAGGATTAAAGGTGTGTGCCACCACTGCCTGGCTCTCTTTTCTCTCCTAGACTGACTGGATCAATCTCATGTAGCCCAGTGTGGCCTTAAACTCACAGAGATCCAGAGGATCTCTGCCTCCCGAGTGATAGGATTAAAGGTGTGTGCCACCACCGCCTGATCTGTATATCTAATCTAGTGGCTAGCTCTGTTCTCTGCAACTCAGGCAAGTTTATTAGGGTATACAATGTATCACCACAATCCCCTCTCTGGTGATGGTGAGGGCCACTCTTTTCTGCCACCTGTGATTGAGGGAACCTGGCTGGGCTGAGCCTAAGTGTATAGATAGTCTCTCACCAGCAGGGGGAGCCTGTGAGCCACAAGCCTGGACTGAGCTGTAGCAGAACTGCCTCTGAGGTGGCGATTCAAGTTCACTACAGCAAGGGAGGGCTTGACTTGGGGCAGGGTGGACCAACTTGGCACACTCAGAGTCTGTGAGCAGGTGGGTGCCTGGGTCCTCCCTCACCATCTGAGTGACCTCAGGCTGCCTCCCAAGTGCCTGCTGCCTCTTGGGGACATTTGCCTGCAGGCTGCATAGAAGCCCCAGCCAGTGCTGGGCAGATGCTGACACAGGCTCCAGATCTGCCACAGTCTGTCTTTGAGGACACTTGTCTTGCCATCAGTGACACTGTGACTGGCAAGGGACAGAGCACCACCAGCCTGCCCGGCTTACTGCATGCGAGTTTGCAATTGTTCTGCAAGGGACATCTCACCCTGCTACAACTTCAGAAATGAGGGGCCCAGAGGTGTTTAGGCATCAGGAGGCGGCCAGGTTGAATTCTGAGCTGGGGTCTGCAGTGGCTGAACAAGTCCCTCACTCTCCCTGTGCCTCAGTTTCTCTGCCTGAGCCACCACAGCAGGGTAAGATGTTGTAGAGTCCTCGGTGTCTCCGTCCCTGAGGGCCATGGGAAACATGGCTGGTAGGATTGGTTGGACTTAGCAGGCGCCTTCAGGAGGAGGAGGCCTAGGTGCGGACCGCACTTTGCCCTGGCACACTGACTCTCCTTTCTGTCTGTCTTGCCCCTGCAGCTTTTCTGAAGGGCTTGAGTGACAAGCAGAGGGAAGAACACTACTTCTGCAGGGACTTCATGAAGCTGAAGAAGATCCCCACGTGGAAGGAGACAGCCAAAGGTAGGCCTTATTTTCTGGGCATGGCAGGCGCCCCTGCAGAATGCCTTGGGAGGACCTGCCAGAAGCATCCAGTAGTGCCAGTTGAGTGCTCCCACACCCAGGCTCTCTGCACGTGGCACCTGGTTTAATTACTGACATTGCCTGAGGCCAGTTTGGTTTTCAGGCTCCTGACAGCATTAGGAAGCCAGCTCCAGGCCACATAAGCCATCTACCTCGGGTGCTCAGTTGCCGGGAGCTGGTTTTTTGCCATGATGCACTTGCTTACAGGGGCATGCTGGGGAACTCCTTATCCCATCTCAACCTCTGCTGTGACACCTATAAAATGGAGCATGTGAAGTCAAGTGTGGTAAGGCATTCCTATAATCCCGGCACTTGGGAAGTAGAGGCAGGAGATGAGGAGTTGAAGGCCAGTCTTGGCTGTTTATCAAGTTGAAGCCAGCCTGTCTCAAAAATTAGGAAAAAGGGAGTATGTGATATCACTACACTTCCTGGAGCATTATTATAAAGGCCTTGTGTGCACACGGTAGGTGCTCATTCAGAGTAGGATGTCATCACCAGCATCAGTGGCCAATCACTACCCTTTAGGCACTTCGCCCATGGGCTCTGGCCAAGCCACTCTTCAGTGAAGGTCCCCTTTGTGACCCCTTAACCCTGCCTGTTCCAGGGGTGTGTGTGAAGGTGGAGGACCCCAAGTATAAGAAGGACAAGCAGCTGAATGAGAAAATCTCCCTGTTCCGTGGGGACATCACCAAGCTGGAAGTGGATGCCATTGTCAATGCTGGTGAGTGACTGGCCCGAGTCAGAGGCCTGGAGTGCCACTCTGGTACATTCAGCTTGGTTGGTGTGCCAAAAGTGGGTGGGCGCCACCTGGCTCCAGAGAGCCTCTCGGCCGCTGTGTGGATGGCTTGCTGGCGCCACAGGAGCCCAGCGTGGCGGCTACTTGGGCTTTTCTTCTCTTGAAGCCCTGACCTGCCTTGTGGGGGCACCCGGCTCTGCCAAGCTAGCTGCCTTGCAGCTCTGAGGCCCATTAGTAGTGGGGATGGGGGAGAGCATGGCTGGAAAGATGCCACAATGCCCTGCCCCTGAGGTGGAGGCCAAAGCCAACTTTCTTCATTCTGGGGTGGGGGTGAGGGCTGCGGCTGCTTCTCCACCCCACCAGCCCCACCTCACTGCACACCTGGCCAGGTGAGGGAGCTCCTGGAGGGGAGGGAGGGTACAGAGAGGTCCCCTCAGCTCCCTGGCAGCTCTCCAGCGCCTGGGCTGGGAGCTGCTCAGTTTCCTGCCTGTGTTCTCTTCTTGCTGGCTTGGCAGAGTGGAGGCAGCTGCTTCTCTGGGGGAGGGAAGAACGCTGTGGTGTGTGTCTGGCTGAGGTCAAGAGGCTCTGGGGAAGGGCTCTGGAGTCATCGGGAATGGGTGTCTGGGGTCAGCAAAGTCTAGCATGTGGGTAGGAACTTGCTGCAACAAGGTCGGGTAGCTTCCCTCCCTCATACAATCCTCAGGAACTACAGCTGGTATCAGAGGTGGCTTTTTCTATAGTCTGTGACTATCAGGGCAGAGCACCTAGCACAGAAAAACCCCATCATGCCAGCCCCCACCCCTGTGAAGCCCACAGTACTGCAGGTGCTTCCGGACCTCCTCTCACCTGGCTTGCAGAAGCTCTACCTGACCTGAGTCTTGACAAGGGATCCGGTCCCTCCAGGACTCTGGAGCAGGGGGCTGCTGATGCTGTCAATGCCTCTTTGTAACTCCTCAGTAACTGGGCTCCCAGCAGAGGTGACTGCTCAGTGTGCCCTGGACCTTTTTGCATTTGGGATCTGAGTGGCACTTCTGGCAGTGTCTGCAGAGGTAAAACACTGGACCCACCCCCCACCTGTCTCAGGCACACAGTGACAAGGTGGCACTCAGTGCCAGAGAGAGCTCTGGTCACCTTTGCCTTTCTGGCTGTTGCTTCTGTGTGTCTTGTGCACCTGACAGAGGGTAGGTGGCAGGGAGTTCGATGAATCTATCTGAGTGAAGCTAGCTTTATCTGGTTTGCACACCAGTCCCTCAGGAAGTCTCCTGGGCCTGCCTTGTACCTGGTCCTGCTGGTGTTACCAGCGGTGTGGGAGGCACCCAATGGTCCTTTCCTGTTGAGCTGTAGGATGCAGTGGAAGGGCAGGTGCCTTGCCTCATGAGTTCCCTGGCAGCCTGGCTGGTGAACACATTTGGGTTTAGGGACCAAGGTAGGTGTCACAGGATTCATGGAACAGGAGAGAGCTCTGGGTGCTGGGACACGGGGCATGGATTGGCCTGTCAGCTCTCACTGAGGAGCTCTCCAGCACTGGCTGAGCTGGCTGCCCTGGGCTGATGGCCTGTTGGTCATCCTTCCCCTAGGACATGGCATTTTTGCATCCGCCGGGCTTCTTTTTGTCTCTGTACAATGGGGATGATGGAAAATGATCCACCAGGTTGCTGGGGACGTGTAAGGTAGGAACGACACTCCTTCACCACCGCACAGGAGCCAAGGGCTCAGCGCCTGAACTATCGACACTTAGTGTCATGCTGAGTGCAGGCTCAACAGGGTCAAGGACTTGGTGTCTCCTGCAGATGAGCAGCGCCCCTTCCCCTGCTTGCCTCAGTGAACCCAGCGCTGCTTAGTATGCTTCCTTGAGATCTTTTTCTAGAAAGAGGCACAGTCAGAATTCAGAATCCTTCCAGAGCAGCAAAGCAGTGGCTGAGGCAGGTGTCGGGTGTGGGTTTCCCAGGCAGAGCCTGCAGCCCCGGTGTTTGATGTGGTATTGGCTCTGGTCAGGCAGCGGTCCTCGGTGGCCTTGCTTCCTTCCCACCACCCCAGAAGCGTCACCCACCAGGGGGCAGCAGAGATTGCGTTTCTGAGGAGCCCATAAATCAGCCTTTATTAGTGATATAAAAGTCGCAGGCAATGTGGGGCTTTTCAGGGCTGCATAAATCTGCGTCTGAGCCTCGTGAAACCCATATGTGCTTAATTCATATGTAAAGTTTCAAGCAGGAAGAGAATGCATGTCCATTAAATTCTATTTGACTTGATTATAATCATTAGCCATGAATAATTGCTTCTCATTGCCGACCGCAGAGCCACCACAATAGGCAAAAGAAGAGCAATTATCTCGGGGTGGGAATTTTTAAATTTTTATTTTTGAAGCCAGGGGTAGCATTGGCCTGTGGGCACTCGATGGCCTGTGGAGCACAGTGTGGACTGGGAGTGGCTGGGGTCTTGAAGTCTTACCAGGGCTTCTCTCTCTCTCTCTCTCTCTCTCTGTGTGTGTGTGTGTGTGTGTGTGTGTGTGTGTGTCCATCCTCATTTTGTTCTCACTTTGTCTCTGTTTCCAGATAGGGAGGAGTGTCCCCCTGGGCCTCATTCCAGCTACAAGAACCTAGACCATGGAGGAGAAGGCTGTATGGGGAGTTAGAGGGAACCTGTGAGGGTATGGGGAGGTTTGCGAAGTGGGAAGCTTAAGGGAGAGCACCTCTGCTAGGTTACAGGCATCTCTGTCCCTTGGTATATGACCCAGGGAATGCTTGCAGAGAGAGGGCTGGTCCAGTGCTCTCCCCGACACCCCCAACCCCCATCTTCCTACTGGCCACCTGGCACTTTGAAGCCCATGATTGAGTTTTAACCGTGTCTTAATGATATGTGTGATGTGACTGGCATGTGTGAGATGTGATGTGATGGTGTACATGTGTGTCTGTGATATGGATGTGTGCTATGTGGCAGGGGGTGGAAGGCCTGGGGCAGAGAAAAGGAGGAATGCCTGGCTGGTGAGTGGCAGGCCTTAAGGTCACAGGGGCAAGCAGACTCACTAAACTCTCCCTACAGCTGCCCCATGGGCTGACAGCCAAGGCCACATGCCAGGGCAGCACCCGGGAGAGCCTCAAGCTCCTGCCATCTGTGCCGGCCACGGCTCCTGCCCATGGGGGTATGCCACATCCATCTTAATTAAATTGACTGCCACACTGGCGAGATAAGCGAGGGAGCCCTCTCCTCCAGGCACTGGAGATGCTGGGGGCAACGTCTGTCTCGAACTGTCCTCTGATCCCCAGGGCTGTGTGGGGAGAGCTCAGGTCTGGCTTTCTCCACTTGGGGTGGGAGGTGTTGTGACTTTCACAGTGTTTGAGTCTTCTCTCTGCTTCAGGGGATGTGACCTTAATTCTGTGTCTTGAGTGTCTAGCTCAGCAGCCTGGTGTCTGTGGGCCCCTGGGCCTAAGATGGCCAACTCCCAGCCAGGAAGTCTGGACACAAAGACCCTCATTCTTGGCCAGCCGGGGGTCCAGTGGCCTGGTTTTGGCCTTGGAGTCATCTCAAGGCAGAGTATACATGAATATCACACTTTGTGTAGAGACACATCCATTTTTCTCTTCAGAGCAATCTCAGGCTGCGCATGTGTGTCAGGACACCACCGAGGCCTTTGGAGTGGAACCCGGGGGCTCCTGCCAGCACCTCCCATCCCTCAGGTCCTCATCTGAAAACTGCCATCGTCCTCAGCCACAGCCTGTGTGGAGTGAGGATGACACATGTTTAGGCCTGACACACCGAGGCCCTAGTAAATTAGTCCTGGGGAAGTCGGGAGCAAGAGCAGCTAAGTAGAATATAATGTGACAGGGCGGCGGGAGGGAGGTTTGAATAAAGTGTGCGTGACGCCGCAGGGACCAATTAATTCTGCAAGGAGGTGGCGGAGGCGAGGTGGGTCAGGGAGGCCTTTGAAGGGTCTGGGTTCTGGGGCCTGGCCTTAAAGAATGGTGGGAAGCCGTGTCTCACAGCGACAAGCTGGCCTCGCTGGAGACTTTTAAGCTGCTTATTTATTTAAAATAAGGCATGAGTGGCACTCTGCTTCCTTAAGTCCCGTGGCTTTGATTTGTGAGAGCCTACCCGCCGCCTCTTATCCCCCCCACCCCCACCCCACTGCCGCAGAAGCCCTTGTTCCATCCCTTCATGCTGCTCCGAAGCGTAGTGGAGCCAGGTGTGTGGAGGCCTTGACACTGAGCGTCTGGCCACGAGTGAACGGCCACCGAGTGCCCCTGCCCTGCGCTGGCTGTCCCCCAACCTGCCTGGGCTGGACTGGTGCGGGTGATTTAGAGACCGCCTTGATGGACTAGCAAGCAGGGGGCCGCAGGGACAGCGACTGCCTGGTGGGAAGTGATCTGACGCTAAACTGTCGCCGTAAATCGCTTTATCTGTCACTTCAGATTTAAATGTGTTTGCTGAGGCTTGCCGGCCGCCGACAGCAAAAAAGAAAAAAAGCTCCGCATGGGCAGGGGCAGTGCTGGCCAGAGCCAGGGAGGCCACTATGGCAGTCTCTGCCCTGTACACGGCCTGCTCAGCCTAGAGCTGCAGAGGCTGGCCCTGGGCTGGCCAGCTCCCTCTGTCTTTGTTATCATCTTCCCTCCCTCCCCTTCCTCCTTACCTCCCTCCCTCCCCACCTCTCCTTTCCTCCCTCTTTCTCCATTCTCCCCCACCCCCTCGTCAAATCTCATCCACTCAGCCCCCATTGCAGTTCAAGCCTCCTCCTCTCCAGCTACCCCCACCCCCACCCCCAGGATCCGGGTCTTAGCCTTTCTTTAGGTCTGGCCATTGTGTGTGTGTGTGTGTGTGTGTGTGTGTGTGTGTGTGTGTGTGTGTCTGTCCCGCCCCACTCCAGCATCCAGTAGGTGACAAGTTCTAATTCAGTGTCTTGGCTGGCTGCTGGGAAGCACAGAGGGGACAGGGAACAGGTGCTTGCTCTGGGGACCAAGATTTGAACTTACTGGCCCCGCAGGGCCTGGTAGTAGCTTCCTGCTGTCCAATTGTCTTAGCTTCTGAGCCCCAGCCCTCAATACTAAGGCTGTCATGGGATCACAGAACCAGATAAGAGGCAGGGCCCCAAGCCAGGTGTGGTGGCACATACCTTTAATCCCATCACTCCAGAGGTGGAGGTAGAGGCAGAAGCAGGTGGATCTCTAGGAGTTCAAGGCCAGCCTGGTCTACATAGTGAGTTCCAGGCTAGCCTGGCCTACACAGTGAGACCCTGTCTCAAAAACAGACAAACAATCCCACCAACCAAAACCCCTTGTCTTTGGCCTTGGGCTTAAGGGACCAGCTAGCTTTGTTTTTCTCATCAGCCTCCACTGGGTGTGGGAGCCTGGTGTGGGAGCAGCATGGCGCAGGAAGCCAGTTAGGTGGCCTGAGATCCAGGCAGCCACCCTCCTTATGGTAAGAAGCACCAAGATGCCTGATGCCTCCAGAAGAGTGTGGCTCATTTCCACAAGGTCGAGCCATGTTATATAAATTCATAAATGATAGATCCCTGCTGAATTATTGAGGCTGCCTCCTGGGCCTTCAGGGCTTGGTCCAGTGAGGCGAGCCTGCCTGGTGGGTAGGACTCAGAGGGAACTTGTGAGTTTCTTTTGCCTCCAGATCTTCTGCTAATTTCCCACCGTGAGTCAGGACCCACCTGTCTGTTATCCCCACGGGAGTGAGGGGAGGCGCTCCCACTGTCCTGAGTTCTAGTTGACCCTTGGTGAATGAAAGTGATCCAGTACCATTGAGGGCTGGCTGGATGGCAGGGACGATGCATGATCCCTCTCTCTGATCTAGCTCCCACCCTGCCTCTCTGGGCCCAGAGGAGCCTCTTGGTTTCATAGATGTGGACAGTGGTTGGCATTCATTGGCTCCCTTCCCCGCCTGGTTTCCTGATAGTTTGTTAGCCTCTGGAGGTGAGGAAGGAAATATAAGACTCCATGTGCCTACACTCAAGGTACTTGTAAGCCCTGTAGAGGAAGACACATGAATAATTAGAGCTCAGAGAGGGATAGTGACCGGCTCAGGGTCACACAGCAGGAAAGCAGGAGAGTCTCAAACCCAGGTTTCCTACCTCCCATCTCTGGGCTATCACTAAACCTACATAAGAAACCCTCTTCAGAGGGCTGTGACTTGCCCATATGGAGTGGTGGCTGGAATACATTCTGTCCCGGGCTTCCTGTCCTTGAGGCCACCTGGCCTCAGCTCCCACACCTGTGCAGCTGCCTGTGTCCCCGATGTGCTGTCCCGAGCACTGAGCTTATGGGAATGTGTGTGTTTTGAAATTAATGGAGACTATTAAGTTGGCGGAGCATGAAAGGGCTGGAGCTGCAGTCTTGGCTCTCCTGGAATGATCGATCCACTAGGGACTGGGCACAGCGGCCTGGAATGATGGGCCCTCTGCATCCCTAGATGACCAGGGGTCTAGCCTGAGTGTCATGAAGCAGACATGGGTGCCCCTTCCTAGGAACCAGCATCCTCCATCCTTCCTCCCAACCCAGTCAGCGAAGGAAAACAGCAATGTTTGGGGGTGTATTAAAATGAATCTTTCCTCCAGACCTCCAAGGTCAGTTCCAACACACTCCGAGTCTAGACCTGGCCTTCCTAGGCAAGACAGGGGACATACCCCCCAGGGAAGCCACATGACTTCCTAAGTGGGCCCTAGCAGAGCTTGGTTACATCCACTGAGGTCAAAGCTGGCAGAGTAGAAGCCACCTAAGCCCTCCCCTGCAGCTTCCAGTCTCCAAGGCTGCCTGCCTCAGGGCCTCACCTTGGAAGCACCTTGTTGATTTTTGTAGATTCCCTGCCCTGCTGACATTCTAAGTGGCCACTTTTTTTGGTTTTTCGAGATAGGGTTTCTCTGTGTAGCTTCGCGCCTTTTCCTGGAACTCACTTGGTAGCCCAGGCTGGCCTCGAACTCATAGAGATCCACCTGGCTCTGCCTCCCGAGTGCTGGGATTAAAGGCGTGTGCCACCACCGCCCAGCTAAGTGGCCACTTTATGGTCCCCTCTGCAGGCTGCAGTTAACATCTATCAAAGGGTGCAGTTTCTGGGGCTGCTGTGCTCAGGCCTGAGCTGACTACAGGGACCCTGGGGTGTGAGTGGGTCAGCTTCAGATGGTTCTTACGGCCTAGTCTTTCCACAACATTGACAGCCACGTGGGGGGGCTGCTTCCTCCACCAGTTCCCATAAGCCCTTCCACCTTTGGGGGTTCTCGGGAGCTCAGAGGAAAGAATAGATTCTAGTCAGGGTGCCCAGTGTCCTGGAGGAGCTCGTTCCTTACAGGACAGCCTGGGAGCTCCCTATGGCGAGGGTGAGTCTGAGAACTGTACATCTGGCCTGGGAGGGCGTCCCTGGAGGTGCTCAGGCTGTTTGTACAGTAGGTCAGAATAAAGACACAGCAATGCAGAACCTAATGATTCCCCAAGGGCTGGGGACCCTATAGCGGGCGTGGCTGCTCTGGGCACCATATAAGGATGCCTGTTCTCTTTGTCTGCAGGGGGCAGGCGAGTGGATATGTTAGTTTTTGATCCAGGTGATTGAACTTAGGGCCCTGTGCATGTTAGGCAAGCGCTGTACCACTGAACTCTACTCCCAAACCTCCCCTTTGTCTTACTTTTAGTTTGAGGCAGAGACTATCAATATGTTGCCTCGGCTGGCCTTGAACTCACTTTGTAGTGCCTGGAACTTGTGATCCTCCTGTCTCAGCCTCGCTGCGTGCTGGGATTACAGGCATGCACCAAACCCATGCTATTTATATCTATGTGGAGGTGTCAGGGGAGGAAGCTGGTGAGGACGGCGGGGGAGGATGGTAGCATGGTATAGAGCCATTCTGAGCGGGCGGGTGGGGTTCAGTTGAAGGGTGGCCCTCATGACATCTCATAACCATTGCCCCCCCCCCCAGTGGCAACAAGTGGCCCTCGAATGGCATCTGCACTCATTCCCCCCATCCCACCCCCTCCCCTTCTAGACATTGTAATTGCCGTCAAAATGAGAGCATTGGGGTGGCTGGTGGGAGAGAGAGCCAGCTGTCAGCTGTCCCCTGCCAACAGGGCCCGCGACTGTTTGATTATTGCCGCCTGGCTGTATTTCACGTACGGTTTAAACATCATCAAACACTACATCCCTTTTGAGAAGCGAGGGCTACCTTGCTGTGGATGGTGAAGAGAAACAGGGACATTAAAATCCACGAAGCAAATGGCCTAGAATTGACATTTGCGGCGGCGGCAGCGGCAGCGGCAGGGAGCTCTGCTGTGCCTGTCAGAAAAGCTGAGTCCCAATCCTGTCCGGCAGCAGGAGCTTTCCCCACAAGGGTGGTAGGGAGGGGTGGATCTGCTCAGGAGGGGCCAGGAAGAGTCAAGGAGGGGTTCTGTGGTCAACTGGCCACCTGTCAGTGCCCCTCTGGCCTGGACCTCTGCCTGCTCAGCCTTACCCTCCTCCTGATGGGAGGGAGGAGCACCCCCTCCTCCAGACATTATACAGGGTGGCCTGCGGCTCTGGGGCTAGCAGTGGGGCTAGCAGGGTTGCAGGGTTGTGTTCGGTTCCTGCTGTGGCCTCTGTGGCTTTGTGTGCTCCATCAAGGTACACTGATCCTCAAGGCCCACCCTCTTCATCTGTAGACCCCAGAGAGAGATCTTCTGATGGGGGGGGGGGGCGGGCACGGGCTTCGAGGGTCAAGGTGAACCAGGCAGGTGCCTGACAGGTGGCTGGAGCCTGAGGAAGGCCATTTCCAAGGAAGTGGACATGGAAGCGAGAGTTCATATTCTTTAAAATTTATTTTTATTTATTGATGTGTGTGTATATCTGTGCTTGTAAGATTACTTGTGTGCAGGTATCTTGAGAGGCCAGAAGAGGGGGTCAGATTTCCTGGAGTTGGGTTACAAGTGGGTGTGAACCACCTAGCCTGGGTGCTGGGAACAGAACTCTGGTCCCCTAGAATAGCAACAAGAGCTCTTAACAGCTAAGCCATCTTAGTTAGCTAAGCCCCTAACCTCCTGAAAAATAAGTGCAATAAAATCAGCACCGGAGCTGAGCCCCCAGTGCCCTGTAGGGAGCCATGCATACGGCTCATCGTGCCTATAGCTTTCTGCGACAGAGTCACAGTGTGCTGTGTACTATGACTATGGGGTGCTAACCTTGGGGAGCAGAGGCGGGTGGATCTCTGAAGTTGAAAAGCCAGCCTTGTCTACACAGTGAGTTCTAGAACAGCCGGGACTGACATAGTGAGGTCCGCACCCCTTGAAGGCACCTCCCCAAATCTTCCTGGAGTGATTAAAACCAGTGAAAGAAGAACCGAGGCACACTGGAGTGACAGCCCAGTGAACACATGCGTGCTACACACGCAGGAGGAACGAGTTCAGTCCCCCACACCCATGTAAAAAGCCAGGCATAGGGGCCCACACCTGTAATCTCAGCTCTGTAAGGGAGATAGAAGGATCCCTGAGGTTTGCTGGCTAGCCAGTCTAGCAACTGGTCTGATCTGGGGCCAGTGAGCGACTCTGAGTCAAAAAAGTAAGCTGGAGTACACCTGATGTCCACCTCTGGCCACCACCTGCACACACACGTGCACATATATGCATATGCATATAACACACACACACACACACACACACACACAGAGAGAGAGAGAGAGAGAGAGAGAGAGAGAGAGAGAGAGAGAACGAGAACACACCAAGGAAAGGAGGGTTGAGGGTTGAGAGTGTAGCTCAGTAGGCAGCTTCTTACCTACCATAAGTGATGCCCTGGATTCCATCCCCAAAATTGACAAAGACAGACAGGAACGGGGAAACCAGACCACAAGAGAGGGCTGTGCCCTAGCATCTCCTTAGAGCATGGCCCTTGCGGTTGGCACACGCTCTTTCCGGTTCTTGCCTCGTTCCTGGAGGCCCTCCTTCAGACCTGGCATCTGCCACTCACGCTGACCTGTGATCTCTTTGGCTAGGGTTCGTGACTTCCTCATAGTCAAGGCTCTCAGTGCGGCTCGGTCGCTGGCATCTTACCACGGCTCCAGCCTGGATGGTACCTCAAAAATGTCCCCATGCCGACTGTTCCTTTTCTTTACAGCGTTTACAGAACTTAACTGGTCTTTTGTTTTTCAGTTTTTATTTTGAGACAGGTCTTACTAGGTAGCTCCATGTAGTGGTGGGAATGAGAATATGTCCCCCTAGGCTCTGGCATTTGAAGACTTGGCCCTCAGTTGTGCTGTCTGGGGAGGCTTAGGAGCTGTGGCCTTGTGGAAGGAAGTGTCACTGGAGACAGTCCTGAGGATTCAAGGCCTTGTGCCAGTCCCAGTTTGTGCTCTCGGCTTCCTGCTTGTGGTCTGAGATGTGAACTCTCAGCTGTTCTGATCCCGTGTCTGCTGCCTGCTGCCACAATTGTCTGCTATGGTGGACAAAGAAACCCTTTCTTCTGTAAGTTGTCTTGATCATGATGCTTTATCACAGCAATAGAAAAATAACTACTACAGCCTGGATGAACTTGCTATGGAGACCAGACTCGCCTTGAACTCAGAGATCCTCCTGCCTTTGCCTCCCGAATCTATGGATTAAAGGCATGTGCCGCCACGCCAGCCTCCCTCTTTTGAAACAGAGTCCAGGTTCTCTCTCTCTCTCTCTCTCTCTCTCTCTCTCTCTCTCTCTCTCTCTCTCTCTCTCTCCTCTCTCTCTCTCTCAGGTTTATTTATTATGTATACAGCATATATGACAGTAGCCAGAAGAGGGCACCAGATCTCATTACAGATGGTTGTGAGCCCCCATGTGGTTGCTGGGAATTGAACTCGGGACCTCTGGAAAAGCAGTCAGTGCTCTTAACCTCTGAGCCATCTCTCCAGCCCCCAGAGTCTGTGTTTTGTTTCTCAATCTGGTTTTAAATTTACAATGGAATGGAAGATGACCTTGAACTCCTGATCCTCTCAAGGACTGGGATTACAGGTGTGATCCCACACTCAGTTCATAAGGAGCTGGGGATCAGGCCTGGCTGGGCAAGTGCTCTGCCAACAGAACCACTAGCTCTCAGCTGCTCTTGCCCCGCCCCGACGGCTTATTCACTGTCCCAGAACCTCTCTCTCATGGTACACCTCCCTCCCAACTCTTGCCTCTGCTTCTTCTTCGCTGCCCTGGTTCCTGCCTCTCCTTCTGTGATGACCTGGCCTCTGGGCTTCTTGTCTTGCCCAGGCCCACTGAGTCTGCCACTGCGATTTCTCTCACGCGAGCCTGTGACTAATAAGGGTTCCCCCCAGGGGGCCTTCAAAATCTTTCCCTCCTTAACATCGGAGTTTAAAAATGTGTCACCATCGATTTGAAGGAGAGACTTGTTCCTGCTGAGAAAAGCGGCCTGGAGATTCGTCTCGCCTTAGGAAGCACACGGGCGGCTGCATAAATTCCAGCATGCCACCAAGAGCTCCATGCAAATGTGCACTGGAGCCCTTGGGCCGCATGACATCCTGCCAGCTTCTATGCTGCTCCCCACTGCCTGCTGACCTTCTGGGAGGCCAGTATGGGAGGCCTGGGGGAAAGAACTCTAGTTCTTCACCTCTCCAACTCTTCATTCAAGCTAACGCTACGCCATGATGTACTTAAATTTCAAAAGTGGGGGATGAGTGATGAGGGATTCTGGGAGTGGGACTTAGCCACCCTGGTGTCCCCTCCTCCTTGGTGAAACAGTGTATGTGTCCTGAAGAGGGAGCTTTGTGTGTGTGTGGAGGGGTACCCATGGGTGCATGCTTATGTGGAGGCCAGAGGACAGACACCCTCAGACATTGTTCCTTGGGAACCATTCATCTTGTTTAAATTTTTAAACTATATTTATTTACGTGTGCGCGTGTGTGAACAATCTGGCCATGACATGCCTATGGAGGCCAGAGGACAACTTTCCATATTTCTCTTTCCACAGTGTGAGTCCTAAGAGTCAAACTCAGGTTGTCAGGCCTGGCAGCAAGCATCTCACTGAGCTAGCTTGTTTTCTGACAGGGTCCCACTGATTTGGAGCTCACCTGTTAGACTAGGCTGTTTGATCACTGTGTACTCTGCCACAGTGGCTTTTTTTTTTTAAAACATAGGTTCTGGTGATCTGGAGTTCTCATGTTTACAATACCCACTGAATGATCTCTGCAGCTGTTTTTGTTTACTTCAGGTAGCTCAGGCTGGCTTCGACCCCTCATCCCAGCATCTCTGCCTCCACAGTGCCAGGATGTGTCATCACACCAGCTTGAAGGGAAGAGTTCTAGCCTGGAATGCTCGACTCCCAAAGTCTTCACGATTCCCCGGCAGGGGCCGGTCGGGGTCTTTGGGTCTGCTCCTGCCTCCAGCACCTCTTCTCCCCTCTGGCTGCTGGAGCTCATCTACACCTTGCCTGCCCTCCTAGCCACTGCCCAAGGCAGTCCCAGCTTCCTCTAGCAACTTCTGAGCTCAGGATATAACTAATGACGCAGTAGCAGTAAAGATCCCAGAGGGGGCTGGTCTACCAGCTTTTCTGGGAGGGAAAGCTTCAGTATGAGACATGAAGTGACTTTTCTGGGGTCCATGAGTTTAAGGGGAGGGGACGTGGAGAGGCCCATAGTAGCCCTGTTGTTAGTGCTGGATAGCACTTGGTGATAATCTGGGAGGAATGATGGGAACTAGAACACTCGGTAGTCCAGGCCCATTGGGGGAACCTACTCTCTCTGCCCGGAAAGATGTCAGAGAGCACACTGGTGCCTGTGTTTTCCTAGGAGTTAAAGAACGTGTGCTGGAATGTGTAGGTCTCCCACCGGGCCAGCCTCAGGCCTCAGTGGGGAGCTTAGTGGGAGACAGGATATGGGGTGACCAAGGGTGCCAGGTAGCCCCTGACAGTTCCTGGGGAGATGCAGAGCCAGGGAAGAAGGAAGCAGGAGCATGGAGGCTCTGTGGCTGCTTTGGGCCCAGGAGCATGTGTGAGCCCCCATTTACCAACTGGGCAGGGACTTCTGCAGCCCAGCCCGAGAGCACCTGCAGCTGTGAAACGTTCTCGGAGGACTCCCTGTAGTCATTACTCGGAGAAGGGAGGAGGCTTAATTTTTCCTGTCTCCCTAAATGTTATTGCCTTTACAGGCTTTGGAAATCAGTTTTATAGCCTATGTTATTTGTCCAAAGAAATATGGGAAGCACTGGAGGGAAAATAAACAGCAGAGGTGCTTCTGGGCCTGAAAGGTCAGGAGGCTGAGCAAGGGGCAGGGCTTGCATGTGAGTCCCTCAAGCCAGGGTCCCTCTTTAGGGACTGTTGAAGCTGGAAGAGGGGCTGGGAAGGTGTGCTTGGGGCTGGGGGAGGGATTCTGGTCCTAGTGTTTGCCTGAGTCCTGAGGACCTGGCATCTTTTGTCAATCTGTCCCATTAGCCTGACCTGGAACCATGTAAATCTCTCCATCCTTGATGTCCTGTTTCTCTGCCGCTCCCACTGAGTGCCACCCAGGGTACCCAGCCAGCCTCTGGCAGTGACCCTTTCCAGTGTAAGGAAAAAATAAGCCTGCTGGGGTTTGCCATGCAAGATGTAGGCCTGGGAGGAGCTCCGCCTGCCCTCTTTCCTTATCTCCTGGCAGAGTTAGGATCTGGTCGGAAATGAGACCCAGCGGGGACATCCAAGGCCCACACTCCCCTTTCAGCCCATTCCTGGGACCCAGGACCCTCCAGGGAGATCTCGAGGGTCTCCCCTTCCTGGCAGAGGACTGCCTCTTTACTCCTCTCTGAATATGCAAAGAGCTCCTATGAATCCAGAAGGAAAATGGGTGGAAGACAGGGACAGAGGATTCCTGGAGGAGGGTACAAATGGCCAGTAAACAAGTGAGGAGAGGCAGAGTTTCACCAGTAATCAGGAGAAGGCTAATTGAAGCAAAGGACATCATTCTTTACTCACCAAGGAGACAGCTGTGGGAGCACGCACCTGAGTAGGTGTGCCACAGCCTCAGGAATGGCTGTTTCCTGGGTGCCCCATAATGTCTCACACCAGCACACAGTAGGTTCTCATAAATGCGTGTTTTATGTCTGCAAACAAACATGACTTCTTTCTATGTGCACCGGCACTACAGTTGCTTTACTCCTGTCCTTCCCACCCTCCACTGGCTATTTCCAGCATCCTGCCCCAGCTCCTGAATGCTTCCTGGGCTGTGGCCAGTATCCTCCCGGCCAGGATTTACCTCAAGGGCATGGATACTGCTTCTGGGTTTCAGCTTACGGGGTGTGAGTGTGAGTGTGTGTGTGTGTGTGTGTGTGTGTACTGCTAGCTCAGAGACATGGGATGGAGAGGCCTCGAGTTGGATGAGTCTAGTTCCTTTGTTTTGTTTTTGAGACAGTCTCAGAGTGTGTCCTGGTTGGCCTAGAGCTCACTATGTAAATAAATCAGGCCAGGCTGGCTTCCAACTCACCTCTGCCTTCCAAGTGCCAGTATTAAAGGTGTGTGCCACCACATGTTGGCCTTTGCTGTCAGTTTGTGAGGAAGGCTCTCACTCTGTAGCCCAGCTTGACCTGCACTTACTGTGCAGCTAAGTTTGGCTTCAAACTTGCAGCAATCCTCCTGCCTCAGCCTTCCAACTGCTTGGACTGCAAATATAAATCATTCCCTGCTTTTCCTGCTTCTTTTTTGTCTGTCTCTCCAGTCCAGACCATGATGCTCTTGAATGTCTGATCCTCCTGCTTCTACTTCCTGAGAGCAGTAATTATGGGCGTGACGCACTGTGATGGTTTTATGAAGTGCTGGGGATGAAACCCAGGGCTTTGTGTAAGCATTCTACCAACTGAGCTACATGCCCAGCCGGATTTGAGGTTTTCTAACTGCACATTCTCTCCCACCTCCTCGCTTTGGCTTAAGGCCATTCCCCGGGCTGGGAGAATGGGAGAACTTTTTTTTTTTTTTTTAAAGACAAGGTTTCCCTGTGTAGTGTTGGCTGCCCTGGAACTCACCCTGTAGACCAGGCTGGCCTCAAACTCAGAAATCCTCCTGCCTGTACTGAGTGCTACCACCACCTGGCTGGGGGCACTCCTGCATCTGCTTTCTTTCTGGCTTACTCTGAATGTCCCCCAGGTCCTGGCTGAGGCATCACCTCCTCCAAGAACTTCCTTAGACCCAAGCCAGACATTCTCCTGTGCTGCATGTTCAGCTGTGACCTGCTCCTCCAGCAGCTGTGGGCTGCTCCAGCCAGGGCTGCAATGGAGGAGCATGGGAGGGATGGTCCATACAACTGGACCCCAGAGTGCTACACAGTCACAGGTAGTGACCTGACCCTGGGGGTTGGGTAAAGCACCCCTGTTGTGGAAGGCAGTCTGCTTATCCCTTTGTATCTCACTAGTACAGAGAGCTGGTGGCAGTGACTTTCCTTGTAAGCGTCTCCCACAAAGTCTTCTCCAGAGCCCAGTGTGGCCTGACCACTTTTTATGGGGAGGGGGTCCTGGGAAATCTAGATTAGTGGTGCTTGGCTATTCCTCCACCAACCCACCTGATGTGGTATACCTCCCTGCAAAAGGAGCCAGTGGGAGCACTGGGGCCTGGAGCTGCCAGCCTGGAGCTCAGAGCCTGGGACCCTCCACAGCCTTCCTCTCATAGTTCACCCACACCTGCAACCCTGGCCTCCAACCAGGCTTCTCTTCCTAGTGCCTCAGAACAAGGCGGGTACCACTTTCCTCTCTCACATGGAGGGTGTGTGGTGATTTAGACCACGCCACTTCTAACTTGGTGCCCAGCTCTAACTTCTACCTGGACTGTAACACAGGTGCTAAGTTATGGTGGAGAAAAGGCTTCCCATAGGACAGAATGTGGGGCAATGGGAGACACCTACTTGGACAGCTGGTTCCTATGTCAACATCAGTTACTGAGGCCTTGAGCAAGCTGCTGAACAATAATATACAAGTTTTTTTTTTTTTTTTTTTTTTTTGAGCTAGGACTGGCCTAGCACTCTGCATGCAGCTGAGGATGACCCTGAATTCCTGATTCTCCTGAGTATATTACAGACATACACCTCTATTCCTGGTCTTTGTGGCACTAAGGATGGGAACTCCAGCCCCTTTTAGAACAGGAATAAGGGCCGAGGCTGTAGTTCAGGTGGTAGAGTGTTTGCCTGGCATAGGTGAAGCCCTGGGTTCAGTCCTTAGTACTGCAAGTGTAAACTGGGCTTGGTCGTGCACCCCTGTAACTCCAGTACTCTGGAAGGAGCAGAAAGATCTGGCCAGCCTCAGCTACATTATGCGTTTGAGGCCAGCCTGGGGTATATACTAAACTACGTCTCAAAAACAAAACAAATCAACAACAACAAAAAAGTTACTTGCTTATCATGGGAATAAGCAAGATAACCGTGTCACACTGCCTTGGGGGTGTGATGTGGTGACACATGGTGACAGATGCCTGGCGCATAGCACCGTCAGGCCTGCTGCTTTGCCTCTCACAGATGGGTGCCCCTTTAGGAAATCCCCTCTAATTATGAAGTTAGAGATCTGAATGGTCACATGGGGAAGAGGCGCACACTCATTAGGAGATTTCAGGCACACAGCCTGGGCTACGTCACGAGTCTCTCACGCCGGCTTCCTGGAGGGCTCAACAGAGAACATCTCCATCCTCCTGATGGCTGCTTCCATCTGCCAACTCCCCGGGAGTTGCTGGGTGGGGAGGGCCCACTCAGGAGTCCTCCTGTACCCAGAGACCGCCCCCGGGTCCTTCACCCCAGGCTTGTAATCTCTGCTTTAAAGAGGAGTCGGATCTCTTCCTCCTGCCCCCCACCATGACTAATCCATTCGCCAGGGCCCCGATCCAAAAGAAAGCTAATTAAAGAATTTCTGCTCTTGGCTCAGCCTGGACTTTGAAGATTTCCCTTGGTCTTCTTGGAGTTATCTGAAAACAGGTGGAGAAAGGGGGCGTTGGATAAACCCCCAGAGCCTCTGTAACAGGCCTAATCCCCCCACAGCCTGCAAGCATCAAACAGTCCTCGCCCAGTGCTGCTGAGGAAGGGCGACATGGGCCTGCTTCCCACCCATGGCCCAGACTGTAGCTCCCTCTGATCCTAGCTCTTGGAGAACATGAGCCTTTGCATTCCCCAACAGTCATGTCAAGGGGAAAGACTGGGTATTCTCCAGAGCAGTGAAGGGCTGAGATCCTCCTGGCATGGAGAGGTCCCTGTGATGATGGGCAGGGAGCAGATGCCCAGTGAAGCTATCCTGCCTCCCCAACCCTCTCCTTCAGAGCCTTCACAGGCCAGAGTATCTGACATTGGGTGGTACTTTTCTTTTCTGGGGATTGAACCCAGAGTTTTGTATTAGGCAAGTGCCTTGCCACTGAGCTACATCTTTTAGCCTAGGAATATTTATTTAAATTATTATTACTTTTGAGGATCTCCCCTAGCTTAGGCTAGCTTAGAATTCTGTATGTAGCTGAGAATGACCCTGAACTCCTGATTCTTCTGCTTCCACCTCCTGAGTGGGATTACAGATGTACACCTCCACTCCCAGTTTATCAATGCTGGGGACAGAACCTAAGGCCTTGTGTATGCTGGGCAAACTCTCTACCACCTGAGCTACATCCCTAGCCCAAAGGTTTTCATTAGCCATCGGGAATATTTATTGGATACTTAAGGGTAGAAAGTGACCTCTATGTGACATGAGGGCCCCTTGGCAGTGGTGTGCTCTGTCCAGGCAGAGCCTAGTATACAACAGTTGCTCAGTAAAGACCGGTTGATCTTGTGGCTGGCTTAAGACAGAGACGATCTCTGTTCTTGTGTGTGTGTGTGTGTGTGTGTGTGTGTGTGTGTGTGTGTGTGTGTGTTAGAGGCTTTCTTTTCCTTCTGGTGATGCTGAGCCTTGGTGAGACCCTGGGGAAGGTCAGGGTATCTGCTGCCACTGTGGTGCCAGCCTCCCCCCAGTTCCCACTGGTGTGCCAAGGTGGGGGAGATAGGAGGAACACTAAGCAGGGGTCTCTCGGGGTGTGTGTGTGTGTCTGCCTGCACCACAGAAATAAAAATGATAAAAACCTGTCATTGAATTCTGGGTGGCAGTAATTACTTAACACCTGAAACAGGTTGAAATGTGGCCACCATGGCTTTTAATAAGCCCATCTCTGATGCAGCAGCTTCCGCAAGGAGCCGGCCGGGTCTCTTCTCGAGGCATAATTTCATCGCGGCCTCGGCTTGGCAGTGGTGCAAATAAGATCTCACTTCCCCTGTAAATCTCTGAGGGGGGAGCAGGATTTCATTTGCGCTGTCAGTTAGCGCTGAGAGAGCCTATTTACTTTGCTGCAGGACTAGAGGGTCCTTTGGAGAGGCCAGACCCAGAGGCCAAGGGGGTGTGTGGCTGTGTCAGCACTGTGAGATGACATGGGTGGAGGAGGACAGGGAGGTGGCCAGTGTGTGATCCAGGGAGCACAGTTTGTTTGGACTGCTTAAAAGTGGACCAGCCATACAGCGTTTCAGGAACAGGGGAGTGCCCTCCCATGGGTCAGGGCCTTCCTAAACAGGGTGCTAGGAGTCCGCCACGGGACATGGCTGCGGGGCTGTGGCTTGGGGTGTTGGGCCTTTCATAGGTTTGGACACCACATGTCTGGGGTGCTTTGTGAGGCCAGATACCCCTCCTAGGAAGTAGGGGCACGAAAAG
This sequence comes from Onychomys torridus, assembly GCF_903995425.1. NCBI lineage: Eukaryota > Metazoa > Chordata > Mammalia > Rodentia > Cricetidae > Onychomys > Onychomys torridus. Next base: position 126,751,044 of record NC_050443.1, read on the forward strand.
GGAAGGTTCTCAAATCCAGTAATTAGGGCAGGCAGGAGACTTGGAATGGGCACTTTCACTTTAGAGATTGACGGAACAGTAGAGCGGGATGCATCACACGGGTCTCTGGCTCTTCGGGGACCCTTGGAAGCAAGGCAGCCATTCTGTTTTGTTTGTTTGTTTGGTTTTTTGAGACAGGGTTTCTCTGTGTGGTCTTGAACTCCAAAACCTGCCTCCTGACTGCTGGAATTAAAGGCATGTGCCACCACCGCCCAGCATGCCATTCTGGTTCTTAGCGGACACCAGCCCTTACCCTCATTGATAAGCGGTTCTGAGACTTCTTTGGGAAAGACGAGGCCCTGGGCTGCTTTGTTGGTGATGACCACAGCCCATTAGCCTCTGTTAGCTGCTGGTCTGGGAACAGCATAAGAACACAACCCTCTGCTCTGGCTCAGGCCCATTTACTCTGTAGTGTTGTCACAGGTGTGTGGAGGGTAAGGTGATCTTGGGGCGGGACTGTCCCCAAGGGAGGTAGGGGAGGAGATGGCTGTGATCCCTGGACCGCTGGGATTGCCAGCTGTTGGGCTTGCAGGCACTCCCGTGCACAGGGAGTTGGTCATGGCAGGTGGGTGGTCTTTCTCTGTGTGGGGCTGTTGTATGCTGGGACAGTGCCCCAGCTGGACAAGTATCACTGTGCTGTGGAGCACTGTCAGCAGGCTGCGGGTTGGGCGGGGCTTGGGGGCTCTCCTGAGTTGAGCCTTTCATGGTCCTCATGGGGAAGGGCTTGAGACAAGCCAGAACCTGCAAGGAATTCTCCAAGGTGTAGCCAAGGGCTGGGCTAGCTGGGGCAGGGCCAGAGCCTTCCAGCAGAGCCTAGACCTGAACTTGCCTTCCTGCCCTTGTCTCGGTTGGTGAATGGGGCCTAAACTCTTCACCTTCATCTGCAGCAACACCCTCAATGGGAACCTACCTCCTTACAGGACCCTAGCCAAGGCTGCTCCTTCCTCACTTCCACGCTGTTTCAGGAACACTCATCCCTAGCCCTAGCACATAGTAGGCCCTTAATAACTGTCTCTTGGCTGACTGGCTGGCCAGCCATTTTCTAGAAAGTTCCCAGAATAGCCTCAGGAGAGAAAGAAGACAGAGTCCTCCTTAACACCCAAGCATCTCCTTAGCAGTCAGAACCTGCCCACTTTGTTCTTGTCCCTAATGGCCATCTTGGGTGCTGTCTCATGGAATGGGCCTCTCCAATTGGTTCTTCCCCTGGCATAATGGAAGTGAGGTCTAAGGGGTGGATGATGGGGATGGGAGAGACATCTGTAGGGCCAGGGTCGTCAAGGTCACCCCTGCAGGGACCACCAGCCATCAAGGCGCGTGGAGAAAAAAACTGCTTCCTTGGAATTTAAGGGGAAACTCATTAACCCCCACTGAGATGTGAGTGTAGATCAAAGGAGGAGTAATGAGTTCCTGCTTTATCTTAAATTTAGCAGGAATTGCTGTTGTTCTCATGAAAATAATTTTTTTCTTTCTCCTCACCCAGGAGTGTGAGATACACCGATGAGGCTCCTGGAGTTGTGAATGTAGTGGGCACATGCAGGGTACAAGGGGTCTCTGGAGGAGATGGACACTGGGGTGGTGGGCAAGCACGCATTCCCAAATGCCAGGACAGCTCTGCTCTTATCAGGGTGCCCACATGGTTACCGGAGCCTCTTAGGGGATAATCCTCAGCTTTTATTAATAACTCTCCAAGTGAAGACCCTCTCCACATCTGCATGTGGCACCAGGCTGCCCTGCATGGCTGGCTTAAGAAGCTTCTGGTGTCAGCTGCTCTCCCCGTTCCAAGTCCCTCCTTTTCTTGCTCATCACAGAATAGTTTTAGATGTTTTTGCTTTGGCTGGTATTTCATTTTTCTTTCTTCATTGTGTGTGTGTGTGTGTGTGTGTGTGTGTGTGTGTGTGTGTGTGTGTGTGTTTCTGTGACAAGGTCTCAAGTAGTCCAGGCTGTCCTCATGTTGGCCTTGAACTCCTGATCTTCTTGCTTTCACATCCCAAGTGCTGGGACTACCAGTGTGCACCATCATGCCTTGTTCTGCAGCAGACACTGAATGTCTGCTTCTGCCAGGGAAGCTTGTTAAACCCAGAGTCTCTATCCTGTCTGGCTGCTACACTGTGCCCGAGGACCCCAAGAGCAGAGCCTCCTGTCCCCCGCCTGCCTGCCCGCCCGCCGGCCGGCCCTGCCCCAAGCAAGGCCTGGGACTGCTCAGGAGGAGCATTCTAGACACCTGGCTCCTGATGCGCTGGGCTGCGGGGCCCAGAGTCAGCAGCTGAGATGACTGTCAAAGTTAAATTTTTCCATTTATTTCAAGAAAGGACAAGGCAGGTGGACTTGGACGTTTCATATGAAACAGACAAACAGGAATAGGACCGAGTAGTTAGTCACATTCATCTCGACATTGAAGTTTCAAGGCACCGACACTGAAGGAGGAGGCCAAAGGGCGGTTCCGAGTGCACTTTGGTTTGTGGTGGTGTTGTGGTGTGGGGGGGTTTGCGTCGCCGCCGCCGCTGCCGCCGCCGTGTTCTGAAAAACCTGTCCGGTGGTAGAGTCCGAGTGAAGCAGGTGGGCCACGAGGCTGGGCACAGCCAGGCCTCCCGGGGAGCAGGGCCTCATCTGCCTGCCAGTCCCCAGACTGCAGCCACCGCAGGAGGGCACTCCTATCACTCAGCCCCCTGAGACTGCTTTGCCCTTCAGAGAGAAAGAAAGCAGAGCGAGGAGCCGAGGTGCTGAGTCTGTAGCTGGGGCAGGCCATGGGCTTGGGAGATCGGTGGTTCAGGGCCTCCTCGCTGCAATGGATGGGCAGGCAAAGAGCCCACCTATTCCCCAGAAGCTGGCCATGGGCCCCTCAGAACCGGGGACGGACTATACTTTCCAGTATCTGTTCTAGTTTACTTGGCAATGCCGATAAGCACTCTTTGCTCACCAGGATGCCACTGGGGAGATGGCTCTGCCAAAACCTCCACCCTGCAGCCCTGATATAGGAATGGGGGTCCTTTGGGGTGACCTGTGCCTTTGACATCCCTGCTCACACCTGCTGGTGTCCCTAGCCAGCACAAGCGCAGGTCTCCACAGCCGGGTTGGCTCCTCCCAGCCTCCAGTACTGCATCTCCCTTTTCTCTCAGATGACAAGCCTCCAGTGGTGGGCCGGTGGTTTCTTTCCCACCAGCCTCTCTGGAGGTCCTGGAAGACACCAGGACCTCATTCTCACACTGTACCCTGGATGCCCAAATGGCTTCTCGGTTGAGGCCATCCATTCTCGGGTGGTCATGCTGGGGGAAAACACCAAAGGCTACTTTGGGGTTTGGTGTGTAGGGCTTCCCTACTTTGTACCTACAACCTTCAGGGATGGAACTGGTCACAGGACAGGTAGGCGTGGAGGGCCTGCTTCCCTGCCTCCCATCCCAGGCGGGCTGAGAGCGGTTTGGAACCACGGGCCGGGAGTGAGCAGTGGCAGCCTGGGGCCTGCTGCAGCTCTGACTGTAGTTCTGTCTTGAAGAGAAAGTCTGATGAGCCCCTCCCAGGGGGGGTGGCTGGGGTGCGGGGACTCTGCAAGGGTGGCAGGCAAGGCAGGCTGTTGCTTTGGCTCTTGTTTCCGGTAAACCCCCCCCCCCAACCAGGTCTCTAGTTTTCTGCCAATCTCCCTCACCCACTTGATGCAAATTTTGGAGAAGGGAAACTGAGTCACCCTTTCAGGCTGTGGTTGCTGCCAGACCTCGCTGAATCTTCATTTCCTGTCTGCTGGAGATATGCCAGTCCTGAAGCAAAGCAGGGTGGGGTGCTTCTGGGAGGAGTTGCCCAGGTGAGCCCCGCTCCTCGCCAGGTCACCGGCCAGGCCACCAGCCAGGTGCAGGACAGAAGGTGGCCCTTCACTGCCAACCCTCAGGCCTTCCCCGTGACTGAACAGATAGCAGGTGGGAAGGGAGGGTGGTAAGAGGTCCCCTGCTGGTGCCCACAGTGACCCCAGGTGGGTGGGTAGGAACCAAACTGCTGATAACTTGACTATGAGGTTGCAGTGTCTGGGGAGTGGGGCTGTATGAGTGGAGCCGATCCACCCACCCACCAGGCACGCTGCCCACCACATACCCACATTTCTTTCCTGGCACAAGCTGGACAATTCAGCAACAAGGGCTTGTGACAGTGATTTCAGAGAACCCAGGGTGGCTTCCGGAAGCAGGAGCAGCCCCAGGCTGGAGTTGTCTGGACACAGGTCAGGGAAGATGTGAAGAGTGCTGGTGCCCTTCCCCTGTGTGGTACAGCCCCATTGTGATGAGAACATGGGAGTGCCCCCCGGGATGACGAAATCCCCCAAGTCAGAGAAAAAGCATACATTAAAATCTGAAAGAGCTAGAGGCAGGAGGACCAGAAACCCACGGCCATTCTCAGCTACACGGGTCTTCGCAGGCCAACCTGCCTCAAAAAAAAAAAAAAAGGAGCTAGCATTGGAGGATCAGAAGTTTAGTGCCAGGCTCAAGAGGTAGGGGTGAGGTGGAGAAAAAGAAAACACAAAATTGAAGGGTAGGAAGACTGCAAAGGGACTCTTCTTATCAGCCGTTTTTTTTAAAGAAGCCAGTGCGGACATTTCATACAAATAGTTGGAATGCTTCAAAAGAATGGGAAATGCCTAAAAAAATGGTGTGTGTTCCAACAGAGCCCCAGGCACCATCAGCTGGCTGTGATGGATGGGCAGGCTGGCAGTGTCCAGACTGTGGGTTACTCCTGGGTGTGAGGCAGCTGGGCTCGAGGGAACAAGTCCAGGGACATCCTGGGGCTTGGAGTACTGAGCCCAGCATGTGTCCTATCAGCCCCCACCCACCCCCTCGCCTACCTGCTGAGCAGACTGGGGAAAGATGTCTTAGTGTGTCCTGTTCTGCGGGTTATGGCAAAGCAAGCATGGCAGCCAGAATCTTCTAGACAGAGACTTCAGCTCAGGCCGCTGTCTGTCACATCCTCTGATAATGCGTGGATGCTTCCCGGGAGTGGGAGCTCACTGACTGCTTCCTTTGCTGGGCCCAGGTTTCCCTCTCCTGGCCTTCAGTGTTCTCTTTACAGCTGGCCTCACTCTTGCTCTGGCCCCAGAGAGCAGCAGATCCCTAGCCTAAGGATGCAGGATATCTCAGGGCTCTGGAGTCTTACTTGCTACCTGATGGCACAGGCTGCTTCCTCTGATCCAGATATGACAGAATCAGTCTGCCCAGGGATTAGCAACATGACCCTTCCTGACCCTGTCCCCTAACCAGAGCTCTTCAATTCCAGCAATTCTTAGAGATGCCAGCTCCTCAGGGATCTGGGCAGGGACATCTGCTATCCCTCCTATCCAGGCCTGGAAAATGCCTGCTGTGTGGGCGGCCACTTGGGGCAGGTTCATAACCCACCCACCCCCAAAAAAATCCCCTTTCCCTTCACCTCCAAGGAATTTTATCTCTTCTAATCAATTTAGCAGACTCGCTTGGCTGTAAACGGTAATGATTTGCATTTTTGAGCCTTTTTATCCTCCTTACCAAAAAAAAAAAAAAAAAAAAAAAAGCCTCCTCTCTCTCTGCTCTCTGGAAAGCCTGTGAATTGCTTGTTAGTGCTCCCCCTGGCTCCCATCCAGCCTCGGCATCAGCTGCTGTCACCTGCAACACTGTGTGAGTATGGAACGTGGCTCATGGGAGGCCTGCCGTCCTGACCCTGCTTGTGCCATGTCATCTGGCCCTTGGGGGACACAGGCCACCATGCCCACTGGAGCCCATCCCTGCTGCCTCTGCCTAGCTCCCCAGCTGCTGCATCCAATTTTCCTTGTTGTATTTTTCATAAGCAAGAGGCTCTGAAGGCCCGGCCCCTCCCTGGTGTGATCAGCGGAAAGCAGATGTCTGAAGAAGGATGGCTTTAGGACTTGAACTGCCACTTGTCTGGGGTTGGGTGGGAAGGGTCCTGAGCATGGCTCTGGCTTGTTCCTTACTCCTCTTGCCAGTGGCAATGAATGAGGACGCTCAGGCTGGGAGACCATTCCAGACACACTGCCCATCCCTTCTATAGTCCACACTGGCCCTTCCTACCCAGCAGCGGCTCCCCCACTGCTTTTGCCCATTAGAATCTTCCAGACTCAGCATGGAGGGTTGCTCTCACAGGGCCTTCGTGAAGCAAGTCTCCAGCCCGGTCACCCTCATTTTAAAGAGGGGCACGGACAGAAGCCTCACATTTGCATACCAGGCTCCTGGCTCCCTTGTTGGGGCTGAGCTGGGCAGCTGGCCTACTGGAAGCCCTGGGAAAGGAAGGAGAGGCTGGCTTCATGGAACAGGTATGGGCTTCTGGCTCCAGGAAGGGAAGGTTGGACTCCTAGCCACAGTGGTCTTCCCGAGGCTGTCACCTCCCCTGTCAACATTGCCCAGGGTGAGGAAGGGGTAGTGTCCCAGCACCTGCTATCCAAGGCAGGATCCTACACACAGGGCCACAGAAGGGCTCCATGTTGAGGAGGAGGCAGGCCAGGAGGTGGCCTTTCAGGGAAGATGGAGGCTTTTCCTCAGGAAGAGGATGCAGAGGAGGGGAAAGGAGCTTTTGATTCACGTCATGTCTGTGGAATTGAGTATGACTAATTAATAGATTTTATTCTTAGTAATCTCTTAAGCATTCCATACGTTGGGCCCCACGCCTGAGCTGAGCCTACCAGAGACTTCATTCGCAAAATGCAAATGCCCGTGGCCCTGCTGCCTCTCCTTCCATGCCTTTTCTTCCCCATTTTTTTTTTTAAAGAGGAAATTTAAAGTACAATTGCCATGTAATAGAAAAAGAGATTCCAATCGCTGCATCTAATTACCACGAAGGGTAAACCACTTAACCAAAGAAGTGTCACTGGCTTAAATGCCACAGAATACACTCCTCAGGGCTGAGGCCACCGAGGTTGTTCTGGCTGGTTAGAGACTGTGAGGGTCAGGATCCCACAGGCCTCCCAGGGTCAACCCTGGCTTCCCTCAACCTCTTCTACTGTAACATGAGGCCAGGAGGCAGGTTCTCTGTTTCCTTTGCAGATGGGACAAAGGTCACACTTGGGGGCTCTCCAAAAGGACGCTGGGGAGTGGGGTACTGAGTAGTCGAGTGCTTGCCTTGCATGGCTAGGTCCTGGACTCAGTCTCCAATATTCTCCCATCCTCAACACACACAGAATAAAGAGTACTGGGAAAAGGTTAAGCCGTGAAGAGGCAGAAATGACACAGGAAGGGCTCTCGGGCTGCAGGGTCATGGCTGGGCAGTGGTAGCGCTCCTTAGGGGCAATGCCAGCCCTGGGCTCTCCAACTGGGGGTAATGTGGAGTGAGCCCCACTAGAGCAGATTGATCTGGTCCTCAAGTTTTGCCTGTGACTGCCAAGCCTCCTGTGGGTCAGTCTTGCTCCATGTGATGGGGGAGGAAGTTCACCACAGCTGTAGCATTTGGCCCACAAGTTCCTGAATCTCCAAGCAGCTCCAAAAGTTTTCCTGGTCACCAAAGAAAGTGACCAGACCCTTCTGGGGCAGGGAGTAGAAAAGGGGAACATGGGTGAGTCTAGGGGACAGAGTCAATTACAGGTGTAAGGTAGGGGTGGGAACTTGGGGTCTACTCTCCTGGGACCCCGGGAAAGGCTGGCATAGTGCCTTGATGACTTGTTCAGCATCTGGGACTCTCCTTCACATACCTGTTCCTCACAGATGGACCTCCTCTGAGGAGCCTGCCTAAGCCACCAGGACTAGGGTGCTATTAGTATTAGGGTCATTGGGGACAGCTGGGCTCCAGGGTGCCCATTTATACAGACCTGAATCTGAGGCTCGGGAGCGTTTCTCTCTTGACTTCATTATGTGGGGAATGACTAGGGTGAAGAGGGAAGAAAGGTCTCCTTTCCAATGATCCATGTCCACACCCCTTGGCCGTCCCCTGGGGCCGGTGGGCTGGGGTCTCCATTTGGTATGATGACCCCTTGGGTTCTGATCAGGAGCCTGTTCCTCTGTCCACTACTCTGGGGCACCTGCTGGTCCATTTCTTTGTATTTCATCTCTTCATTGAAGGGCCAGTTGGCTCTTTAATGTCCAGCAAGAGGATGGCCCCCCAGGTACACTTGGGGCAGCCGGCTGGCCGCTTCTTCCTGCCTTTGCTTTGGACAGAGTGGCAGAGGTATCTTGAAAACACAGTCAGGAGCTAGACCCCTTCTCATGCGGCCGACCTCAGACCAGTGTCTTGCTTTGATGACTTTTTTCTCAGTGCAGGGCAAAGAAACACATGGACAGATGGTGACCCGGGCTCCCCAGTATAGGACGAAGCAGACGTCAGAACCGCAGGCACTGCTCTTCCTCCTTTCTGGATTTGCTGTCATTATTTTATCATCGTTTAAATCTCATGGCTCACCACACTGTGGTGTCAGTTGATAAATGATAACCACATTGATTCCGCAGGGAGGGAATAAAATCTTAGCTCTTCTGAGGGCCCTGGTCAGCACCCTTTTGGAGGTTGATGTTTTTTACAAAGAAATCTGATTTTTCCCTTTTGAGAACAGAGCCCCTGGTGTGGGCTTGGTTGAGATTTTGTGCGTGTGTGTGTGTGTGTGTCTCTCCCAGGGATTTTCTGAAAAATTTTTTTCTTTTTTTCTGGGCTTTGTTTGAGCAGCCATGGAAACAAATGGGTCTAGCCAGCTGACGTGTGTGTGTGTGTGTGTGTGTGTGTGTGTGTGTGTGTGTGTGTGTTACACATATATTTATAAACAGTCCCTGCACTAATTACCTGTCCCAGGAGAAAGAGTAAACACTATCGTGGAGACGGGATCTAAGAGGGAGGGCACTGGTCATCAAGGAAAGCTTTTTTCCATATTGGAAAGGAGAGTGGCCTGGCTCTAGGTTGACAGGATGGAACCCAAACCATCAGCCAGATTTTGCCTAACTCTCCACTGGGATGCAGATACCAGCGCCTCTAAAAAATAGCAATACCCTTCACCAGGGCTGAGGCCCCTCCCCTCCACCTGGACTGAGGCCCCTCCTACCACCTGGCCGAGGCCCCTCCCCTCCACCTCACTCTCACCCCACACATGGTCTACTTACTTACTCAATGATTTCTAGGAGAAAGCAAAAAATTTTGCAACTCTATTGTCTGAGGAAATGTCAAGGACTGTCCCCAGAAGTGTGGAGAGGGCAGACACGCAGCTCTATCTACCCATCTGTACTGAGACACACGACATGCCGGGCAGACAGATGCACCTCCACGCGGTCAGAGCTTCTGCGGAGGTCGGTGACTGGAACAGAAGCGCTCGGCACTGGAAGGAAAAGTTGGACTCTTTTGTTTTTGTTTTTTTAATTGACTATGGTATTGTTCGGAGAATACCACGGAGGACGCCATATTTCTGCAGATCTGGAAAGAAAACAGCATGGGAAGAACCAGGGAAGAGATTTCAGGACAGTATCTCCATAGCAAAGTCTTCTTCCGCTGGCTCCTTTGTGAGGAACTCCAAACCTTTTCACTGAGCTGTCACTGTGAGCAGCAGGATGGTGGTGTGGGGGCTCCAAGCCATCATGTCTGTTTGTCATCTGTTTCTTTCCGATGGCCCTGGATGGAGCTCGAGGTGTACACAAATGTTGTACAGGTAGTATCAATCTGGCTCAGGAAAAAAAAAAAAGTCCCAATTCAACCCTTCCTGCTAGATTATTAGTCCTTAACTCTCGTGATCTGGTATAAATTGTGTCTCCAACAATGTTGAATTTCCCTCTTGCCTTCTATGTGTTTATTTATTTATTTTTTTTACCCACTATTGTGTTCACCAACTCTCCCCAAACTACACTCTCTGCTGGGAAAGTCACTGCGGAGTTCCTCTTCCTGGCTCCTGGTATTGCAGCGGGCTAGACAGAGCCGTGTGAGCACACTGGGAGTGGCCAGCTTCATGTGTAGGAGTAGTCCACATCAGGGATGCCACCATCCCGGTAGCCCCGTGTGGTGCCATAGCCAATCGTGTGGGTGCCCTTGCAGAGGCTGCTGCCATTGGAAGGGAAGATGGTGTGCACCACGTATTCCTCTTTGGAGCGGTATGGGTTGATGGGTAGCATCTGCAGTCCTGGGCCTCGGATTTCCAGAATGGAGTTATCCTTCTTGGTCCCTGACTCCATGTAGTCATCCTTTTTCCTGTTACCCCTGTTGTAGACCCTCTCTCGGGTCAACAGCTCACCAGCGCGGTGCACATACCAGCAGATGGCCCCCAGGACCAGGAAGAGAAAGACAAGAGCTGTGGCCCCACCAATAATGCCAGCCAGGGGCAGCCCTGCCATAGGGCCTGCATTCTGTTCCTGATTGAGCGTGGTGGTAGGGCCGTAGCTATCAGCCGTCTCTGCCTTGGCACACACAGGTGTCTCATCAGCCACATAGGTGTTGCCAGTCTCCATGGTGACCATGCAGATAATGTAGGTGGACTTGGGCTCCAGGGCTGTCAGCAGGTACTCGGTCTTGTCCCCCTGCACCAGGGTCTCTGTGATAGAGCCCACAGCCGGGCTGTGGCCCAGACGCAGCCAACTGAGCCGGAAAGAGGAGGCAGGTAGCATGGCCTTCCATGTGATTCGGATGGAGTCTGCCGTCAGTGGCTTCACCTGGATGACCAATGTCTTGGCAGCATCACCGGTGGCCATGGGGTAGTCAATGTTGGAGTCGGGGAGGCGCAGTCCTGGTCTTTTGGCCTTGAGGGTAAACAGAGAGCCCTGGGGCGTGGTGGCAGAGGCGTGGTTGCTGGCTGTGGTCTTGGCAGCAGCGTTGGCTACATTCCCCTGAGATCCCGCCTCAAAGCACTCGTCCATCTCGCTGGTGATATCTTTGATGGCCATGCCCCGGACCTTCTCAGGGCCCTGGCACATGAGGCCCCGTACATTGACCACCGCAGCCCGTGCCTTCACCCAGTCCCGCAGCCACATGAGGTTACAGCCACAGAACCAGGGGTTGTTCCTGAGAAGCAGCTGCGCCAGGTTCCCCAGGTCATCAAACAGGCCTCGAGGCAGTGTGGTGAGGTTGTTATTGGACAAGTCCAGCCTCTCCAGCTCCCGCATCTTGGCCAGTGTGTTGTAGGGGATGTGGCTGATGGCGTTGTCCTGCAGGTAAAGCTTCTGCAGGTGGGCACTGGGCAGGTTGAGGGGCGGGGCAGCCAGCGAGTTTCGTACTAGCGACAGCTCTGTGAGGTTCTGCAGGCGGCTGAAGGTGTCATCAGCAATGCGCTGGTTGGCCAGCAGGTTGCCATCCAGAACCAGGCGCCGCAGGCTGTTGAGACCCTTGAATGCATGTAGCGGGATGGTGGAGATGCGGTTGTCATCCAGCCGCAGCTCTTCCAGTGTGTGTGGCAGCCCCGATGGGATGCTGCTCAGGTGGTTCCGGCTCAGGAAAAGTAGCTTGAGCTGCTTGCTGTCAGCGAAAGCGTCCTCCTCGATGCTCACGGTGGAAACGGAGTTGTCATCCAGGTGCAGCTTCTCCAGCAGCGGGATGCGAGCCAATGAGTCCCTGGCAATGGTGCGCACGTTGTTATCCTGCAGATGTAGCTCTCGAAGGGAGCGGGGCAGGTTGATGGGGAATTCATCCAGGTCATTCTCATACAGGTAGATGACCTGCACTTTGACCTTGGTCTTGAGGTCCTGGGGGATGCCTGCGTTGTTGATCTGGTTGTTCTGTAGGTAGAGGGTGGTGGCATCATCAGGGATGTCTGAGGGGATGGATGTGAGTCCCCGGTCATTGCAGTAGATGAAGCCATTGTCACAGCGGCACACTGATGGGCAGGTGGTGCTGTCGATGACCTCTGTGAGGAAAGCAATGAGTCCATAGCAGAGAAACAGCCAGTCCCGCAGGTCCATGGTGGCTGTGGTCATCACGACAGTGGCTGTGACGGTGGCAGCGGGTGTGGTGGTCGTGGTGGCAGTAGGGTGTGCCACCACCATGGTGGACAGCGGGTGGAGGCCTGACCCACCTAACCTGGAGCCTCAACACCTGCAAGGAGCACAAGATAGGTGTGCTGAGTGTGAGACGGTGACAGGGCCTGGGGAGGGAGTCAGGAAAGCTGGGCCTTGCAGGGCTGAGGCCAGGCGGCAAGGGAGACTTGTTTTATGCCAATCTGGAGACAGGTGAGCTCCCTGGCCAGGGTGACTGATGTTCACTGTGAATCTCATCAGGAGGGTCTGGTCCTTGAGAAGAGCCAACACCCTAGGGCATTTAATGTGGGCTGCTGCATCTGGGGCTGTGACCTCACAGCTCATCATAAGCCATCTTTAAGGGTCATGCAAATGGGGCCGGCCAGTGGGATAGATTACATGGATGAGCCATCTTTTCTTTTCTTTTCTTTTCTTTTCTTTCTTTCTTTCTTTCTTTCTTTCTTTCTTTCTTTCTTTCTATCTTTCTTCCTTCCTTCCCTTTCTTTCTTTCTTTCTCTCTTTCTCTCTTTCTTTCTTTCTTTCTTTCTTGAGCTGAGGATCGAACCCAGGGCCTAGCAAGCGCTCTACCACTGAGCTAAATCCCCAACCCCGAACCATCATTTCTAACAGGACTGGGATAGGCCTAATTCTGGAATGGACTCAGGGTCTGAAGGAAAAGCTTGTTTCTGGGAGGCTGTGAGCTCAAGAGGCGTGTCACCACAACCTTCAGGAAAGACACAGCTGACATTGTCACTGGTGGGCAGTGGAGAGCACTGAGCTCATTGTCTGGTGGTGAAACGCTACGTCCTGTTTGTCAACCATGTGTTCATATACAGAGGAATGAAGTGTATACAGACCTGACTCCTGGCTCGGTGTTGTGTGTTTTCTGGGGAACTATTCCATACCTAGCCTCTCCCCAGCTGAAAGAACAGGGCACACACACATATGCACACACACACACACACACACACACACACACACACACACACACACAATCAGCTTTCTTGATTTAAAGAAATGAGACAAATAAAGGAGGGAGGTGTCTGCACGCTGAGGAAATTTTTCTGCAAGGTGTAATTTCAGTTTTCGCAAATAGAAAAATTGCAGCATAGAGTTTTCTCATTATTTTACTGTTCACAGTGGTAAAAAATCAATTAAAGAGAAATTATCTTTCAATCTCAGTAAAAAGGGTGTCTTCATACAGCTAGCAGAGGTCTGCAGTAAAACTCAGGGTCAAGGAGGCTTTCAGGGCAGAATGTGACGGCTTCTCTCTCTGGGAGGATAGCTCTGGAGTGTGGAGCTTGACCAGCTCCTGCAGAGTGACCAGTGGGGACTTCACCAGCATGCTCTGGGAATCAGGTGTCTCCATTTCTCAACTGCACCGCACCCTTCCCTCATCTGTTCCTCTCTGTTCCCAGCAGCTCTTCTCTATCCAGTGGTCTCCTCCCTCCCCCTCAGGACGCTGCGAAAACCCTGCAGCCTCCACTGGTTCTTGCAGGTGGCCTCCGCTCTGTCCACCCACTCAGCCATGCATCACTTGTCCAATCCATCTCTCTCCCTACTCACTCACTCACCCAGCCTGCCTGGCCCACTTGCCCGGCTCCACAGTTCCACAGTCTGTGGCCTTCCCTGCACACCGGGCCCTTCTGCCCCACCCTCTACCTTGTCCTGGGGTCCACTATGGCCTTGTTTCCTTGGTAGTCCTCAACAGAAGCCTTGCCATCAAGCTGGTCCCCGCGGAAGCTCCCTGGACCCCTCTTCTCCCATGCCTCTCTCACTCAGTGTCTTGCAGTGTTCTCTAGCCTGCCCCTCCACTCACCTGCCCACCATTCCTCCACCTCCAGCTAGCTAGCAGGCACTGGGATATTTTGTACTGCATCCCTCTCCTCTGAAGCAGCTGGACCCACTCTGCTGCCCCAAGTCATACTTCCCTCTTCCCAGAGCTGATCCTCAGAGACACATGCTGCCCCACACTTCCTACATGTGAGGCCTTTCCTGGTCACCTCGCCAAAAACCGTAACCCCAGAATATGCCTTCTCTCTGCTCGGTGTTTACAGAATCATCACCAGTTAGCATGTGCTTTACTTTAGGGCTTTGGGGTCTCTTACCCATTAGGGTCTAGCCTAGCTGTTGGTACACAACAGGCCCTTGTCAAGAATTTCTACAAAGAAATTGGTACCTACCTATTCTGAAGAAACTGAAGCACTGCCCTGCTGGCAGGAGGCTGTGGAATCCAGATGTGCCCCTAGACCTAGAATCTCACTGCATCACTCCATTAATCCACCGAGACCAAGGCCTCGCCAGCCTGGGCATTATTATGGGTTGGGACTGAGGGCTCTCCTGTCTTCACCAGACTCCTGCTGCTCTGTGTGTGGTATGGGCATCCCAAGCTGCTCCAGGCCTGACCTAATCCTCTTGCTGTGCTCATTACCTTGGGATCCAAAGCTAAAGACAGCATATACACCCAAATAGCTTACTTCTGCCTGAGCCTGAGTTTGGACAGAAGACACCTGCGCCTGGCCAGCTGATGAGTTCTATCTTGAGGGACACAGGAAGCCTCTGCCCTTGGCTGTTCTGGGCCAGTGCCCTGAGCACAGCCAGACTTGTTAAGGCCAAAGCCAAGGCTGCCACCACAGTCTCTGGCATGGACATCTGTTCTCCTCCCATTTAGCTCATGGCCACAGTCCCCAGCCTCCCGAGACTCTGCATCATAATAGAGTCTAAACTGCACCTCTCAGAGATGTTTAATGGATAATGGAGCAGCAGTGGGAGGCAGGGACCCAAGGCCTTTCCACTCCCCTATCTGCTGCCCATCCATCTTGCCCAAGCGTCCCTGGCCACCTTGCTTTCCCAAGGCCAACTCCAGTCTCAGCCTCAGGAGTTTCAGGAACAGGACAGACCCAGCTGGGGAGGGAGACCACAGCCTCTCTAGAGGAGCCGTTAAACTGACCAGACACCTGGTGGCCTTCTCATTCCCTTGTTGTGTTTGATAGTTTATGTGGCCATCAAATTAAACCTGGTAAATTGCCCATCTTTTACGGGATCACTGGTTGTCACTGTGGGGATCACACAGATGAGTGCCGTGTGAGTTACAGCCCCACAGTTCTGTGACAGACAGCAGGATCCGGACGCTCCACTGGAGGGGTGCAGAGAGACAGTTCAGGCTGGTGACCTCTCTTGGCTGAGAGGCCTGAGAGGGGCATGAGGGTAGCCTGAGGGTAGCCTGGGGCAATTACTGGCTTCTGCCAGTGGTCAGGACAGAGTGCCGTGGGCTCAAGACCCGCCCGTACCACTTCCAGGCGATGTGATTTAATTAGGCGGTATGTCCTCTCTTGGCTCCCGCTTCCTCGTCTATGTATGTGGTTGACAGTTGCCCTTATGTGAGAATTTAAGGTAATATGAGATTTTGTGTGCAGAGTGCCCCACATACAGAATGTCCTTCCTAAGTGTGGCCCATGTTCCCGAGGCTACCCACCTCCTCCTTATACAAAGAGATAGCCTGTGCTAACTGCCCTTCTGTGCCTCTTCTTCATGCTCTGTGTCCACTGTGCCCACTGTGCTTGCCCCCTCTTCCAGCCCTAGAGAGGGAGACAGGGTGGGGCTGCAGCTCAGCTTGCAAAATCCCAGGGCCCTGAGCACTCTGACATGCTGCACACACTGTTCCGCTTCCCCAGGGTCTTTACATAGCTTGTCCCTGCCACTCTGATCCCAGTGTGGGCTGGCCTTCAGCTCACAGGCCAGCATGCTCTCTGCCCATAGGCCTCAGCTCCACTGCCACATCCTGGAAGCTCTCTGACCCCGATCCTCCAGAGTCTAGCTCTGCTTCCACTCTACCTGGCAAAGGCATCTAAGCGGTGTCTGTAAACAGCCACCAGCTGGGGAAATTCAACTCCTAGCGTACACCTGTGGCCATCCAGTGCCTACACCGATGTGTCCCCCCACTCCTGAGAGGGAAATTGGCTGAGACCACATGCAGGGGCAGCTACAGATCCAAGACCTGGCATGACCATACTATTATGGGGGATGGCAGTTATTTTATGGCCTTTGAGGGGACACGGGGAAAGGGGGAGGGACTGAGCTGACTGGGTGCATTCTTAAAGGAAGACAAGCTGGGAGATGATGGAAGAGTGGGCAGACGCCCCTGCCTCCTAGCCCAGCTCCTCCTTTTGTTTGTCGGTAAAGACAGCTCCCTAGGGGGAGTGAGTAACATCCTGATGCTGAGGATTAGGCTCCCATTAGAAACAAATGTCAGGCAGTGGTGGCACACACCTGTAATCTCAGCACTCGGGAGGCAGAAGCAGGTGGATCTCTGTGAGTTCGAGGCCAGCCCGGGCTACAGAGTGAGTTCCAGGACAGGCACAAAAGCTACAGAGAAACCCTGTCTCGGAAAACAAAAAACAAAAAACAAACAAAAAACAAACAAACAAACAAACAAACAAACAAAAAACAAAAAAAAAAAAAGGAAAAGAAAAGAAAGTCCAGATGGCCCCAGCCCCAAGCCCTAACCTCTGCTGTGGGAGATGCTCCATGGGTCTCTGGGTCTGTTTCCTCTGCTATGTGCTGCTGAGAACCCCATGTTTCTAGGAATAAGGCCTGGCCAGACCTGATGGAGAAGCCATTCCATTCTGCCCCGTGTTCCCAAGTACACTTCTCATCTTGAAGCTGGGCTCAGAGTGTCTGTCCTGTGATGGCCTCAGCCAGCCCTCTGCTCCCACTGCTCCCACAGACCTGGGGAGGCGCAAGCTGTGCTCCTGATGCCAAAGCCCTGTGGCCACAGCCCCGTCTTTCTGGGGACACTGGCTCAGGCCTTGTGGCTGCCATGGAACTTAGTGATGCCATTTTCTTTTTACAGAGTTCATCCCAGGCACTTCCCAAAGCCAGCAAGGGAACATAATGTCATGTGCCACAATGCTACTGACCCAAGCCTTGCTGTGCGTCTCCCCACTGCCATGGTTGGGGTAAGGGATGGGGCTCCAGACAGGGCTATTAGGAGGGGGTGACCTGTGATCACAATATGCCTGTGGAGAGGGCAAATGCATGTGCTCATGTGGATGTAAGTTTCCTGAAGCTGAATAACGAAGACTGCTCTTGTGGACCTCAGATCCTCCAAGTTCTCCTCCTCCACCCTCAAACTAGTGCCTCTGGTGGTGTCTCTTCCCCTCCTGGAATTCACTGTGACTCCCCTAAGTCTTCTGAGGCTTTCAGGTCCTTCCAAAAGGCCGAGCCTGATGCTGAGGCAGATTAAGCATTCAGTCCCCCTCCCCCCCAGAAGGCTGAGCGAGGTGCAGTGATTGGCACTTACCCTGCCCTACCCTGCTGGGGCTGCTTCTATCTCGGTCAAAAATTAACAAAGGGTCCCTCAGTTTCCCATCCAGTAGTTAGCAGCTACTTCTGGGACTTAGCTGCAAACAATCCTGAGGGAGGAGGCCTCCCAGGCAGCCTCTTTACCCCGAAGATTTGCCTTCTCTCAGCCTTGGCCTATGTAGAGGGGTAGCTTCAGGTTTTAGGGCTTCGTCTGTGAAATGGGACCAAGTCTACTTCCTTGGGGTCTTGTGAGGATAAAATAGGCTACTTTCAGCTTGGCCTGAGTCACTTCGTTAGCCACATTATGGTAAGTTACAGATGAGGCCCAGGAACTTGAAGCTTGTTCCAGCACATGCCATGGGGGCGCCTTCTGCACACCCTGACTCTAGCATTCTCTAGTTTTGGCTACTCTGGGGTGCCAACCAGTCTCACCCATCACCCCAAACAGTTTAGGCCCCCAGTCCTTGTCCAGTGGTAGCACTCAGCATTTGTAATGCCTGGAGAGTTGGGGGGCGGGGATTCTTTTCAAATCCAAAGTTAATTATTTTTCTAATTTCATGCCGCATGCATTATGTATCAGCCGTTATCACTGGCAGTAATTGCAGACAGGTATGCAAATCCACCAGAAATGAACTTCGAGTTCACCTAAACGCGTGGGCTGCTGGGTGGGGCTGGGCAGCAGGAAGTCCTCCCTGGCTTCAGAGAAAGTGAATTGCTTTAAAAAACAAGACTTTCAAATTGTGTCTTAAGAGGTTAATTATATTGATAGCAGTATTCGATATTAAACTATGCAGGGCCAGGAAGGGGGAGGGAGATGAAAGGAGACACATGTAATTTTCCTTCTTTCTCTCTCAGCATCTCTTAATGAAACGGTCCTCCACCTGATACTGCCGCCTGGGTCCCTTTGCAGTAAAGCTGCCTCCACTGAGACTTAACCTTTGGGGAAGGAGAAAAAAAAAAAAAAAAAAGAGGCAGATTTAGTGCCAGTGGGCAGGAGAATGAAGAGAAGGGACAGAGCCAGCAGGGCATGTGACAGTCAGTGACAGTCCTCAAGACCAGGGCTGGGTCCGGGATCTTTGCTGCTGAGCTCCTTGGTTTCCTGCGGGAGCCTGGACTGCTGTAGGGGAAGAGAGGAGCAGGTATGTAGGAACTGCTGATTGGAAGGAATCCCAGGCAGGCATGGAGGCTGGGGCCTCTCAGAAGCAGGCAATCAATCGGCCCTGCTCTGAATGAGGATTCCTATTTGTTTCCTGGACATCTATTACGTGTCTGGCTCTTCCCACTGGACCTAAACTTCTGCTGAGGTGTGGCCTAGCCTGTGCCCAGCAATGAGCCTGGCCCAGAGAGGGTCTGTAAACATACCTTGTTTCTGTGTGTATGTGAGGGCCAGAGGTTGCCATGGGATGTATTTCTCGCTCTCCACCTTATCTTTTGAGATAGGTCTCTCACAGAATTCAGAGCTCACTGACTGGCTAGGCTGGCCGGCCAGGGATCTCCAGAGATCCGCCTGTTTCTGCCCCCACCTCCAGTGCTAGGGTTACAGATGTGTACCATCATGCCTGGCTTTTATGTGGGCACTGGGGACCCAGGCACTTCACTGATGGAGCTATCTCCCCAGTGTACATCTTGAATAAACGAGACAGGTCTATACTCTAAAGCCCAGAACTAGGTAGCTGGAGAAAAGATGGAGGTGAGACCTTCCCATCAGTACCACTCCAGAGGCCGTGATGGCCTGGGTGTCCTCATTAGAGCGGTCCGGAGAGTCAGAAAGTCGAAACTATGAAGGGCTGGCCACCCACACGGGCCTCAGACTTGCTGTCCAGAGCTCCTCACGGCCAGCTGCTCTGGAGAAGCAGGCCTGGCTTGGTGGCCAGCTTGGCACTGTGCAGCTACAGGCATATCTCCATAAGGGCCCATGCCATGAATGCATGCAAGAGCAGAAAACCGACAGAACCCTGGGAGTGGGAGGAAGAGGATTCGGAGCCCATCTATCTGCCTTTTATAGACGTGCAGGGATAGGATCAGTGACAGAGCCTTCTAGCAGTCTCTCCAAGGTCTGAACTCTCAACCCCTTCCCCACAGGTTTGTAAGAGCAGGTGACAGGACATGCCCCAGCTCACCAGCACCTCTTGCCAGCCACCAGTCTATGGGCTCTTCTTAAGAGTCTTCTGGAAGTAGCTGGCTTTGTTTCTGGCTCTAGACCTCAAGGAGGGGACCTGCCCTCATTTACACCCCCAGGCCCATCTCTGGCACCTCTGCCCCAAAGCCCAGTGTGTTTCTTTGTGTTTCTCCACCTCTGGGTACCGTGAGGCTGCACAAAGCCGGCTGAGCAGATTTTCCATCAGCGCTTTGAGCACCAGGATTGACAGGAGGTGGTTGCTGCTCCCCTCTGGTTTGGCCTGGCCCCAGGAATTATCCCCTAGCTCCTCCTAGGGGCTGGGAGGAGGTTGAAGATGTAGAAAGGAGAACCATAGGCAGGCGGGGCCCAGCGGTGTGCTCTCAGCCCTGCTGCTAGGTTGTCGCGCCTTTATAATAAATAACAGCAAATAGCCCATCCGCAGGGCATCCTTCACGCCAGTGGCTAATAACACGGCTATTAATGCCCCCGCAGACGGCGTACACAGCACACGGCTCTGACGGATGTCCCAGGCCCTGGCGCAGTCATAAATCAGGTCCTCTCTTGGGGCAGAGCGTGGGGAAGTGTCATTTTCCATCTTGGTAATGAATTGGGGCTTCCCTGCCCTGCCCAGGGTGCTGAGGGGTTCTGAGGTTGCTGGGATTACTGTTGGCAGAGGTACTACCCCTCTCCTCTTGGAGCCCAGGAGGAGCTGGTCCAGCCAGCCACCTGTTGTGTGCCCTTGAGGCACTCAGTCCCCTCTCTGGACCTGTCTCTTCCCTCTAGCCAACAAAAGGGCTGTACTGGAGGTCGGTGCAGGTGCTGCTGGGTGGTGGCTCCTGATCAGCCCACCACAGCTTTCTCAGACCAGAGCAGGGCAGGTCCAAACAGAAGAGATCTTGGGATTCTTGCTATTCAAGGGTAGCAGGTATCAAGGCTGATGGCCTTGGTCCCCTAAGCTCTTGCCTAACTCATCACAAGACCTCATGGTCGTCCCATTTGTACAGAGCAGGTGGCCAGGCCCAGGAGGAGGAAACCCTTCCTGTTGTGGCTTACTCCCAAGTGGTCTCCTCCTGTACACCTGTCAGAGCCCTGCAGGTGACCCCTACCCCAGCAAGCAGAGGCCTTCCAATGCGGAGGGGGCGGGGGTTGTCCAAAGGGCAGGACTCAGTTGCCCCTTCCATGCACTGTGCTCCCTCCAGGTGGAAAAAGACTTGTCACCCTTCTGGGCCACCAGGAACCCTTTCTCACCCCTCCTCACACACACACCCACCCCAGACTCTTACCTCCTCTGCTGCTGCTCCCTGGAGCCACTGGGTCCCACTGGGGTCACTGCTTCAGAATTCCAGGCCACGCTCACATCCCTGGCTCCATGTCACCAACAGACCCAGAAGTACTCAACCACAGCCTGCAGCTCTCGGGCAGCAGGAGCAAGGAGTCACGCAGAGAGTAAGGAATCTTCCCGTGGCTAGGCCTCAGATGTGGCTGCGGGCCCCAAGCGGCATCTTTGGCACCCTAGGCCACGGGCACTGCTGACTTGGCTCTCTGGAGTGAGGGGTATGTGTTCTGTGTGCACCCCCGGGGACTCCTGAGCAGAGCATGCCCTACAGCTCAATGTCAGTCCCCAGGGAGTGTGGCCTTTCACTGGCCACCACGTCCACCGCAGCTCTTTGTAACTTTGGTCCTTTGTCCACAGGCCGCACCTCTTCTGAAATGCCTCTGTAGTGCTGTTACCCCTTTTTTCTTTACCAGGGTTTCTTTCTTTCTTTTTTCTTTTTAAAATCCCTTTAAGTCCCTTGGCAGAATGGCCCAGTGCAGAGAGCACTCTTGCGTGACAGAGCTGAGAGGGAGCCACTCTCCAAAGAATCAGTATTCCTGCCACTCAGGCCGCATCTGTGGGGGTGGGTCTGCTACCCCTCTGAGGAGTTCAGATGTTCACCACAGGCTGTAGCCACAGTGCCTCGCACTGCTGAGCTGTCAGGCCTGCGTGCCCCACTTTGGGAAGCTACTTTGGGGGGCAGAGGCTGGTCTGCTTGGCTGCTTCTGTTTGTAGAGAAGTTTCTGGAATGGGTGAGCCAGAAGGGTGGGTTATTCCTGCTTCAGCCCCTGGGCACGGCTGTCAAGAGTGAGGCCTTCTCACCTATTCCCAGCTTCTTCACCTGCCAAAGGCAACACCAGCAATCAAATCCGAGGAAATCAAGAGCCCCAGGGATGAGCCATGGCCACACCCCCTTGTTCTCACTGCTTCTGGGTTTGTTGTTGTTTTTCCAATATAGGGTTTCTCTGCAAGCCTCTACTGCTCAGCCGCATTCCTAGCTCCCCTTCCTTGAACAAATACCACTTCCCTCCAAGCCTGGCAAGGGTCTGAGATTACTGTCCCCAGTACTTACACTTTTTAAATCCAAGTAATATGCACAACCCTTCCTTGTAATTGCCTGCAAGGACTGGGCAGAGAAAAATGAAGTCTGGAGGCTTGGCAAAAGGGCTTAGTGGGTGAAGATACCTGGCACCAGCCTGAAGACCCATGGTAGGAGGAGAGAACTGACTCCCACCATCCTTCTCTGACCACACACACAAAACTAAATAAATAAATAAGTGAAACCTGGGAGCTCCTGGCCTTGTCCAGCCACGCACCAAACCTGGGGCAGCCTCCATTTCCCCAGCCCATGCTTCTCTGAATTAAATGTCATTTGAAGGCTCCAACTGGGCCATCCTGGCCTTGGCTTCCAAAACAACCCAACTCCAGGGGTCCATGAAGTTGGGTCTCCAGTGTCCCTGACCTCCCTGCTTCAGCTGGCTGTCTCCTGTGGGCCAGCCTTCCACACCCAGCCACCCTTCCTTCTGTAGAGACCTGGGTGCTGCGGGCTGTCCCTAGGGATACAAAACAAAGCAAAGCTGACCCCTCCCTCTCTTAGCCAGCCAAGAAGGCCCAACTCGGGCATCTGCTCCCCTGCAGGTGGCCCTCTTAGGAAAGGAGCTTTAATGACATCTGAGGCTCTGGTTTGGCTCCGCTGCATCTAGGTACTTTCCTTTGTAGGACCAAAGGTGCTGCAAAGGTTCAAGGCCTGCTCAGTACCTGCAGCTGGCACATCTAGGGAGCATATTTAATAAGTCGGTGTGCTGAGCAGAGGTGGGTGTTCATGGCTGCAGCCCTCAGAGACCACAGGGAACACATGGGAAGAATAAAGTATGTGGTCGGTGTATGAAGGAATGATGGGGCAAAGGCACTCCCTGGGACGTTTCCTAGGAGGCCAGACAGAATCTCAGAGTAGCCAGGGCCAGTCAGGGATGCAGGTGCCAAGAGGCAAGTGTCCCAGGCAGGTTGGACAGGAAGGAAGATAAGGCTGTTCCGGCAGAGGGGGCAGTGGTAGCTGCAGCCTAAGCCATTATTGCTATTACCACCCGCGTGATTTCATCCAATTATAAACTGTAATTTCTCTATGAAAGCGAGAGATGGAAAGAGTCCAGTGAGGTCATCTGCCTTCCTGGACAGGCCAAGGAAATTGTTTTATACTGCTGGGGGTGGGAGCGGGCAGCTAGACCACCGCACACACGCAGAATGGGAGCTGTGTCCTTGGAGCCTAAACCCCAACTGCCTCTCCACGAAAGACACAAACCAGAGTTCTGCTTTTGAAATCACGGGCCCAGGAAGAAGGCAGATTCACCCACTGGTTGTGTGCTCGGGTTCCTCCAGCCCTCAGGAGCTAGTCAGTGCTGGCCTACCATCCTTAGGCCCTAGCCAGCCTGCTCACCATTTCAATCCCTACCTCCCACAGTCCCACTGTCCCCAGTGAGACTAATTCATACAGTGACATCTGTGCAAGCATGTGAACAAATATGTCACATGCATAAAACTAGGCAAACATGAAAACAGAAGTGTACACATACAAATACATATATGCATCCCTGCACACATTTAAATCCATGCATATGTGCAAAAATGAACACATGCAACATATAGATAAACACATGATCAAGATGTTCACACACATGTGCCCAGGAATGCATAAAACCACAGGCATGCATGCATACACATGGACACACATTTACACACGGACATGAGAATACATAGGGATTGACAGGAATGTGCACATATACACATTTGTAATAGTGCGCACATGTGACGTGTGGGCCTTTCCACACCCCCCCCCCCCCCCCCTGTGAGAATCCTCACGCCATCCCTCCCTCCCTGCATTAGGCACACAGTTATAATGGCAGTGATGTCACAGGGTACAATGGGAGAATATGAAGGCTGGATACTCCAGTGCCTGACTCAGTGCCATGCACACAGTAGGTATTTAATAAATGCACCCACCTACTCCTCATTCTGCTTTCTCACTGGAAAAACCCAGAGTCTGAGTGAGAGGCTCTCCTGGGCCTTCCTTGCTCCACCCTCTCTGCTGCTTCCCTTAGACCTCTAGTGTGTAGACAGAAGGTTCAGCTAGGGTCTCCTTTCTGGAGGGGCCTCTCAGGTATCTGAGACATGTACTGGCTTTCCAAGTCAGCCTGGCAGTGTGAGCCCTGGGTAGTGTTGTGGCTCCTCCCACTAGTGGGTGCTTAATTATGGCCAGTGGTAGCCACCTCCTGCCACTGCACCACATAGCCTGGAAGAAATGTGGAAATGTGCCCCAGAGCCCTGCTAGACTGAAAGAAGCCATGCCCCTGCAGTGACTGTCGATGCTTTCATTGGGGGTGGGGGGTAACTAAGGAGTCTGTCAGGCCCTAAGAGGCCAGGAATGGGGGCTCTCCTTAGCCCCACAGGGCAGCTTGGCTGGACCTCTCTCCTGGACCTTCTCTGTGTCCACGCTCTGGTTTAGTCTCTGAACCAGGAAACCTGTTTAAAGTCTACTGAGGAAAAGCTTCCATCTGTCAGCTCTTTGTCACACACGGTTCCTTTTGTCACCAACAACTCTGGTAAAAGTATTGGCAAGACAACCATCTATCCCCTAATCCATTCACCCTCTCCCAGGGCTGGCTAGCCTGGTGGTGGACCCGTTCACACCACTACCTTGCAGGGAGCCAGGCCCTCTATCCATTCCTGGTATCTATCTCTGTGTCACCATCTCCCTTAAGCCCTGGCCAGGCTGGAGGGTCAGAGAGGGACAGACAGCCCGTCACATAGGCTGAGAAGGTGGGGAAGGGCTTTACAAAATTACTCAATCTGCAGGAGACCCAGGGCTCCAAATTCTAGCCCAGTCCCCTTCTCCCCACACCATGCCAAGACCCAGTGAAGCAGGACTGTGCCGCTGGGCAAACACAGCACCTCCAGGTTCTAGGTTCCTCCCAAGGCCTTCTCATGCCTTCAACCTCTCCATTTTTTTTCCATCCATCCCTTTCCATCTCCTTCCCATCCATCCATTCATCCTTCCAATTATCCAACCATCTGTCCTTCATCTCATCTACCCACCTACCCACTCATCTATCCAAGCATCCATCCATCCATGCATGCATCCATCTAGCCATCCACTTTCCTTCCATCCATCTCTTCAGCTATCTATCCCTAGAATCCATTCAACAATCCATCTATCTCACCTAGCAAGCTCAGTCCAGTCATGCTCTAGGCACTGTACAGTGCACTGGGGACCAGAGGAGCCCAGTTCTATAGGAAGTTTGAACCTTGTGGGGAAGCCAGTAGCTAGCAGATACTACAATGTGAGACACATCCCAGGTCCAGCTTAGAGGGAAGGCGATGAGTTCTGGGGTGGGGCTGGGGGCTTCCTGGGGAAGATCTCTCTGTCCTATAATTATGGCATCCTTCAAGCTCCCGTGACCGTACATGAGAACTCGGTGGCAGTACAGCCCATTTCTGTCCCTCGGGGCTTGCTGCCGGATTTAGCTTTACTGTTCATGCTGCCTTCCAGGTCTATGCTTGCCGATATTAATTCCTGTATTAGCAATTAGCCCGCCTGTTTTGCTTCAACCTCTGGCTCTTAGGGATGGAGTTTCATGTGCATGGTATTAATCAGATGCCTAGTGTGTGCTTTGCAAACCCAGGTGGGCTCTGTGGCTAGTCATTTAGCCAATCATACTTGAAATGAAAACACACTGCCCCCTCCTTGGACAGAGCTGCCCTGTAGCTCAGAGGGCAGAGTTCCCATCACAGCCAGCAGGCTGGAGATGGAGTGAGCTGGGAAAGTGGGATTTGCTTTCGCTCGGACTACAGGCTGCAGGCAACATCTGTATCCTACTTTTCTAGATGAAGGGGCTGTGATCAAACAGACTTTGTTCCAAGGCTGCTTACTGCCCCCGAGGATGGCCAGACACGGGCCTGCTCCCTTCTCCTTCATCTCTGAGGGTGGTCACTCCCCTTATGCCGCCACCACAGTGATGGGGCAGTGGGCTGGGGTGGAGGCCACAGGGATGGAGCTAGAGACACAGGCCAGGAAAGGGGCTAAACCGCTCTTAGAAGAAGGCCAGCACAGTAGAGAACTGGGTAGGAAGAGTAATGGAGGCAGAGGGAAGAGCATTTGCAAAGGCTCAGAGTGGAGGACTTGCACCCTCAGAGAGCTGAGCGCAAAGCTCTGGGACAATGGGCGGCAGTGGCTGAAGCTGGGGGAGGGGTAGGAACCTGCCCTGGGAGAACCGTGATGGGTGTGCTGAGGGGACTGGCCTTCATACCAAGAGCCACATGGAGCCTGCTGGGAGTGTCCAGGCAGGGAAAACATGACCCTGCTTGCAATCTAGGCAAATCACTTTCGTGTGTGGAAAACTGGAGATATAAGAGTGAGGGGACTGGGCTGGTGACAGGAAGCAGCAGGGTCACAGGCATGGACTTGACTCAGGAAGCCTACAGGTTCTGCTCCCTGAAGACATGCCTGGTATTCGGTGGGTGCCAGCCATTTTCCTTGCTGGAGAGCAGCTGGGTGCTCCTGGGAGCACCTCAGAGGGCCAGTGTCCTAGGTGGTTCCTCAGAGCCTCAGCTCTTGGCAGTCCCTGGCAGAGGAGAACAGCATGGGCTCCAGATGCTGTGGTGGAGCAGCTGGGGGCCCACCTCCTTCTCCTGCGCTGGAAGCAGGGCTGCACCCAGCAGGACCCTGGAGGAGTCTGCTTAGGCAGTGTGAACCCTCCTGGCCTGCACTCTGCTAAGTTGATTTTAAGGGACCGGTATGTGTGTGCCAGCCAGGTCACCGGTGCCTTTGGGAATCCCTACACCACCATTGCCAGTCCCTGCCTGTGAAAACAGACACAACCAGAGCAGGGAGACCAGCAGGAGCGGAATTCCAGAGGTGCATGTGTGTGTGGCTGTATGTGCACATGTGTGTGGCTGTATGTGCACATGTGTGTGTGGCTGTATGTGCACATGTGTGTGGCTGTATGTGCACATGTGTGTGGCTGTATGTGCACGTGTGTGTGTCTGTATGTGCACATGTGTGTGTGTCTGTATGTGCACATGTGTGTGGCTGTATGTGCACGTGTGTGTGTCTGTATGTGCACATGTGTGTGTGTCTGTATGTGCACATGTGTGTGGCTGTATGTGCACATGTGTGTGTGGCTGTATGTACACATGTGTGTGTGGCTGTATGTGCACATGTGTGTAGGCCAGATGACAACCTCAGGTGTCATTCTTTGGGTGCTGTGTGCAGCAGCACTACTCTGGAGACAAATGCAGGATCTCTGCCACAGATACCTCTCCCTTCATGTGTGGGCAGCTGTGGTCACAGGTGTGACTTTATTCCCTGGTGCTGGGAGGAAGAGATGCCACCTGCCCTGCAAGGGTTATATCCTCTCTTGCAGGGTCCTGCTTCTGCAGATGCCAGAGCTAGGGAGAAAGAGACCCCCAGATTTCTAGGATGCTGGTCTCCCAACATAGCTAAGCAGTAGCAGTAGAAGTGATCAGAGCTACCGCTGGGAGAGACTGGCATCACTCGGTTAGTGGGGAGACAAGAGCATGGAGGGGCCAAAAGAGGCCCTGGCTGCCCAGAGTGGGTCTGTGACTTTGAAACCTGAGCAAGGGCACTAGAGCTCCTGGGCTGCAGAGCTGTGAGTGGGCACCAAGCAGGGCGGGCCAAGGGTGGCCGGCACCCATCTGGACTATTGGAGGGACAGATGGCTGTCTGAAAGGAGGGTCTGCCAGGGTGTCTGGGACCGTTAACCTGGGAGTGGGTCATGGAGGCCCCGGCCTGGCCTGCTCCACTGCCACTTCCAGGAGCAGTGGTTCTAATCAAAGGATGGGGCTGGAGTGGCAGTCCCTGGCCCATGGGGAGCTGCTAGCCCTCTGTCTACCCATGCCCAGTTAGGAGGCTGCCCTTCCTGACCAGGCCCTCCCTACTCAGTAGGCTTTGCTGACCCCATGCCCAGGAGGGCCTTGACAGGCCTGGGGAGCCGTGATGATGAGCCTGGTGCCAGTAGCTAAGGTCAGAACCCCTGTTTCAGGAAACTGGCCTACTTTTGCCAGCAATATTAGTGGCTTCTTGACCCTGTCTACCCCACTATGGTGCCCTCAACTGGCCCCTTAGACTCCCTGCCTGCCCCTACCTCCATCTCTGAGCACTCTTACATGTCCCACAGGCCAGGCGATAGACTCTGTAGTTGTGTGTGTGTGTGTGTGTGTGTGTGTGTGTGTGTGTGTGTGTATGTACATTTGGGTGGCTTTTTGTTTTTTGATGTAGGGTCTCACGATGTAGCCCAGGCCTTACACTGATCCTCCTGCCTCTGCCTCCCCAGTGCTGATATTACAGGCGGGCACCGCCATGCCTGGTCTCTCACACTGTAGCTCTTTTCATTTATTTGTGTGCAGGTACACAGGCATGTGCAGGTATATGGGCATGTGCAGGTATGTGTGTGCATGTGGTGGGGGGCAGAGGTCAGCTTCAGGAGTCACTCCTCAGAAGCTATCCACCTTAGTTCTGGGGGTGGGGTTTCTCATTGGGCTCCAGAACTTCACCCACTAGGCCAATCTCCATCTCCCCAGGCCTGGAATTAAGGGGGCACATTGCTGACCTGCTGGGGCCCAAGCCGAGGTCCTCCTGCTTGTGTGGTGAGCACTGGCTGAGCATCTCCTGGCCCCTGGTGGACTCTGAAGCTTTACTGGTTCTGTGTCTCAGTGGCTCATGGGTACCTGATGGGTAGTCCCAAATGAATGCCCTCCCAAGAGAAAGCCGACGGGGTCACAGGGATCCCAGGTCTCCTCTGCTGGTGCTGGGGATCCAGCATGGATCCCAGGGTCTGCTAGCCCTTACTCCAGCTGCTCCCAACTCTCAGGAGGTAGAGGTAGGAGGATCAGAAGTTCAAGGCCAGCCTTAGGTACATAGTGAGTTTGATGGCATCCTAGGCTACATGAGATCCTGTCTCCAAAATAAAAAAGTTTAAAAAGAAAACAAGAAAACACTCAAATACTCAAATAGCTAAACAGACAGTCCTCCTTAGATATACTACTAGCTTCACTCAAAGCCACAAGCTGGGGACTCCAGGGACTCCAGGGACTCCAGGCCACACACCTGTGGTCACCCAAGTTACCCAGATATGGCTTCCAGATTCCTGCCCAGTCAAGTACCCCCTGCCCCCTCACCATCCCCCCCATGCCAGAGGTGCCTGAGCCAGGGGATCATCATACGTGTTGGGAGCTGCCTGCCCTTCCTTCCTGTAAGCTGACTCTAGGCTGGGAAGGCTGGGAGCGGGCGGGCGGGCGGGTGGGCGCTCAGGCCAGGCGGCCAGACTCTGTTAATATTTACAGCCAGGCTCAGGAAGCCATTAGCTTCCTTTTCTTGTTGTTAATTGAAAGAGGAGAAAGTGGTTGTAACACTTCAAAAGGACTTAAACCACAGCCCGAGAGACCCGCTGAACTGGAAGAAGGGGAAGGAGAGAGTGTTTTATAAATGCGGGCAGCGCCAGCCTCCCCAGAGGGTAAATGCGGCTTCCTCTTTGCGCTAGGCAGTGCCTTCCCTCCAGGCTTCCTTACCGCCTTGCATTATGCGTTCCCTTTTCATTTGGGAGCCTGCCTGAAGGAGAGCGGGAAGGAGGGAAAGGATCCCCACACGCTTTTGTTAATAACAAACCTCTTTGCAGCTATAGCTTAATGAGGCCCCTGGTACCACAGATCCTGGAGCAGTAGGACCTGGCAGCTGCAAGCCCTCTCCCCTCCCAACATGCAGCCTAGAGTCACACACCTGGTTACAAGCCATGACTGGGCCCCTGACCACCTGTGACCTTGGATGTGCTCTAGGCTCAGACCCACTATGGACCCCAGGGTTGGCTAAGAAGGCTGTTTTGGTGGCAAGTGGAGGGCTCTGGGACTTCCGATAGACAGGTACAGCAGGGAGAGGCCTTTGGCCTCTGTGCTTGGCCCCCTCCAGTCCCTTTCCACTCTACAAATGATACAGGGTCTCGCTGTTGACCCTGAATGCTGGGCTTCAGGACGATCTAGACCTGAGCACTGTGAGTAGAGGGGCTCTGCCTGAATCAGACTAGACGGGGGACTCGAAAGGCTCCCAGGGCAGAGTGTAGATTCGGAGAAAATGTTTGCCTAGTATATCAAGCCCTGGGTTCCATCCCTAACACAGAAAAAGGAGGAGCCTGGGGAGCCTTTAGTCAATTTGAAAAGAAGTGTTTGCCATACAAGCGGAGGAGCTGAGTTTGATCCCAGAAGCCACATAGAAAGCCAGGGGTGGTGTGACTGCTCATAGTCCCAGTGCTGGTGAGGTGGCAGCTTAGTAAAGAATACACTGTCTTAAAAAAATGTGAGCATGAGGGGCAGTGCCCGAGGTTGTCCACAGGCCTCCACTGGTACACAGATGGGCAGGCACACACCAAGCACTCCAGAAATCTGACATTCAGGTCCAGCTGGTAAGTGTCCCTTTCAGGCAGCCTTCTCTGGTCCTTCCTTGCTTCTGGCCTCCTTTACTGTGTTCACTCAGGCTCCCCTGCACCTCAGTTGCTCTGAGCCTGGACTGTCATCAGACATGGGGGTGAGGGTGCACATGCTCTGCCCCAGCTGCTGAGCAGGCTGCATCAAAGGAGGAAGGTACAGGAGGGAAGTGAGCTCCAAGCTTCCCTCCCTTCTTCCCCTGTGCTCAAACTCAACAAGGGCGCTGTTCACTTCCAGACTCCAAGATGTGCAGCCACTATGCAGAGCAGGAGCCCCCCAGAGATGAAGAATGAGTGGGATGTCAGCCCTGTATCTTAGGCCTGTCTAGAAGAACTCCAAGGGCAGAGGGAAATACCATCCTTTCCTAGAGGCCAGTTGCAGAAGGTCTGTCCTCAGTGAGCAGAGGCTGCAGGCCCAGCGCCCGCATATTCTTGGGGCACATTAGCAATTAAAAGCTGCTGCAGAGATGGTAAGTGAAGTCACCTTGTTAGCAGCTGCTAGCTGACCCTGCCTTGGTAACACCTGTTAGCTCCCCAGGGCTGGCATGGCCTTCAAAACATGCTCTGGGAGAGGCCTGGTTCCAGCAAGGTGGTCCCCACAGTGGCAAGATCAGCTTATCCCTGCCTCACATCCCTAGCTCATGCCCAGCATGAGGAAGGTGCTTGCACACTCACAGGGAGGGCTGCCTGGAAGGGGACACGGGGTCAGTGAGCTGGACCCGGGTACAGGAAGCCACCATTCTGGCCAGACACAGGCTCTGTCTTCTGCGGTCCCTTCTCCTCCCTCCCCGTGTCCTGGACCCTAAGCCAGGCCCTCCAGCCACTCTGGCCTCCACCCCCCAACAGCATCTACAAAGCCCAGAGTCCATGGCCTGTGCCTTTTGTTTCAGGGTTAGCAGCCCTGTTCCTTTGCTTAGCCTGACATTCTGTTTGCATCTCCCCACCCCCAACCCCACCCTGACCGGAATACTGATTTTTCCCAGCGCCTTTTTTTTTTTTTTTTTTTTTAAAAAGCCAAGCAAACAGGAGGTGTTCATGAGTAGAAACACACAAGAGGTCTCCATGAGGCTCCTTCCAAAGCTGATGTTGGGATGCTGGCCCAAGACCCCACTGGGCCACTCCAGGAGGCCACCCAGCCCCTAATGTAGGCCAAGGATGGACAAGCCAGGACAGTAGGCTTTTTAATACTCTAGGGCATGCTGTTGGTTGTCCCTGGCTTGGGATGGCTGTTTTGGCGGGCGGGGGGAGGGGGTTGGGGGTTGGCTCCAAGAGGGTTCCTTGTTAATCAGAGTAAGTGGGCAGGCCGCCTTGCCTGTTTGCAAATTAGGTTCTGATGAACACTGGTCAGAAAATGGTGCCTCTGGGCCCCCCACATAGAGCTGGTGTCAGGTGGCATAATGACCCCCACCATCCCTAAAGTGACCTGAGCATGCCCCAAGGGTACCTAGGTGGTTCCAGTCTTCAGAACTTTTTTTCTTTTTGAGGACCCTGAGAGAGTTCTCAGTCCTTGTAAAGAGTTGGTGGAGTGAAGGGTCAGCCCCAAATCACTGGATCCTCCAGGCCTCAGTTGCCTTCCTTGGAGGCAGCACTCACTGTGGGAAGGAGAGCAGTCTCAAACAATTTCACTTGCTGGGCTCCTTGAGACGAGCATATCAATATCTCTGAACACCAGTTTCCTAATCTGTGATGGCAGTCCAGGGTCACAGAGGGTTTACAGAGCAGGCCCAGCAGGCTCCACATTCAAGCCACCAGTACCAGCCTAGGAGCATGTGCTGGGGAGGCCATGTCCCTGAAGCAGGTAGCTGAATATCCTGCAGTCTGACCCCGGTCCCAGCCCCACCCAGGGTCAGCAGCCCCTGGAGGCTTTGTCCACCCTAGGCCCTGGTTTAGCATCCTAACGTCCCCAGAGTGAAGAATGAAATTATAATGGCGAGAAACCTAGCAGAACGCGGACCACGATAAAATCAGCATCTAAATTATGAACTGTGATTGGCAGTACCTGACGAGGTGCGATGGCCACTGTTGCACAGGAGGCTAGCTCTTGTTCCCCCTCCCCATTCCATTTTCCCATCCCCTCATCCTCCTCGGAGCAAGCTAGAGCCTAGCACCAACTGCCTGAGACTGGCCTGTCCGGAGGTGCTGAGTCCCTGGCCTGGCGCACTGACCCTGGTCCTTTGCCTACCTTCCTTCCTCTTGTGGGCTTTCTCCAAGAACTCAGTTGCTAATCTTTGTCTCAGGCTCTGCTTCTGCCAACCCTACCCGAGATGAACCCAAACCGCTTGATGGGGACTCACTGGTGTCCCCCTCATCCCTAGTGCAGTCTGGTCACGCTGCCGCCACAGAGCAGGGACCTGTTTGATGAGCAGGCAGGAGGCCTGGGCCGCTGGCCGCGCGTCCTCTAGCAATGTCCCCTGCCCAGTCCCCGGTGCCCGAGCCACCTGTAAGCAGGCACAGCTGTCCAGGCTGGGTGATGAGCGGCAAGGTGGTTATTCCGCCGCCGCCACCTTCACTCCCCCACGGGCCTCGTCATAAATTACCATCGATCTGCCGTGGGCCAGGCTGGAGACGAGCTGGGAAATAAAGCGCTGGGCTCAATAATTGTACCCTGCTGCCCAGATTTACTTATTTGTGGCTTTCCTACCCACTAGGAAACACAACAATAAATAACTGCTGACGATTAGGTTCCCAGACAGGAAAAACACTGTGCAGATCATTTGCAAAGGACTGAGTGGGCTCAGGTCCCACCTGCCGGCATGCTAGCTTGGATTTGATTTGCACTTTCTCAGCCCCTGTCCTGGGCTCCAGACTCAACTGTATGGGACGGGACACGAGACCCAGGAGTGTGGGAAGTCAGGCCGGGAGGGCGCCTCAGCCCCCAGGAGGGTTAGAACCGCAGGACTGTTGGGCCCCAGGCGTGCCGCTGTCTCTCCTTTGGTTGCCTAGGAAGAGATACTAAATCGTTAATACCTTCCCTGGGGCCTGGGGGTGAGGCTCGGCTCCTAGAGTGTTCGCCTCACACACACACTCTGGAGCTACAATTTCAGCACCTGGGACATGAAGGCAGGAGGAGCAGAAATTTAGGATCATCCACAGCAAATTTAAGACCAGGCTAGGCTACATGAGACCTTGCTTCAAAAAACTAAAAAAAAAACAATGCCAGGCAGTGGTGGCGCAGGCCTTTAATCCTGACACTCAGGAGACAGAGGCAGGTAGATCTTTGGGTTCAAGGCCAGCCTGGTCTACAGACCGAGTTCCAGGACAGCCAGGGCTACACAGAGGAACCCTGTCTCAGACAAACAAAAAACTAAAAAAGACAGCACCTGGTTCAAGTCTGATTCACAGAGGAGCAGAACGAGGCTCAGAGAGGTTAGTACTCATCCTGCCAAGGGCACACGGGGCGGGGCTAGGTCTTGACTGCCACTCTGTAAGTGGGTGCAGACACCTGGGACTCTTCCTTCCCTGTCTCAGCAGCATCCTCATGACTTCATTCTCCCTGGCTCTACCTTGTGCCAGGACCCACCAGGCACTCAGGATGGACTCACCTCTCCCAGGAGTGGAACCGGGGGTGGTAGGGGGGGAAGAAGTCCAGGGGGAGCCCTAGGGGCCAGGGGAGGAGCTTGCCCTGCATGCCTATGTTGAAGCCTGTCCAGTTTTAGAGGGCACCCCGCAGCCTGTGTAGTGCTGGGGGCAACCCTGGAGAAGTGTGTACGCTCTGGGGCTGGAGCTCACTGCCTTGCACGAAGCCTGCCAATCACAGATGTCGTTCCTCAAGAGCCATCCTCTTCTTCTTTTCATGTGCATTGGTGTTTTGTCTGCATGTCTGTCTGTGAGAGTGTCAGATCTCCTAGAACTGGAGTTACAGACAGTTGTGAACTGCCATATGGGTGCTGGGAATTGAACCTGGGTCCTCTGGAAGAGCAACCAGTGCCTTTAACCGCTAAGCCATCTCTCCAGCCCCCACCTTTTCTTTTTGAGGCAGGCTCTCTCACTGACCTGGAACTCACTGGTTTACTAGACTCCTGGCCAGTGAGCCCCAGGGATCCATCTACCTGTCTGCCTCTCTAGCGCCTCCATATTGGGCTGGTTTAGTCTTTGTTGTTATATTGTTTGTTTGTTATGTGGGTTCTGGAGATTAAACTCAAGTCCGTGAGCCATCTCTCCAGTCCCACTGTCCGCATTTCATCAACAAGGCAGCTCAGACCCAGATCGGTGACTTGTCTTGCCTTGGGTCACACAACCTCGCTGGGAAAAAACAGAACGAGGCAGGTGGAACTGTACTCACAGCCAGGACTGGCCAGCCAGGGAGGTCTGTGAGGGACCATGGTTGAAAGCCTAGTAAGGGAAGTTGAAGTTGAGGTCACCACTCCCAGAAAACCCGAAGCTCCCAGGACAGCTGTGCCCAAGGTCCCTCTGTCCTGAGACTGTCCCTCTCTCCACCCCCTCACAGACCCACCTGGCAGCTGAACCTTGTGAAGTGACGCACATCTCTCCATCTCCTGGTTACGGCTCCCCTGGGTACCCGCCGGTCCCTCCCTGGGGGAGGCAGTGACTTTTTATCCACTCACAGGAGCCACTTGGTCCCCAGGCAGCTCAACTTTATTTGTGCTGAGCACTTTCTGAGTAACAGAGTCCCCAGGGCCATGGAGTGAGGGAAGGACAGAGCGAGAGGTGACGCTGGGAGAGGGGACCATGAGGGCACATGCTGCTGGCTCTGGTCCCCAGGCCTCCCATCCCTGGGGGACTGGCACATTGACCCGATCCATCCTCTCTCTATCCCTCCCATCTCCAGAAACAGGGGCTGAAGACAACCAGAGTACAGAGCAGGCAGCCCTGGGCTGGGGTTCCAGCTACTCACTGTCAATTAGATGTCTGCACCCCACAGCCCTGTCCTGGTGTCCAGAGTGGCATCATGAGGGGGTGACTGAGCCCATCATGGAAGAAGAGCAAATGACAGACACAGGAGTCACTACCATGCTCCGTGCAGTGGCTGGGTTGGGCACACAGTGATGTTAGCAAGAGCAAGTGAGTCCATTTCATGACCTCAGAGGCCTGGAGGACACCACAGACCTCATCTGAGAATCGAGCCCAGCCTAGAGGTCCGGATGGGAGTGGAGACGGTGGGGAAGGTGGGGTGTGGTGGTGGGGGATGGGAGGAGGATGAGAGGATAGTGGGGGAGTGACAGGGACATAATGGGAGGTACAAGCCCCGCCAGTGCCCCTGAACTCCCAGGGAATACAATCTTTATAGTTAAGGACAAGATACAGGCTGGGGTCTCCCCTTTTGTCCCGGGCTCTAACTTGCTGTCCTGACCAGAAGTCCTGAGGTGCACGAAGGGATGGGAGTACAGCTCAGGCCGGTGGGGCAGGGGTGGCAGAGCATGCTGATGAACTTTGTCCCAGGCATCATCAGGGACCAGAGAAGCAACAGTGCACGTGGGGGGCAGCTGTGGGGCACATGGGGTGCAGGTGTTCTGCCAGACAGCAAATCCCAGGCCTTGCTTAACTGCACCATTATTTATTTTAATGCCTTTGTGGTCCACGTTAGGGTGCAGGTGAAATATGGTTGCATCGTTTACTGGTGGGGATGTTAATTGCACACCGCAGAGAACAACAAACCCACATTTGAGGTATAGATCACCATGGCAGCCCCGGCTGCCTGTGTGGGAAGAAAGAAGAGCTGTGGGAAGCACGCAGAGTCATGAGGGTCTGTGGGCAGCTCTGCCAGGGGCAGGGGCGGCAGGAGATGTGGGTGGCAGGGGAAGGGTCGCCTCCCTGTGTGGGCATCTCCAGTTTGTACATCACCAGCTAAAAAAAGGACATTGTAACCTCTCCTGAGCATCAGATAGGGCTGGTGACTCTTTCTTACCACTGTTCCTAGTGCACACACAGGAGTCACAGGGCGCTAGGGGCAGTGAAAAGGGGTTCGCATGGCCAGGGTTGAACCTTCCTTCCTCCCTAAACATGGCTGAAAACACTGTATCATCCCTGGGGCAGGAGTGGAGAAGTGAGGCAGCGGGCTGAGGACAGAACACACCCCCAAATGCAATAGCGATGTGTGCAAAGGCCCCAGGGCAGGAGATAAAGACCGAGCTGGTGGCAGCCCAGTGTGGGAGCCTGGCAGTGGGGAAGCAGGCTGGGCCTCCCCCTGAGGACAGCAGACTCACTGGAGAGTAGAAAGCTGAAGGAGAGAGAGGCTGGGAGAGCGAGGTGGCAGCACCCTACACCACAGGGACTGTCCTTTGCTCCAAACTGATTGTTGTCATGAGGTCACACTGTGCCCAAGGTCCTCGGGGCTTCGTGTATCAATGTGTGTGACTGATAGCAGACCTGGTACACCTCCACAGCTTCACTCTTGCTCTGTACAGGACCCAGGCTCTGGGGGCTTGCATTGCTGAGTCCTAGGGTACACATGGACCACACACTACCTCAGTCACAGAGCTGAGACAGAGCTGCCCCTCCCCCCAATCCTAGCACTCACTCAGGGGGGTCCTTCACTGCTCTCCAGCAGAGGGGTCACAAGATCCCTCACCATCTACAGGAAAGGAAGGGGACCCAAAGTTACTCCTCCTGATCAGAGACAGCTTCCATGGCCCCCAGGACTTTGCCTCATTCTCCCTGTACCCCAACTATGTGCACTGCTGAGGAAACCAGAGAAGTCAGGACACCTTGGGCTTAGTAGAAAGTGCTTGCCACTCAGGCGTGAGGAGCTGAGTTTGGTCCTAGAACTTAGGTTAGAAAAAACAAAACAAAATAGGGTGTGGTCGCATGTGCTTCTTATCCTTGTGCTGTGGAGATGGAGACAAAAGGATCTCAGGATCTCGCTGGTCAGGGTAGCATAACTGGCCAGTCCCAAGCCAGTGGGAGACTGTCTCAGAGGGCAAGGAAGGTGGATGTCACCTGAGGAATGACAGCTAGGGTGGACCCTGTCCTCCATATGCAGCCTATATACACATATTAGGAGACCTCAGTTGCTGGGAAGAGGCCCCACTGGACCCCAGCTCCTACCAATCACCTGGCTCCCACTCTGGACAGCCAGGCCAGGTCATTTGCTGTCCCCTGTAGTCAGTGACCTGTGAGTCTCAGAGCCTGTTTCTAGGCCACTGTCCCACTCCCCGAGACAGGCAGGCCCTTTGGCCCAGTGGCCACAAGGGATGAGGGGACAGCACAGTCCCTGGTCCCAGTGCATCTACACAGCAGCTACTGTAGACTGGCGGGGGAGGGACTCGGAGGAAGATTTACGAGCTGGGTTAAAATTTAATTTGGGTGGAAGATCCCGGCCAGCCAAGCCGGCTGCCCCAGACAAATGGCCTCATCCCTGCTGGCTCTCACACCCCATGCCAGCCTCCCCCTTCCTCTCCGGAAAGCTGCTCGCCGCCCGCAGAGAAATCATAGCACCAATTTGATTTGGGCAGGAGCGCCGGGCACTGGGGCTTGTTTGCACTTCGGTTTAAAATTGAACAGGACAGAATCGGCACTGGACTCTATTGGGGCCTCCTAACCTTCCCAGGTGGCTTCTCTGCTGCCAATAGGGCCAGCTTAGCCCACCTGTTCCCTATATGGG
Source organism: Onychomys torridus (assembly GCF_903995425.1). NCBI lineage: Eukaryota > Metazoa > Chordata > Mammalia > Rodentia > Cricetidae > Onychomys > Onychomys torridus. The sequence continues at coordinate 126,788,725 of NC_050443.1, forward strand.
CCCCCAACAACTCCAGGGCTCCTCCTGACCTCCCAGCTTCTGTCTGCCAAGCACTACCACCACCACACACCTCCCCCCCTCCTCCCCACAGCCTAACAGCTGAGGACTTGAATCCCATTGCCATGCCAGGGAACTCAAGCCTCAGATAGAAACTCTGAGCCTCAGTGTTTCCATCTGCATAATGGGAACAATGTACCTGTGTAAACAGGCTGGGTAAGGAGAGCTGGGAATGAAACATGGGAGTGCTCTGACCCACATGTCCATGCCTCTCCCACAATCCCCTGGGCTTGCTCCCTGCGGGGGCATTTCCTTTAAGTGCATACATGGCTCAGCAGCTTTTGGTCTTCCCAAAGGGCTGGAGGGAACAGGGCTGGGGTCCCTAAGGATGGGGTGTAGGGTAAGAGCTCTCATACACATCTGTTTTATCCAGACAAGATATTCTCACCCTCTGCCATGTGTTGAATCCCATCTAGTACTTCTCCAAGTGGGTACTGCCCACCCATTTTACATATATAAAAAGTGGAGCTCAGGGAAGCGGGGGCAGGAGGAAGGCTGGAGCCATTCTGTTAGGAAGCCCAGGGTGGAAAGTACATCCAGGCAGAGCTCAGACTCAAGGGCTCACTGTGGCTAGGGGCAGGGGCCCCTCTCTCAGCAGCACCTCCCCGCTCCGTGCCCTCTCTCACTCATTTTCCTGCTGCTGTTGGCAGAGAACCAGGCCCAGAAATAGCCATGTCACCTTCGGAGGCTGTCCTGGGATGCTCTGCCCAGGGCCTGGGAGGGCTGGGAGCAGACAATGGGAGGGAGGCCCATGTAACTCAAGTGCACGCAACATGCACACTCCTTCCTATATGCAGGATGGGGGTAGCCCCTGGCCTCCTCCATCTGGCCTTACCTCCTTCACCAGCTTTGTAAACAAGGCTTCAGGCAGCTGCTGGCAGAGCCAGGGGCTGCCTCCCACCAGCCAACACTGGCCTCACACACACCCAGGATGAAGGCATCAGTCAGGGCCAAGATACCCTTCCCCGCGTGCTCGGGGGATCTCTCACCTTTTAGCCACCACCAAGACATTCAGTCCTTCCTTTCAGAGGCTGGATTCTGCCCTCCCTATTCACACCATGCTCTGTGCCCATCAAGGAAGGCCGAAGGGCCCTGCTTCCTCTGGCTTGGGGGACTCAGCCCTGTCCCTTACAAGTGCGGAGCTAATCCTGCCCGCGTGCTCACAGGGGTGGAGAGATGAATGTGTCAACACATTTGCATTGAAGCAGGAACAGAGAAATGAGGAGAAGCTAGCTACAGGGTGAGGAGCTGGCTCAGGCTGTGCCAACCGCTGAGCTGGCCACCCCCACCTAAACTCAGTCCGTACCCCCCACCCCATCCCTAGACAGTGCCTTCCCAGCATCACATCAGTGCATGGCAGCTCCTGCTGCCCCAGCCTTGACCTAGAGTGGCAAGTTGGTGGGCCACGCCCTACGCTGTCTCCCACTTGCATCAGGACAGCGAGTCCCAGCACTGACCCAGTGTCAGCGTCTCGCTGCAGCCTCTCATTATTTACTTATGCGCGTATTTATTTATTCCCGACTCGTCTCTGAAGGATTTGCAGCGCTTACAGAAATATAACAAGGGGATCGGAGGGAGCGGGAAACCCAGGCAGCTGGAGTCCTCAGGCTGGGGTTCAAATCCTGATACTCACTCAGTCCCTTTTTGCCCATGGAGTCCCCTTACTTCTCTGAGTACAGTCTGCTTGCTGTACAGTGGGGTGATGGTGCTCTGAGCAGGGGGAATGAGACCAGAGCGGGAAGACAGAAGCCAGCACCAGCTGCTCTGGAGGCCAACGGCACATGCTAATTATGGGGACCTCAAGGTTGGAAGAGGGCGAGGCTGGAGTGAGGAGGCACTACCCTGCTCACCTCTACATCCAGCATTTGCCAGGGGCTGGTGACATCAATTGAGGACAGTAGGTCTGAAGTCGGTGGCATGTGACCTCCAGGGGTCTCGACTCTCCCACATGCCAAGTGCAGAAATCCTTCAGGTCTTTTGAAGAGGAATCCTGTAGATGTGACACCCCAACATCCTAGAGTCCCCACACGGGGTAGAGGAGGGCAGCACGTTGGAGTTTCATCATGTACGGCACCAAGAGGTAGGGGCTTCACTCCCATCCACCTCAGCCTTGTCCTGGCTTCCAGCCTTGGACGCTCACCCTCAAGGACCAATTTCCCAACAACCCAAGCCTCTGATAGCCAAGCTGTGTGGACTTCCTAGCCTTTCATCCTGCCTGAGAATTCCCCAAATCATCCCGTTCCATGTCCTCTGGCTGAGAAGGACTTCCTCCCTCTCCCAAGGCTAAGCCTCCTCTTCCCACCTGTAGCACTGCCACAGAGGCATTGGCATTGCTTGACTCTGGGCTAGCCCCTGGTCTGGCCTTCCCGCATGGCCCCACCCCGTCCGTCATCTGGGTCTCAGCTCATCACTGAAGCCTCACACTTCCTAATCCAGTTGTGTGAGCTGGTGGGTGTGGTGCTGCACATGACCAGTGCTGACCCAGATGTGGATGTGACCACTTGGAAGGCAGCGGGTGGCGGTGCCAGTACAAAGTCCTGAGCTGCAGACTTCTGCCAGGCCTGCCCATCAAGTGCCTGGGTCTCACCTTCATGCTCCTTGCCTTTCCCTGACTGCCCTGAAACGCTCCAAGACAGCTGTTAGGAGGAGGGACGGCCCTGTTCTGCTGGGCTGGGGACTTGGAAGGGTGGGATGCTGTGCGGTTGACCTCCCAGCAGAAGAAGCATTTATGGGGTGTCGGATGAACACAGCCTACCCCTAATCGTTTCCACCTGCCACGTCTCTTCCTTCTTTGGCCAGTCACCACCTGCTCTGACAGTACCCATGGCTTTGGTACTGATGGCTTTGCGACGGTCACATCTGTGCTCACAGAACCCCATGTATTAGACAGAGCCCTTGGAAAGCCAGGGCCTGTCCTGGGCCATTCTTGACATTCTGCCAACTCTGTCAGGAGGGTCTGGCCAAGCCAGGCTGCAAGACCAGAGTGCTGTGATGTTACCAAGTGCTCCCCCTCCCCCAATCATCATGCAACTAGGGATCAAATAACTCGCCGTGATTGATTTCTTTTTTTTTTTTTTTTTGTTTTTTTTTGTTGGTTGGTTGGTTAGTTGGTTTTGTTGTTGTTGCTTTTTGGTTTTTTGTGATGTGGGGACTGAGCCTATGGTTTTGTGCATTCTAGGATCTATCACTGAGCTGCATCTCCATCCATGATTGATTTTAAATGATCAAGAAGTGTGCTAGGACTTAATCCCAGCTCCTGGGAAGAAGAGGTAAATCTCTATGAGTTTGAGGCCAGCCTGGTCTATATAGCAAGCTCTAGGGCAGTTCCAGAGCTACATAGAGAAACCTTATTGAAGAGGAGGAGGAGGAAGAAGAGGAAGAGGAACAATCACCCTTTTGGGGAAAGGCAGACCTTGAACCTTGATAATATCACCTAATTGTGACCTAGGTGGCGGTTTCAGGGTTGTTAGGGACCCCCTTAAAGTTCCCCAGCCTGAGTCCTTGCTGTCAGAAGCTGTGCTTACACCTGCCTGCTGTAGCCACCTGTCTCTGTCCCCTCTGAGCAGCAGCTGGCTCTCAAAGCTGTACAGGGACCACCAGAGGCCTTCTTCCCCCCCAACTCCTCTCCTGCCTCCGGTTTTCCAACACCTGCCTCTAGGGTCCTTAGCGGTATAGATCTGTAGGAATGGGCAGCACTCAGGGGAGGGGACATCTGGGGGGGTCTCACAGGCAAGGCCTGTGTCCCTGTACCCTAAGCTCAATCCTGTTCATTACCTGTTGTGTGCCACACACTACATAGGTCTCTACCAGGCAGCTTTCACGTGGCCCTCTGAATCAGGTGCTTATTTTGGTCTGCATTTATAGTTAACAAACCTGATGCTGCTTCTTAGCATGACAAAAACGCTCTAGGGATGAAGCTCAGTTGCTAAAGCACTTGGCTAGCATGCACAAGGCTCTGGGTTCAAGCCCCAGCACCACATAACCTGGCATGACAGTGTACACCTGCCATCTTAGAACACAGGATACATACATAAAAATTTACTGAATTCTAGAACTGTAAGGTGTGTGTGTGTGTGTGTGTGTGTGTGTGTGTGTGTGTGTGTGAGAGAGAGAGAGAGAGAGAGAGAGAGAGAGACAGAGAGAGACAGAGAGAGACAGAGAGACAGACAGAGAGACAGGGACAGAGAGACAGAGAGAGATGTTAGTGCAGGCACCTGGGGAAGTCAGAAGGGGGTGTCAAATTCCCTGGAGCTGGAGTTACAAGAGGTTGTGAGCCACCTGAAGGGATGCTGGGAATGGAACTCCAGTCCTCTGTAAGAGCGGCCAGCACTATTAATTACTGAGCCATCCCTCCCTCCAGCCCCCAAGGGGTAAGTCTGCTGGTCTGTGACTTATACCCAGCCCTCCATACCCATAGATTCAAACCAAGCCTGGGGCAAAGTACTGGGGGAGGGAGTGTGTCCATACTGAACAACAATGAAACTGTGCCTCCGCCAAGCAAGCAAGGGTTTTTCCTTGTCATTATTACCCAAACAATACAGTGTAGCATGTATTTACACAGAATTTACACTATACTAGGAATTAAAAGGAATCTAGACAGGATTTAAAGTACACAGAAGGACGCTGGTGGGTTATATGCAAACACTTTATCACTTTATGCAAAGGACTCCAACATCTGCAGGATCTGGTACCTCAGGAAAGGGGGTGCCTTAGAACCATCCCCCCGGATGCTAGGGTTGATTACACATCTTAGTTTTCAAATGAATTTAATGGCTAAGCAGCGTTTGCCAGGCATGCAGGAGGCTCTGGGTTCCATTCCCAGCTCCACAAAAAAAAAAAAAAAAAAAATCTAAAAGACAGAGCTGGCAAGATGGCTCATCAAGTAAATGTGTTTGCCGTCGAGGTTGGCAGCCTGGATTCAATCCCTGGGATCCACATGGTGGAGGGAGGGAACCAATTATCACTTGTCCTATAACCTCCACACATGTGCGATGGCATGTGAGTGCCCGTACAATCGCATAAAAAAAATAACAAATAAATGTAACAGTAATTTGTTTTTAAGATTTAAAAGAAGAAATTGAACCATGCTTACAAAGAAAACAACCCCAGGCTCAGAGAAGGGAATTAGATTGCTCACAGTTTGAAGAAGACTTGGACAACCCAGGTCAGTTTAGCTCTTCCCAGGAAACCCTGCTTTCCCCATTTTCCACAGAGCAGAAGCTCCTCCTGCTTCTACTGAGAACATCCACTAGCTCTCTACTGCTCACCCCTGGGGCCCTGGTGACGCTCAGGCCTGGCTTCACCTCCGAAGGGAAGCACCCTCTTCTCCCTCCTCATCTCCACTCTACCTCCCTAGCCCCGCCCATCCCTCTTCTCCAGAGATGTCAGGTTCACCTGTGCCCCACTGTCCGTCCATCTCCTGCCCAGCCTCCCCCACCTCCAGGCTTAGCACTTGCTGGTCCCTCTGCTTGGGTCACAGTTCACAGCCTGCCCCCTCCCACTCCAGTCCAGCCTCTTACCGTACATTGTATCTTGTCCCCACCACCTGCTGCCCTGTGTACACAACTCAGCTGTCCTTCCTTCCTATCAGGTCCCTTACCAAGGACCTCCCAGAAAGCCTAGCCCTCCCTAGCTAATTCCCCGGGGTTTCTATAGGCTGGCAGGGCAGGGTGGGAGTCAGGGGTGGGAGATGGAATTGTGTACCATGTCAGGCTATTAGGGGATGCAAGCCAAGGCCTCTCCCATTCCCCCACCTCCAACCAGCACATACATGGTGGTCTGCAAGACCTTCTTACAGAAAGGAGGGGGCCCAGCCCTGCCCCCACCCTGCTCTGGGCATTTCTCCTGCCTGTAGACAACAGAAGCCTGCACCACTCCAGGCTGTCCACACAACAGCCAGCCCCTTGGCCTCTAGGAGCCTGAATCAAATCCTACTTCAGCCTTACCTCAGAACAAACCCATGGTCCTTGCCAGGGTGCCCCATCTGGCTGCCCCCCTCCATACCTTGGCTTTCTTTTATGTTCTGGAACTTGCCACATCTGTCCCCACTTGGTGCCTGCTGGTCCCTCTACAACACTCCTCAGCCACCCAGCTCCTTGTCCTCAAGCTGGCCTCCACCCAAAGTCACCATCTGTCTCTTCCTCAGTCACCCTATCTGAACCAGCCCCTCAGATTAACACTGGCATCCCTGAATCTGAGTTGTTGCCCTTTCCTGTGAGGTCCCTGTGAGCCAGACTGGGCACCTAGGCTGCAGCAGTGTTCACGGGGTAAGGAAGGAAGGCCCTTGTCACTGCCTGCAGAAACCGGGAATGGTCCAGGACCCCCAGTCCGGTCCGTGCCCACCCAGGCAGCTCCCCTCTCGGGTTCCCTGTGGCTTGGAGGACTAGCCAGGGCGGAATAACCAGATTAGCCTAAGCGGCTCCTCTTGTTTCCTCACGTAATTGGATCGAGGCCGTGTTCAGTGTGGCTGCATTTAATATTGTAATTCTGCAGCTGTCTCTCCGCCGAGCGCAGTCACCAGGCACAGCCACGCAGGGCTGCAGGCAGGGGGCTCTGTGCTAAGAGGGCCAAAGGGCAGGAAGTGGAGACACTGTCTGCCCACAGCCAGTGCTGCTGGGCAGGGTTGTGGAAGGGACCTGGCACTTGGGGGGCCCTTCCACTTCCCTGTGCCTGGTGTCAGGCCTGAGATACATACAGGAAGGGTCTGGCAAAGCAACACCATTGAGGTTTACCCAGCAGAGGCCACAGTCCCCAAGAGTCCAAACATAGATTTTTTTGTCACTTTTCTTGGAACACAGCTAAGGAGACATGCCCGTGGCCACAGCAGCCCGCAGCCCACCCAGGCCTTGCATTTGTGGGTGCTAGGTGACCCCAGAGACCTAAGCTTGGGTGTTGAAAGTGCATCCAGGGACTGAGAGGAAAGGACATGTGGCGGTACATGTGTGGCTGTCCCTTTGTGAGTGTCTGCTGGTGAGCGCCCACTGGTCTCTTGGTCTTGGTGAATAGATGTCTATACTAAGAGTGGCCAGTTCACCCCTGTAAACAACACTCACTGCCCTCAGCTTGAAGTGCTGGGGCTCAGCACCTCAGTGCCTGGATCCTCAGTGTAGCATGCACAAGTCCCTGGGTTCGATCCCCAGAACCACATAAACAGGGAATGTTACCACACAATCTCAGGACTCAGGAGATAGAGGCAAGAGATCAGAAGTTCAGAGTCATCCTTGGCTACATGTGAGTTTGAGGCCAACCGGGTACAGGAGACACTGGCTTAAAAAGGAAAGCGGGTCATAGGGAGTTCTGAGAACAGGGCCCAGCTGAGGTGGTCCTGCTCTTAGATGGCTCTTCCTAAGGCATGACTTCAGAGACTGGCCACTCTTGGGCCCTATATCCAGATGCAGACACATCCTACTGCTTGGCCAGATACCTGGTGGCAAATGAGTTGCCACCCTGTGGCTCCAGGTGGTTCTGAGCATTTTGAAGATCTTGGGACAGACCGGCTTCTTATACCCTAGGCATAGTACAGCCCCTGGGTCTCAGTGACACCCCAGGTCATGGGCACTAGGACTTTGGGTCCCCACTTCCCACCCACCCTGTGTGGCTGCAGAGTTGGCTACAGCCCCCATCCATCACTCAGCCCTATTTTTAGGAGGTGATAACCCAGCTGTGAACATTCACTCCCTGTGAGGAAGTCAGCCTCAAGTGGGTGGTGAGCGAGGATGGCAAGGTGAAAGGCAGCCCACCGGAGACTGAGGCAGAGCCTGGGGTGGGTTTGCAGACCCAGGACCTACCTCTGCCTGCCAGTGCCCAGTTGCTCTGGGCCTCAGTTTCCGCAGATATACAGTATATTGTCACCCTTATCACAAACTGGCTCAACTTACTTCCTGGGTACCTTGTACTCTTCCTTGTAGAATCGACAGATATAATACAAGAATGTGTTGACATGTGTATTTCAGACAAACAACAAATACATTTTAGTATAAACCTGTCTCACTTTGTATGAGGTAAACTTGTGCCACACAAAAGGATGCTTTCTCCTCTGAAACCCCATTTTCTGGTGCCTCTTCTGCTCAGCCTGGTAACCCTGCTTCCTTGGAGCAAGCTCTCCACCCAGTGTCAAACATGACCCAGGTGCTATGAGAGTGGCCAACAGGTGTTTGTGCAGCCTGGCTGTCCCTCCCTCCCCACAGCTACCATTCCCTCAGCTTTTGTGCCATAAACCACCCACCAGCACCCCACACTTTGCCTGAATCAGATTTCTAGCTCCTAAATGCAGGGAGGGCCAGCTTTTTCCTGGACTGGGTGAACTTGTATACCCTCCCTCTTTGAGCCTCAGTTTTCCTCTCTGGAAAACAGGATACCTGGGATAGTAAATGTCCACCAGGGGATGCTAATTATGAAGAGTACCTGAGCAGACCAGCTGAGCCCTTGAAGCAGTGAATTAAAGCTGTCCACAGATCCACAGCGGGCCCCCCCACACACACACACACACAAGTCCCTCGACAGGAACTGTGGCCAGCCTGCAGTGTGTTGAGTGTGGTGCTGAGTGCTGGAGGTGATGAGGGAGATGGGTGCTCTGGGCGAGGTGAACCTCCACACCTGCCATGCTTTGGAGGAGTCCTATCCCAAGTTAGATTGCAGTGAGTCCACCTTCCACCTCCAGAGAGAAGGGACCTGAGGCACCTCAATGGGGCCTGGAGAGGGCCCCAGGTCCTGGCTTGAGGTTATAGACAGCTGAAGCATGAGGTGAAGAGGACAGGAATGCTATGGGACAGTGGGGTGGATCCCGTCCCTGGGGCGGGACATCACCGGGAGGTTCCTCTGGTTGCCTGCCCCCTCCCCTCCTGCCGCCGCATAGAAGGAAGGCCAGGGAGGGGCTGTGCTCTGGAATGCTGCCCTCCAATCTTCCTGAATCTGACTCAGGATCTTCCCTGGGAGGACAAGTCTGGCATGTGTTGATCATGGATCTTGGACCCCTGTGGGCTAGCCTGTGGGGCTAGCCTCAACTCCTGGTTTCCCCAGTGGAACCATAATACCCAGAGAGGCTAAGGTGCTCCCTGGAGTCACAGCGGCATCCCAGGCCAAGGGCTCGCTGTGCCCACACCCTCCCTCAGCTCTGGATCCCCAACTGTCCTTGCTAACCCTGAGGAGATGAGCACTGTGGTCAGGAGGCAGGCTGATCTGATGGGAAGTGGTCTTCATGCCCTGGGTGGTGTCTCTCTGACAGGCTGCAAGACAGGTTCACAGATGGAAAGAGGGTGTAAAACCCAGAGAAGTGCCAGGGATCACCAAGGAGGTCTCTACCTCAAGCTTTGGAACTGAAAGCAACTTCATCACAACCTGCTGGTTCAGGGTGAAACACAGAGCCCAGGCACAGGGGCCTCTGAGACAGCAGCTTGACTCATGGGGCACCTTTAATGGGATCTTGCCTCATGGGAGGAAGGGTACCTAATAACCAGGACACACTAGGAGTGCACAGCCCCCTGCCCCCAGAAGGAGACCCCAGTTCAGCAATGGACTAGGGTCTATAATGGAGGACCTGCAAAAATAAGCAAGGAACAGAAATAACATGGGGATTGCTTCTCCATCCCATACTTTGCTGTGTGACTGTGGGCCAGAAACTTAACCTCTCTGAGCAACTTTCCTCATCTATAATATGACAGACCCCACCCCCCACCCCCCCCACACATGCATGCACGCACGCACGCACGCATGCACACACGCTAAGGTCTTCTTACTTGTGCTGGATCTTCAGGGCAACCCTGTGGGGCCAGAGCCCCAGCACTCCTCTCTCTCTCTCTCTCTCTCTCTCTCTCTCTCTCTCTCTCTCTCTGCCCGCCCCTACCTCCACAGCCAGCCAGTTTTCTCTCATCATACAGCCCAGAGGTAGCCATGTCAGATCAGGGTCCTGGCAGGGCTCTTGGGACTGTATGGCTCAGGGCTGCAAGAGCTTTGGGTTTGGGGGCTGTGGGACTTGGAGATTATAAGGTCTGGGAGCTACAGGGTCCTGGGGCTGTGTGGTGATATACTGTGTGCCCTAGTAAAATTTGTCAGAAAATCAGAGACAAAGGAACAAGCCACAGCCACCACCTCTTACCTCACCAACTCCTCAGCCTGTAGTTGAAAGGGAGACTTCTGCCGGAAAGCCTTTAGCTCCTGTCTCCTCACACCTTATACACCTTTCTCCACCCAGCCATCACTTCCTGGGATTAAAGGCGTGCGTGCGTGCGTGCGTGCGTGCGTGCGTGCGTGCGTGCGGATTCCCAGTACTGGGATTAACGATGTGTGCCACCACTGCCTGGCTCTGTTTCTCTCCTAGACTGAATCAATCTCATGTTGTCCAGGGTGGCTTTGAACTCACAGAGATCCAGATGGATTTCTGCCTCCCAAGTGCTAGGATTAAAGGTGTGTGCCACCACTAACTGGCATCTATTTTTAACCTAATGGCTTGTTCTGTTCTCTGGTCTTCTGGCAAATTGCATTAGGGTACACAATATATCACCACAGGGCTGTGAGAGTCTAGGTCTGTCAGGGTCTAGTAGCTGCCGTATCTGGAGGTTCTAGAAAGGCAGTGTCTGGTACCTCAGGGTCTGGAGGCTGCAGTGAGGCTAGAAACTGCAGGGCTTGAGGACTGTGCAGTCTGAGGCTACAGGGGACTGTGGGCTGTGTGAGATCTGGAACCTACAGGAGTCTGGGCCTATTGGGCTTGAAGGTCTGGGGGCTGCGGTGCTGAAGAGGGCTACAGAGAGCTGCATGATATGGAGTTATTGGGAGTATGATCCTTCCCCCGCCCCCCCAGAGCCAGAACTGAATGGGCCTGCTTTTTACCTCCGTGGGAAATGGCAGGCCGTATATACTGTACTGAGGGCCAGCTTTTAATCCCGAAGGAGCATGTTTAGGAGGTGAGAACCACCCCCCTCTCTGACACACACACACACACACACACACACACACACACACACACACACACGTACACCATCTGATGTGCCAGACTGCCCAGGCTGGCAGCCGGCACAGCTGTGCAGCCCCAGTGCCTGTCTCTGGCCTCTCATACCTGTACCTGGGCCAGCACGGGCAGCCCTAACTCAGCAGGCGACTGGCACTAATTGTGAATTAATAAGTTAATTAATAAGTGCCACATCCGACCTCAGCGAATCCTTCCAAAACCCTCCAGTTTCATTCTGCCCATCTTAAGTATGCCAAAATGAGACTTTTTTAAGCCAGAAGAGAAACTGGGCACGGTGATGGGGCTCAAAGGCAGATCTCCGAGGTCTCAAGCACAGCCTGGGCTCCTCAGGGAATAGGATGGGCATAGAAGCAGGAGGCCACAGGAGGAAGGACAGGTTATATACTGCCTCTGGGTCACGGACCTCTAGGTCCCCACCAGCACACAACAGGAGCCTAAGAAGTGTTTCTGAATAAATGGGTAGCTGAATGTGGGGGGAACTGAGGCAGAAACAGGCAACCCTAAGGATCTGTGCCAGGTCCCTGATGGCCCTCAGAAAGCTGGGAGTGGTGTCTGAAACTTGTGGCTGGTCTTGGCCCTTTCCTGGGCCGCAGAACTGGCAGTGGGAGCAGACTTGCCTGCCCTGGGAAAGGTCACTGTGAGGACATGACCCTTTTCCTGGAAAAATGACATGACCACCAGAAACACAGACGTGCAAGGAAGTGTCAGGGTTCACAGGTCCCCCACCCTGAGTCATACATGGGAAGAAACCACAACCCAAACTAAGGCAGACACTCCCCAATCCTGAGAGCACGCCTGGTTAATGTGCCCTGTGCAGATCTAAGCTGAGGCCAACAGTGTATCCAGGGCACCAGGTGCAGGGTGCCTCATTATCTCTGCCCGAGAGCACTGGAGGCCAGCGACCTATGCTGGGCTTCATTTGCATAGAGGGGTCATAGGCATTTAGTTCATCATTATGCTTCATATCCGAGAGATGGCACATGCATTCTTCGCTATTTAGCAAATGTTATGTAATTATTTTTAAAAAATTTTAAAGGCAGATCAGCTGGACCTAATTTTAGCTGCCAGCATTCCTGCCTTCTGGCTTCCACAGCCTCTCCTGGCCCCTCCCAGGGGCCTTTGATGCTGCTGCTGTTCCCCAGCCTGACTCCCAACCTGTGCACAGGGCCAGAGTGGGTCCCAGCCCTGCTCTAGGCCCAGCTGCAGCTCGGCTCACCCCTCCCCTGGAGCTGGGGGCTGACAGGGAGGGGCATTTTGAGTTCTGAGTCCATTCTATTCGGGTTCACATCAGCTTGTCTGACGGGAGGATTTAGTGCACGGCCATGGTCAATAGTGCGTTTGTTTTGCTATCGACCTGCCAGGCAGCTCCCAAGCTGCCTGTCCCCCTCCACAGCTGAGGCCTCTCCAGGCTGTGGGAGCCAGGACCTGGAATCACCATCAGGCCAATCTGGGGGGCTTCCAGCCTCTTGGCACTGCCAGTACCTACCCACAGCCTGGCCTGGGTGACTCTCAATTCACAGTCCCCCAAGGTGACATCCCTTCATGGTCCAGTCTCTGTGTTCCACAATCCTAGAGAGGATGGGATGTTGCAATTGCAAAGTCCAGAGAGAGACACCTTATAGAAGAGCAGCAGTTTCTTGGGGTGGGGCACTGCCTTCAGCAGGCTTCCAGGTCTGGAACCAGCACAGTTTAGGAGCAGTGGCCATTTGGGGTGCCAGCCAAGGGGACACTCTTCTTGGCTTCTGCCCAGCCAGGCCCCTGGTTTGAGGAAAGGTAGACACTGAGTCTCCTTCTCTGACTTGAACTCATTCATTCAACAAACATTACCAGAGAGCTGCTCTGGGCTGGGGCCCAGAGGTGGAGACCACAGGCTGGAATCTGGGAGCCAAGCACCCCACACAACCTTGCATAGGGTGGAAAAGGATGTGGGTTCCCAGAGAGAACTGGCAGAGTGTTGAAGCTGGGAAGGCTGCTGCCAGGGGCTGCTGGGGGCCCCATGGGAGCCTGGGGCGGGGGTGGAGGTTCTGCAGCCAGCTCTGAGGGATAAGTGCAGTTTTGACAGGGGAGGAAGGCAGAGCAGGAGGAGGGCCCAGCGGGGGCAGAGGCCTGGCGCACATCCTGGCGCACAGAGAAACAAGAGATGCGTGCGGCCCCTCTATGAACCGTGGAGGTCTTTGGAGCGTGGAGCAGAGCCAGCCCCTCCTTGTCTGCTTAGCCAATCTCTGGAGGGCTCAGTCCCACACACCCCCTTCCCCAACTGTCCCAAAAGGCCCCCACCTCCTCCTCTTGTTCTCCTCCCCCCTCCAAAATGAGAGAGAAAAAAACTGTTATTGTTCACGCCTCATCTCCCCCCAAAGTTATTAAATTTCATTCCACGAACAAATAAATCCATTTTTATTGCAGCAGGAGGAGTGGGCAGTGGTTTGGCTGTTTTACCTTCTTTATTTTTCAAAGTCCTGTTAAATCTGCTGGGATCATCTGGGAAGCCTCCTCTGCCCCAGCACACCCCTTCCTCCTCCTCTGGGCCTAGCAGGCGGGGCTGGGTCCCACCTGACCTGCTCTTGTGCTCTCTGGACGCCTTCTAGTCCCCAGCCTGCCTACAGGGCGGGAGGGAAAGCTCTGCCAGCCTCCTGTTTGTTTGGCATTTTATAGTTTTCCTAACACTTCCCGCGCACGCCTCCTGCAGAGCCCCTGATGGGGAGGCATTGCCTGCTCCATTTTGCAAAGAGAAAATAAGCCGAGAAGCCAGGGGCTCTGAACCCTCCTGGAAGTTTTGAGAGCCCCAGGGGACACACCCCCATCCAGGTGTTTGTCTCCTCCCCAAGCCTGGCTTACTTGGGGTGGAGGGCAGCACAGCCTTGTTCAGCATCTCAGACATCCCATTCAATGCAACAGAGGTGCCACACCTCCCATTTCTGCCACCTAAAAGCTTTGTGACTCCCAGGCTCAATCTCTGCATCCATGGCAGGGGCATAACAGCACCCCCGTCAGGTCACCATGGGGAATGAGAGGATGTAGGGACAAAGCCCAGTGTTACTTTCCCCTCTCCCCCAAGCCTCCCACGTCCAGAGTTCACCTACCCCCTGCTCTGCAAGCCTGTAGAGGGATGGGCTGGGGAAGGGGATTGGGGGGCCTTTGCAGCTGCATCTGCGCTGGACTCCCAAGCTAAATTCTCCTCAAGGTTATTTTTCTCCCTCAACCATTTGCTAAAGACTTAATAGCTGTCAATAAGACGCCTGTTGCATCAGCAGAGCCAGCAGCCAGAGGTTTTCCCAGTGAAACATTAATGGCTCCACTGCCCAAGCCAGGCCCGAGTGTCACCATGCACAGCTGAGTGTGCACTCTTCAGGGAAGTGGCAAGGGATGGCCTCTCTGTGCCCAGGGTCAGGCCACTGCAAGGGTGAACTGGCCCCCACTTTTGGGGAAACTCCACACACCACACACACACACACACTGGGATTCTCTGTGCTCACCCCTTCTCCACCCTAGGGAGACTCAGGAGTAGGCATCAAGACCGCTGACTCCAGCCTGTAGGAGCAGTCTGATTTGTCCCTCTACAGTCTGTCTTGAGCCAGCACCTCGTTCACGTGGAGCCTAGAGAAGCCCCTTATGGCCCATCTCCTCTCCCAGAAGCCCCCCACCTCCTACCTCGCCCTAGGTGCTGACAGCTGACAGCTCCAGGAACAGCCAGGTCTAGCAGCTTCCCCTCCAGGATGGGAGCTGTCTTGGGTGTCACATGGGATTGTGGCTCCAGGTGAAAGTGTCCATCACCTGCCATATACACCCCAGTCCCCTCCCCACTGCTTTCCTACTGCTTCCCTGTCCAAGGTGGGGGGAAGGGGGGCTGGCACTACACCCCACCCACAATTCTAGACTTCTATCTCCACGTACCCTGTGCCGCTCCCTAAGGACTCCCTCTGTTCTCTCCTCTCCCTCAATTAGCACAGGACACTATCAGACCAGACAGTATCAGGCTATCTTCCCTAGGGCTCTCTGTTGGCACCTGGGGCTACTCTAACCTGGAGAGGGGGCGGGGAAGCACAGATGCCCATCACTTCAGAGAACCTCCAAGGCTGCCCCAGCCAAGGCAGAGGAGGGCTGCTGGGCCACAGGCTTGTGGTGGACAGGACAAGGAGCAGCAGGTCTGAGCTCCATGTCTAGGCACCCAGGCTGGCTGCCTGCAGCTGCCAGAGACAGGGGTGGTGAGCAAAGGCTCCTGAGTGCATGGAGCCAAATGAGGGCTGCTGGGCCTCCCTGGCCTCAGTTTGCCTGTCAATCAGATGGGAATGCTGGACTTGGCCGCTTTGTGGGGATGTGTGATTCATTCTGCGGTGACTGGCCGTCCCAGGACCTCATGCTTGCAGCAGGCTCTGTTCTAAACCAACTTTGACTGTGCCCATCCTCCCTCATGGTTGTACCTCCAGCAAGGGAAGTGCTGGAAGGCCGCCTGGTGTACAACTTCCAAGCCTGCTTGGGGCTGCTGGTAGCTGTAAGGGTGGGACAGGCTGGAGTTAGGTGTGGCTAGGCAGCCAAATCCTCTAGCTTCCAGCTCCCTGGACTGAGGGCGTCTCTGGCACAGCCTGGTGGGTGGCACTGCACCTAACAGAAGGCAGAAGCACTGCCCAACATCACCCAGTGTGGCGCCTGCCAATTCAAACGCATTTCAGCGCCATTAATTTACATTTTGATTCGACTTTCTTAATTTTACTTCAACTTCGTACGACTCCAGTTTGAGAATCATTTTAATGTATTTATCTGTGAGGCAATTTGTTAAATAACCCCCAAGACTCGGCGGTTTTCCGTCCTGAGCTTTTATTGCAAGGCTGTTTTAAATTAAATTAGTCGTCAGGGTCCCTGAGTGCATTGTAACGGGATGAGTTCACCGCCAGCCCCCTCGTAAAAGTAGCGCAAAGCTCTGGCTAAAAGCACACACATAGGGAAGCAGGAAGCGGTTGCTCAGCTGCTCAATGGCCCTGGGGGCTCTCAGGAGGGATGTGGCGGTGGCCACCCACCCTTGTCTGTGAAACAGACTGCTCTGGGAGCACCCCCAGGTCCCAAGCTGGGGCTGCAGCCAGCCAGGCCTCTCAGGAACAACTGTGAGTTCTGTGCAGACTGAGAAGCACCTTCCCCTGTTGGCCCAGCCACCTGCTCCAGAGACCAGCAGGTGTGTGATGGGGGCCAGAGGGGACTTGGTACCCGCTGGAAGCTGGTAGAGCAACTGAGCCTGCATCCTAGTCTCTGTTTTTGGTTCTAAGCCACAGAGAAAACTGCTGGGGAGGAGTTTGTGGAGAGTGAAGCCTGTCCCCCAGTCCCTGGCTGTCCCTTCCTTCCTGTGATTTGAGCTGGCATCTGTGCTGGCTGTCACCTGTGTTGGGGGCATGGTTTGTGAGCTGAAAGGCGCAGGTATTGAATCTATATTTCATTTTCACGTCCGCAGCTGCTATTTTGTGTGATAATGGATTCCCTCTCCGCATCCTCCAGGAGAGCCGGGCAGCGGTGAGGGTTGAGTGCTGTTAATGAGGACCTCGTCCTCTCCTGGGGTGTTTTCAGGGCCTCTCTTCCCACCAGTCTGCACCCATCTGTGTCCCCCAGTAGCTGAGCTGCTCTCCTACCCACCACCCACTTGGGGACACTTCATTCTGTCACACTTCGGTCTACCTGTCCTTCAAGCCTCTCATTCCTCGGGAAGCCGTCCGGCCCTGGGCTGGTCATGGGAAGTCATCTGACACATCATGCAAGTCCCATGATGGCTACCAGTGAGGGAGGGGGTCAGGGTGCCAGGGGCTCTGCACTGCGTGGGGGACAGTGCCAGTTGGGTATTGGGGCTGTATGTATACAAGAGACATCAGTGGCAGAAACCTGCTCGACTGCCCAGTTCTGGACCTTGGACCATATGCTTAATAGTCTGCGCCTCAAGTCACCCCTCAGTAATGTGTGTTTCTCCTGGGATTCACCTGAGGGTTCAGTCACCTCAGTCATCCCCAGTCCTCCTCAGAGCACCTCACACTGCTCCCATGGGGAGACAAAGCATCACAGAGGCAACGTGATTACCTTGAGGTTTTGTTGTTGTTCTTGTTTTGAGACAGGGTCTCAAGAGGTAGCTCTGGCTGGCCTGGAACTCTCTATGTAGACCAGGCTAGCCTGAACTAAAAGAGATCTTCCTGCCTCTGCCTCCAGAGTTCTGGAATTAAAGGTGTGCGTCACTCTGCCAGACCTTCTTTCTTTCTCTCTGCAGTACTGAGGGTTGGATGCAGGGCTTTGTACATGTCAGACAAGCACTCTTCCACTGAGCTACATTCACCCCAGCTCCAGAGTGGTTGTCTAAATTCATCTTTCTAGCCCCTTGGCAAGCTCCTACGCATGCATCCAGACCCATACAAAGGCCTCTCTCCCCCCTCCCCCCTCTCCCTAGCTGAGGATTGAACCCAGGCCCTTGTGCTTGCTAGGCAAGTACTCTACCACTGAGCTAAATCCCCAACCCTCCTCTTTCATTTTTCAAGCTAGGGTTTGTCTGTCTAACAGCCATGGTCAATCAGTCCTCTATGCAGCCCTGCTGGGTAAAGCAAGCTCAGATTCTCACTCAAAACCTCTGTGGGATCACACATTTTGGCTTGTAGTTTCAAAAGAGATTTCAGTCCATGGATGACCGAATTGTTTTGGGTCTGAGGTGAGGAGGACATCATGAAGGGGGTGGGGGTCTGCGGCAGAGAAGGCTGCCAACATCATGGCAGCTAGGAAGTAGTGGGAGATAGGAAAAGGCAAGGGACAAAATACAATGTTCAGAGGCACACTCCCAGTGGCCTACTTCCTCCAACCAGGTCCCATCTCTCAGTTCCCAGTACCCTTCCAAGCTAAAGATCAAAACCCCAGCACACGAACCTAGGGATTCTAGTTTGCTTCTCCATGGTGATACAACACTCCCAACAAAAGCAATTTAAGGAGTAGATTGGTTTCACTTGAAGTTTCAGGAGAGTCCATAATGGCAGAGAAGTTATGCCCTGGTGTCAGGCGCTCTCTGAGCTGCTGGGATCCCCCCCCCCCCGTACTTTCCCCCTAGGCTTTGCTCCAGGGGGACCAGTTACATGCATCCTGGGTGGCTAGAAGTAGGTGCTCTGGAAGCACTCACTAAGTGAAAGCTTGAACAGATGATGCAGGCCCTTGTGGATCGAGCTTTTGGCCTTCGAGTGCTCGAGGTTTTAGCCAGCAGACCCCCTCCGGCAGCCTTTGCCAGGCTTGACTGGGGGGCAGCTGGGGAGGGCAGTGGAGAAGTCAGAAAAAGGCCCTACCTTGCCAGAGGCCCAGCGCTTTGCATCTCACTCTGATCTTGCAGGAATGCATGCTGGGTTTTAACAAGGCTGGAGAAAAGAAGCCAAGTCTTGGCAGTTGGCAGCCAGGTCTCAGGAGGGGGACTGTCATGCACACATGAAGCACCCTGAAGGCCCACCCAAGGCGGTCCGGGGCCTCTGGCTGTTGAGCCAAAAGAAAGAACAGAAGGCCCGCCCCAGGGTCCAGAGGCTGGAGTCAGGACGGGGTCAGGCCCAGTCCTGACCCTGCCTTGCACCTAGTCCATTCTAACCAGTAGGACCTTCCTAGGAGGAGGCCCTGCCTTCAGCACGATCAGGACTGTACAGAGACGGCAGAGTGCCTCCACTGCTGTCTGGCCCCAACCCTGGGCTGTGCGGTTTGCGATCCCCCCCCAACGATGATGTTTTATTCATGTAAATCCAGCCTGCATCTATGCTTAGAAGTGAAAATGTGGAGAGAGGGAAAGAGAGACCAAGGCCTCTCTGGGGGTTTGCGTGGGTGCTGCCCTTCCAAAGGGCATTCTAGAAAGATCTAGATGAGTTCTCTCCCGAAGATGCCTGACAACCAGGGAGCTGGCATTCCATTCGATGGCACTCATTGTCACCTTTTTGTCTCTCAAAGCTCTCTGCAGCTCAGCTCACTGGGGAGGGCCCGCGTCCCCAGCTCTCACCCTCAGAAGCCACACTGGCTGGGGCCTGGGAGGAAGTGGGAGGCATTGTCTGTGCTAATTGCATTGTTAGACCGAAGGTGCTCATGCTCGCCTGTCTAATTTGGGGCCTTTATTTAACACGATTGCTGGCTGACAGCCGGGCGAGGATCAGCCACTGCTGCCCACGTGGCTGTGTTCCCACCACCCATACTCCTCTGTCCCGTCTTGCCACCCTCCAACACTCTCGCATCCCTCACTGCCTTCCCCACAGCAGTTTCAGAGAAGAGGGATGAGGGGACATGGCTCTGGGTAAAGCCTCTTGAGCCCCTCCCCCAGCAAACTCTTGTTCATGCTTCAAGAAAAGCACAAGGGGCCAGGGGGTGGCGGCGCACGCCTTTAATCCCAGCACTCGGGAGGCAGAGGCAGGCGGATCTCTGTGAGTTCGAGGACAGCCTGGTCTACAGAGCAAGTTCCAGGATAGGCTTCAAAGCTACACAGAGAAACCCTGTCTTGACACAAACAAACAAAGTTCCATGTTTGATGCTCTGCCCAGTGGTTCAGCTGAGAAAAGTGAGGCCCAGAAAGGTTAAGTGACCGGCCCAAGGGCACACAGAGTTGTGGTGGCTCCTTAAAGGCTCTACGGAGATAAGCTTCTACCAGCTAGCTGCTGCCTCAAGTTGCCTCACTGAAATCCTCACAGCTGAAAGACAGTGCCAAAGCCCAGTCCCCAGCACATCTAATGTCCCAGCCCTGCTGGAGTACAGAAGAACCAGGCAGAGCCAGGGTTGGGAAAGGCTGGCCTGGGAGATTGAGGCAGGTTGAGGGTGGCCCTCCTGGCCTACTTTAAGGTAGAACCTCGGTTTGGGCAGGCTCTAGAAGGTGGATGACAAAGAGGCTTCACCAGAGCACGGGGAGAGGCTCTGTCCTGTCCCATCTGTGCTTCCTTCTGCAGCATCCAGGGCAGTCCCTGCACCCTGCTGCCATCTGTCATGTTTCATTGAGTCCCAGGAGATGCGAGGGTTGCCCCTATCCCCTGCCCTCACAGTCAGCCTGCTCAATTAATCCCAGGGTGTGGACAGATATAAAATCCTAAACATGGGAAGACCTTTGAACAAGCCAAGCCCCAGCCAGCACATCACAGGCTCCCCTACCACTCACCCACTAATTCACACACCTTGGGTTCTTGTGTTTACTAAGCAACTTCTGTGTGCTGGACATTATGCAAAACAAAGCTCAGGGGCTATTCCAAGGAGTGAAGGAAGGCATCTGTGATGTCAGCTGTGGGAACCTCGGCTTAATGAAGTCTAGGGGAGCATCCTAGTGCAGGAGGCACCAGCACACAGACAAGTGGCCATCTCCAGGAAAAGGGGTTGGGGGGGGGGTGATAAAAGCATACCAGACAAGAGATTGGAGAGTATCTCAAAGGAATGAACACAGCCAGATGTGTTTGGGAAAGTAACCAATATATGTGGGAGAGAAAGATGGGGTGAGGGGTGGGAGTTCACACACCAAGTCCAAGAGAATCTGACTTATTCTCCTGAACCTTGGCGCTTCCAGAAGTTCCCTGGAGATATCGATAGTTTGGGTTGACTGGCTAGTTAGTAGGTGTTTTTTGAGACAGGATTTCTCCCTGTAACCTTAGTAGTCTGGAATTCACTACATAAAACTTGCCCCACCCTCCTGCTCTGGAGTGCTGGAATTACAGGTCTGCACCCTCACACTTGGTTGGGGGTGTTTTAAAATGCAGATTCTGGGACCAGGAAGATGGCTCAGTGGGTAAAGGTACTTGCTGTAAAAGCCTGACCAGTGTAGAAGGAGAGAACCAACTCTTGAAAGTGCCCTCTGACCTCTGCACGAAGTGATGGGCCTACACACATATATATAAAAACAATTGTAATTTAAAAATAAAATGCAAAATAAATAAATCAAGTAGAATGCAGATTTTGAGTCCCAGCCACAGATAATCCAGTCTCGAAAACAGAGGCAGTGCCCAGGGCCCTGCTTGGTTTGTTTTTGTTTCTAGACAGGATCTCACTGTATCTCAAGCTGGCACTGAACTCAGTATGTGTAGCCTGAGGGTAACACTGAACTTCTGATCTTCCAGCCTGCACTTCCCTAATCCTGAGATTGGAGGTGTGCACCACCATGCCGGTTATATGTAGTGCTGGGAATGGAACCCAGGGCTTTGGGCATGCTAGGCAAGTGCCCTACTACCTTGGCCACATCTCCTTGCATTGTGGACCAGGCTTTGGTGATGCCTTACAGAGAGGCTGAGGGCACTATAGGTCACAGGCGGGTGACTCAGAAAGCCCATGCTTGGTGCAGGAAGGACCCCTGAGGTGTAGGCCAGGCCCACTCCAGTCCCCAGGCACAGGCCCTCACCTCTAGGCTAGGGGCTGGAGACCCAGTGGAGGCGCGGCGTGAAGGAAGGGCAGACAGCGGTAAAGTCAGCGCGGGAGCATCCATCTGCCCTGACAGCCAGCAATTACACCGCGTGATCGCCAGATTACTCCAAATGCATTTATTACAGGGGTTAGAAGCGGGGGACTTATTTACTGGCAAATCCATACTCATTACAAGACTCAGCCTAGCCTAGACTGAAAACAGCTCAACTGAAACAAATAATTACCAAAGTCCTTCCAGCGCGAGGCTCTCAGGTGGTTGTGTGTAGGGGGGACGCCAGGTCCTTCTTTGAAGAGAAGGGAGGCGGCTGGTGGAGGACCGGCAAGGAGAGGTGCCGCTGTCCTGCGGTGGGGCGGGCCACCCTTGAGCCTGGCTCTGCAGTGCGCATGCTTGTCAAGGTCATGAATATGCAAATGATTCTAGGGCGGCGGCGGCCACGCCCTGCCTAGAGGAAAAAGGGAGATTTGGACTCTGAGGTTGAGCCTGGGACACAACACAGGAGTTGCATTTTTCGGGATAAACACAGCACTGTCTCCAAGTTGTAGAATGAATGAACGAACAAATAAAGAAACAAACGAACTAAATGGAAACGCTGGCAGCCCTTGTCCCCAGGTCACTGTCTGGAGAAGCCACTTTCCAGCACCCTGGGAATCCTGGGTGTAGCTCATAGGCACGCACGATTAGCTGTCAGGTGCCAGGCATTCTGAGAGGGTGTGGAGCTGGGGAAACAGGCAGCACAGTAAGCGCCCCAGGCCCCAGACGCTTTCTATACCCAACTCAGGTCCTAGAATTCCAATCACTCTGAGGTCTTTTGGAGACAAAGGGTTTTTGAGGCAAGGTCTAAATAGCTCACTCTGAGCTTGAACTAACTACATTCGTAGCTGAAGATGACCTTGAACTTCCTGACTGTCCTGCCTCTATCCTCCCAAGTCCTGGGGTTACCACACCCAGCTATTGCGACGCGTCTTCCTAGGAAAAACATGCTTTGGGGCTGACGTCCTTCCTCCCATTTTACAGATAAGGACATTGAGGCACAGACAGGGACAGGACCTGCCCCACTCCTTCACGTGGGCTCATGTAGAACAAGCATCCACTGTGCCCTGTGGCCCTGGACCGTGGTGGCAGCGATCGATGCACGTGGGGAGCTGTCAGGTGGATTGAAATGTGGGCCCAGCCTCTGCCCGCTGGGCAGACGTTGGCACCACCACCCAAGCCTTAAATATTCATTCACTTGACAGAACACTAATTAAACAAAGTAAGGTGCATTATTACTTGATTAAATTTTTTATTGGCAGCTTAATTGGTCTGTTAGTTGCCCCTTAGGGAGATGTTTCTGCTCCACCCAACTCCCCCCCCCCTCGTGTGGGAGGGAGCCCCCAGCCTCCTGCACTGTCCTTTCCTGCATGCAATGCCCAGAGAACCACAGACACATCTTCCCCCGTGCCCCTGAGCCACTGTCCCACACAGCTGGCCCCACCCCTTGGCATCAGTGGCCCTTCCGAGTTGAATCAATGGCAACCAATTTGCACCTGGAAAGGAGCTTCTCCTGTGAAGCCCCCTGAGGTCCTCAAAATGGGTATCCAAGACCCTTTAGAGATGGATAGATCCAGATTTGAGGGGATGGGCTAGAAATGTAGCTCAGTTGGTTCAGTGCTTACCTGGCACTATTTATTTATTTCATGTGTTTTGGTGTTTTGCCTGCACGTATGTCTGTGAGAGTGTCGGATCCCTTGGAACTTGAGTTACAGACAGTTGTGAGCTGCCATGTAGGTGCTGGGAATTGAACCTGGGTCCTCTAGAAGAGAAGTCAGTGCTTTTTTTTTTTCTTCCTCGAGACAGGGTTTTATTGTATAGCCTTGGCTGTCCTAAAACTTGCTCTGTAGACCAGGCTGGCCTTGAACTCACAGAGATCCACCTGCTTCTGCCTTCTGAGTGCTGAGATTAAAGGCGTGCACCACCGATCAGCGAAGCCAGTGCTCTTGACCACTGGGCCATCTCTCCAGTCCCAGTTTCCTAGCACAAGACCCTTAAGTTTGATCCCCAGCACACTCATAACTGAGCATAGTAATGCATGTCTATAATTGCCACACTTGGGAGGCTGAGGATCTGGAGTTCAAGATAAGCCTTGGCTGTATAGCAAGTGTGAGGCCAACCTGGGCTACATAAGGTCTTGTGTCCAAAAATAAACAACAAATATCAGACTTGTGCCAGGCAGTGGTAGCGTATGTTTTTAATCCCAGCACTCGGAGGCAGAGGCAGGAGGAGCTCAGTGAGTTGGAGGCCAGCCCGGGCTACAGAGTGAATTCCAGGACAGGCAGGGCTGTTACACAGAGAAACCCTGTCTCAGGGGGCATGGGGGGACTTGTGTGGAGGCTCCTGGCTTGACTCAGCCTGGTGAGGCTAGATGACTGGCCCTCTCTGTGCCAATTTTCCCACAGGCACAGCCTTGATGCTACCTGTTCCAAGCCAGGAATGTAGCCCAGGGGCAGAGCTCCTGCCTACTCTGCACAAAGCCCTAGGTTCACTTCCCCAGTGTGTATGGGGGGGCATAAGTAGTTTGTAGGGTCCCTGAGTACTCAGGATTGGCCTGTGGAAAGGCCTGGGATACCCCCACAAAGCAGGCAAGACCACCTTGCCCTGTGTAGCCTCCTAGCCTGGGGCAGCCCCATCCACCATCCCTACAGACAACACAAAGCCCACTTGCTCAGCTCCATCCCATCCCTTTCAGGATGAGAACCCAATATTTCCCAAGTTGGGGACACAGTTGTCCACCTTCAGTGGAGCTGAGACTGGTAAGATGCCTCTGCACCAGGTGGCACCTTTACCAGAATCTCCCATGACCTGCAGATGCCAGGCTACCTGTCCCCCAATCTATCCTCTGGAACAGCAGGACAGGTGAAGAGTCACAAGCTAGCCTGTCCTTTTAGTACCAGCCATACACTGCGAACCTGATTGCAGAACGGGGGGGGGGGGGGGGGGAGCAGGAGGAAAGCAGGGCAAGGCAGGGCCAGGCCAGGGAGGCTCTAGAAAGCCCAGGCTGGGTGAGGCTCAGTTGGTCTGTTCACAAATCCAGCTCCTTAGCCCATTTAGCAAACTCTAAACCCCTCTTTAGGTAGTAGAGTCTTGGGCCACACATAACCCTCACCTTGGCTGCACCCACCTATCTGGCCGCCACCCCACTGTGGGTCCCGCCCACCCGAGCTGTCTTCTTTGCATCCTCCAACCCTCCAAAGAGGATCCAAGCCCCAGCGATGACAGAGGAATCATCCAGCTGCCCCAGAAGCTGACGCTGGCAAGCAGGAGGCGGGGTAATTGGTATCGTGGGCTGCCAGTGCAGGAAATGAGTGGCCGCAGCCGGCACAGAGCGGGAAGCTACTCAGTGTCACCGGCCTTATCTAGGAACAGGCTGCCCAATTACAGGACCGTGCCCGCTACACCGAGCAGCTGCCAGCTCCTCTGCTGACCCTTCCTGGTGCCCTCGCTGTATCACCAGGTTGGGGCATCTGCTGCCCCTTCCAGAGGTCTGGGGCAACTCTCCAGGGAAGGCTTGACCTGACACTGCCTCCTCCCAGGTGTGCAGCCACAGGTGTCCTCTGAAGCCAGCAGGGACAGGTCACCCTGTTCACATGCCTGCTCAGCTCTCCCAGCAGCTGAAAGAAAGGACTGATAATAATTTTGTGCGTGGACAACACTCCAGCATCTATCTGGGAAATGCAGTCACTGGGGGCTGCGATAGGGTGTCATATATTAGGAAAATAGGACTGTAATGGGTTTTCAATTGTACATAACGCAGCCAGTATTACAAGATTACACTGTGTGGTACTTGGTGGCTCACAGATGGCTAAGGGACGCAAGTCCCAGAAGTGCTGAGCCTAGGGTGTGGCTGGATGGGAGCCGGGAACTGAGTGGTAGCACTGACTTCCGAGCTACAGTCCAGACTGGCAGGTGCTGTGATTTAGGGTTGGCTCCGACAGTTCAAATCCTGTGATTTCTCCCATATATGCTCTGGTTTCCACATCTGTAAAGGAGGGGTGCACCCACCTGCCTATAGGACTGTGAGAACTAGCTGAGCTGTACAGAACATGGGCTAATAAATAAATAAATAAACAAATAAGTAAATAAATAGAAAATCATGGTCCCTGCCCCCGATCTTTGTCAAACACTACTTTATGGGGAAATCCCCTTCTGTGTGGACAGAAGGGCAGAGTGGAGCCCCCAAAGACCATGCAGCCCACTTCCCAGGAGACACAAGCCCCGGGCTTTGGGTCCTGACGGCGCATGGAGCCGGATGGCCTCACTCTCCCTCTTCTGTACAAAGAGCCACGGTGACCTGTTCAGCTTATGGGGTGCTGATGTCTTCTTCTTGCCCAGCTCCCTTCCCAGCCAGGGCTTTCTGAGGGCTAGGACTGGCCTGGCATTTCATGTCCTCTATAAGCATGGCACCATACCACTTACTTCCACGAGTTTTCACTTTACCTGGGCAGGTGTGGCTGCTCCAAGCAGGAACTGTGCATGCACAGGGCAGACAAGAGGAATGCCATCCCACAGCCCGCTTACCTGCTCTTAGACTGCTGTCCCCACCCCTGAGTTCAGCACCCTACCCCAAAGCTGTCCTTTCTCCTAACCTTATAAGCTAGAGACCAGCTACAGGCCTAGGGTAGCCTTGGACTGAAGGTATGCCTCAGTGGTCTATCCTCAGCACCACAAAAGAAAACAAATCATTCGGGGTGGCTCAGAGCCCCACCTGGAGCCATCCGAGAAGCTTAAATGCTAGAGTCACACTTTGGTGATTTGTGGGTGGCCATGTTACAGCTGGCCTGTGAGGTCACAGGACAGAGGTCAAAGGCTGGACTTAGGCTGGGCTAGAATGCTGAGTGAGGAGTGTCCTTCCAGAATGTCTGCTAGGTAGAGACCAACCAGCCCAGAGCCTGGGGCCTTAAGTCTGACCCATATAACAGTGGAGAAAACTGTGGGGGACCCCTTACTTCCGTGCATAGTTTACACTATCCACCCCACACCATAGAGCCCCAGGATTGACATAGCACCCCTTCTGGGTTCTCAGCTGTCCCGGTGATAGCCAACCAGAGCTGTCTGGTATCACTCAGACTCTGGCCTCTGGGGCATGGCGTTGGAGTGCGTTAGGGATGGGACTGGCCACACACCTGGGCCCTGAGCTGTCACCTCCAGATGGAGCACTGGGCTCTGTCTATCCATCCTTCTGTCCCTCTCTAGCGGAGCCTCCTGTTCCTAAATCTGCTCCCAAGCCTCACCAGCCTTATCCCACAGACAGCCTGGTGAGGACGCGGGTGTGAATTTCCAGGAGAAGGGAGGCCCTCCCTGTCACTACAGCAAAAAATCCTAGCTGGGCAAGCGGACAGAGGGAGGGGCAGTGGAACTCAGGGGAGATGCTCAGGCAGGTGGGGACCCGGCTGGCTTGCCACCCAGCCTCAATGACAAGGGAGCAGCATGTGCTGAGACCCAACCACCCAACCCCATATTGCTGCCGGGGCTGAGCTAGTCTGGATCCTACTCTCAGCTCTCTGCCAACCCGTCCTGCAGCCAGGACAAATCCGACAAATGGTGCTCCAGTTCCAGAGACACTCTGGGGACTAGAGGCCTGGGCCGGAGGTCTGACGGCAGATCCCTCATCAGAGCCCCAGAGGGCTCTGCATGCACAGCTTTTAGCAAATGCCAGCATGGCCTTGGTCCCACCCTGCTATGCCAGGCTGCTTTAGTGACCCTGGGGGGGACAGCGGCATACTCAACAGCTACTAGCCAGGACTGGTACTAAGAGCTGTAATCCAAGAAGGCCTGAGCATCCCCGTTCTCTCTCTGCCCAGGGGAAATGGAAGCAGTGTGGAGGAGCCAGGCATCCAACTGGCGCTCCATCTGTGACCATCATCTGTCTATGTGTCCATCCACATACAGATGGGTGCTGATAGTTTAATGAGCCAGGCCTTGAGAATGGAAGCCAGGGATGAGGCTTTTGCAGAGCTCACTGCCTCGTGAGGGTGAAGGAGACAATGGACAGCCAAAATTTCACATGCCCAGTGCCCTAGCCCCTGCTCTCCTTAGCCCCATGGGGCCAGAAGCTGCTGAGCCAGAAACTGTCCCTCTCTCCCACCCACCAGACTCCTGACCTGTGCAACATGCCTGTATGTGTGTGTGTGTGGGGGGGGGGGCTGCTTGATGAAGGGCAGCTCCACCCACCCAGAACCCAGCTGCTTCCAGCTGGTATTTAAAGAGATTTCCCAGAGTGACTGGCGCTTATTCCACCCACCCTGCTGAGTCCCTCTCAAGGTAAATCAAAGGCAAAGCTGCCAGCTACCCTTCACCCCCCCCACACACACACTGCCCCTGAGGGGCCTCAGTCAGACTGGGCTCTCAGGCAAGCTCTGTGCTGGGAATGGTGTGTTTTGGGGTCCAATTAAGTGGCAGGGCTGCTCTCAGAACACACAGGTCCATGTGGTGCTGGCATTGGCCGGGGGAAGCAGGGAAGCCTCCCTAGACGAAGGGTGAGCACAGGAGCCAAAAGGGAAGGAGGGGACCAGAGCATTCTATGTGGCTGGTTGTTTTTTGGGGTGTAGAGAGTCACGGCCTGGCACATGCTAAGCACACAGTCTCCCACTAAGCAATGTCTTCAGGTGAGGAAGGGCTATTACCTCTTTTAACAAGCAATGCTAGAAGGCCCCTAGAAACTGGCTGGACAATGCCACCCAAGGTGGCAGCCACCTAAGAGGGCAGAAGATGGGTGACAAAGGGTACCCTGCATGGCAGGGAGGTGCAGGCTCTGTGGGGGTACAAGCAAGGAACAAGAGTTCAGAGTGGCAGCCTTCTCTGAGAGTCGACAGGTGCAATTCTCTCTCCCCAAGGAATGCTGGACCCATTTAACACACGAGGAAACTGAGGCCCAGAAACTGGGGCTGGCACTGGTGTAGACAGGGCCCACCAGCTGATTGCACCCTGCCACGTGCCTTAAGCACTGAGGAGATTAAAAGGGGTGAGGCCGTTGACAGCATGTTCCGGGGAAGCTCACCCCCACCCTGTTGATATTTACTGGAAGTGCAGCTTGGATTTATAGAACTTGTGTTTCCAAAGAGCTCAGAGCCTCGTCGCAGGCCAGCGCTTGCTGTCCTGGGGGAGGGACACATCCTGCCTTCGCAAACTTGTTAATAATCCTCCTTGTCAGGCAGTTCCTCCTCTGTCTAACCTAAATCTCTCCTGTCATGGCTTGAGCCAACTGTCTCTGCCACGGCTTAGTGCATCCTGGATCGGGCTCTGATCTGTCCTCTGCCCCCCTGGGAGACATAAAGACATCTCTGAGGAGGTAAGGTGGCCTTCTTTCCCGGCCCACGGTCCCTCCTTCAGCAGCAGCATCCCCTCCCTGGCCCTGGCTAGTCATGGGCTCCCCTGTCTTTGTGGGAAGATTCGAAGGATGGAGGAGCTGGGTTTCCTATCCCCATTCACAGGCACTGCTTTTTGCCACTAGAAAGCAGGCTGCCCTCCCCAAACCTGAACTCACTGGAGAACAGTCAACCAGGGCTCAGGCCCACAGAGCAGGGTGCTCCGCAGAGCGCCTGGCACACAGGGAACGCTGGGTGTTCTGCTGGAGGGAAGCCGACTGTGCCCACAGAGGTGGGTGGAAGGGAAATAGAGATAGGAACATAGTCCTCTATCTCAGCTCTGCCACAGAACCCAGGTGACCTTGAACAAAACTCTTCTCCTCTACTGGCAGGTAAGGGGCTCTGGTTGCCTTGGCCACAGAGTCACAGGCCTCTGTCCCTGGGGCTGGAAGTAGCCAGGGCCTAGACACCCCAGAGCAAGGACAAGAGGAGAATGTGTGGACTTCGGACACTTCCCTAGGCGGTTGCTTCTGCTGAGGACCCCACTGAGCAAGCTGCTATATAGAGTTCCCATCTCCCAGTTGCTCCTACTGAGGACCCCACTGAGCAAGCTGCTATATAGAGTTCCCATCTCCCTCTTGCTCCCAGCTCCAGCTCCAGCCATTTGAGCCAAAGTGTTTGGGCTGCACTTACCCTGCAGCCTCAGTCTCCCCTTGACTCCCCAACCCAGGCCTGGGTTCCTGGCCACACTCCATGGGGGATACAGCCATCCCTGGCCAATCTGACACTGTGCTTCAAACACTCCAAGGAAGGCTTGGCCTAGCAGCTGCCTCCCAACCCAGACCTTCAAGAAAGTACAAGCTGCTGCAGCTCCTCACTCCCACCCCGTTTGCAGAGTCTGGCCTGGTTAATCTGCTTCATTAAAGGCACTAATTAATTGGCTTAATTAAAAGGGTAACCTCAAAGCCAGCAGATCTCCTTCTTGATGAGCATCAGATTGAATGGAGAAGCCAGGGTTGAATGGGTGCATGGCGCCCACTCCTGGCCTGCCACACCCTCCTGGGACCACAAACCCAGCCTCAGCTCCGGGTGTCTTGGAAACCCACCTTAGCTCACTGCAGCACTGCTCAGCTTCAGTTAGGAGCCCGGAACAAAAGCACAGTAACGGAACCCAGAACAGGCAGGTTGCAGCCAATAACACTTAACAGGCCAGGAGGGACTGCCAACTGCCATAGGGAGCCAGGCTTAGCCTCACTCTGCCTGTCTGGCAGGCAGCTAGGCTGAGCTATGGTGAGCTCTAGTAGGAATACTGCTGGTGCTGTAGCAGGACCCCACGGGGAGCAGGCAAGGACCTTTGGACCCTGAGCTTCCGTTATCTCTAGAGTCAAAAGAACAGGGCTCAAATCTCAGCTCTACCCCAGGAGCTGGAAGTTCCTGTGGCAAGCTTCCCCTCTCCCAGTTCCCCATACACAGAGTACCTGCCAGGGATATCAAGCGCATTCCCTTTCCAAGTAAAGCCTTCCAGGCTCAGCAGGAGACATAGCTGGGATTGATTAGTCATGCCTGCCAAGGGTGCTGGCTAAGAAGTATAGGCTTGTGCACCATTCTCATTCCCCAGGCCCAAAAAGGCTAAGCCTGCAGTCAACTGAACTTTTCCTACTGTCACAGAGAATCATTCTCACAATACCTCAAGCCTCTACAAAGACTTAGCTCAGTTTCTTTCCTAGACAGCACTCCCTTGAGCTTTCTGTCAACTTTCAAGAGAACTAAGCATTCCCAATTTAAAACTGAGGCTCTGAGCAGGGCACTGGTAATCCTAACATTTGGAAGATGGAGGCTGAAGGATCAGAGTTCAAGGCTATCCTCTGCTATTAAGGTCAAGGCCAGCCTGGGACTCCATGAGGAAAGAGAGACAGACAGAAAGAGAGAGACTGCGACCTAGGGCTATGGGGTCACTGCTCTGAGTCCACCCTCAGGGGAAAAAAAGGAGTGTGTGTGTGTGTGTGTGTGGGGGGGGGTCCTCTAAGAGATCTGTGGCGGTAGAGACCTTCTTCCTCCCCTAAGCGTCACCCCGATTGCAGCCCCTTCTCTGACCTGGACAGCCTCCCTAATAAGTGGCAATGGTTGAAAGATTCCACACAGTACCCAGGGACACTAGTGGTCACTCTGCCTCTCTCACGGCCCCCAAAGGGGAAAGACTAGACCTCACGTTGAGATAGGGTGGCTTACAGTATCCAGAGGAGCTCAGCCAGCTCCCCTCGGGGGTGATCTGGACAGAAGTCAGAGGGGACCCCAAGGGCCTGAGCCTGCTGCTGACCTATCTGATGGACCAGTCTTGGGTAGTTTGGCCCCTGCTGTGTGTGGCCTGGGCCAGCACTCCATCGTCAGCTTGCAGCTTCTCCATGCTAAGCCCACAGCGGAGGCGCAAGGCCGCCTGTCAGACCCCGACAGATTTTGTCTCTGCACAAACAGCTGTTCACCAGCTCGACAGCTCTGCCACCCAGGAGAGGTTCCAGCAAAGGGGCCCCGCCCTGCAATGATGAGACTCAATCAGCGGCTGCCCTGGGGAGGGCGGGGCCACAGGGCTGCTGTCACTGCAGCTTTAGGCTGCCAGGGAGGAAAAGGCCATGGAGCCTCTGTAAAGCACGGCTGTGGGTATAGAAGGCCCCAGGACTCAGAGGGTGGGCCTTGGGTCAGGATCTGGCCTGCCTCTCCACAGGAACCTGTGTTTCCCATCAGAGCCCTCAGGGGCTGATCTAGTAGAACCTAGCATCATGTGGGGCATGGAGTGCAGTTAGGAAACATCCAGCCTGGATAATGATCAACACTGTGTGGCCCTCCTCAGCCAGGTCCACACCAGGTGATCATGGGAACAGAAGCACTGATCTAGTCAGGAAGAGGAAGGGCCAGGACCAGAATCCAGGCACCGGGCTGTCACTACTACCACACTGAAGGCTGCAAAAGATATCCATGCACCCAGGCCCACAAACATCGGGCACACAAAGCAGAATCCTGTGCTGAGTTTGCACAGCTGCCCATCAGAGGCCTGGACACATCCAGAAAGGCCAAGGAGAATACTAGATCAGGATGCCAGATCTGGGCCCCAACCAGTCTTCTTAGTAGCCAAGTCCTCAGGTCCCTGCTGCTGAAAGCGAGTTGACAGCCTTCACCCACCTCCTGAGGTTGGAATCCGAGAAGGAAGGGAGGAGGCAGAGTGCCAAGGTGGGGAAGGGGCCCCAGAGCCTGCACCTCTCTGCCCAAGAGCCCAACTTCAGGGTAAGAGGGCAAGCTAGTTTGCTGCATGCCATACACCAGGCCCCTAAACTGCCTGTCTGCCCCCATGAGTCCCATACTACTCTGGCATCAGCCTGCCCAAATTCTACCCTGAAGGCCTTGGGAGTCTTAAGCCAGCCCCTGTCTATCCAGCCCCCGACTACACAGTGGGTTCTGAAGGTCCTTTCAAGAGTAGGATACCCTGGAGGAGGCTGAGCCCTCAGTCTTTCCTAGTCTCCCTGGGACTCCATAATTCCCTCCACCCCCCACCCAGTGCCTCACTCACAAAGTTCAGACAAGATATCACAACCCCAAAGACTCAACACACAATCTGTCCACCACCCACATATTTCAGACAGGGACACAGACACCCTGACCCATTTCTGAACAGGAGGATCAGAAGTTCAAATTCTAGGACACATGAGACCCTGTCTCAAAAAAAAAAAAAAAGAGGGGGTGCAGTTCAAGAGGGACCCAGGCCGGGCGGCGGTGGCGCACACCTTTAATCCCAGCACTCAGGAGGCAGAGACAGGAGGATCTCTGTGAGTTCGAGGCCAGCCTGGCCTACAGAACTAGTTCCAGGCCAGCCAGGGCTACACAGAGAAACCCTGTCTCGAAAAACCAAACCAAACAAACCAACAAATAGGGACCCAGGTTCAAGCTCCAGCCTTGGGGTCCTCTGAGCTTCCTAACCTGAAGGCTGTCAGTTTTCTCATTTCCAAATGAGCAGAAGAGCAGCGTCCACTGGCAGGGTTGTTTGGGGGAATCAGAAACAACCATAAAATGCCTTCCGGACCCACACAGGAAGCAGCACCCTTGCACGTCAGCCTGTCCTTACCATCGCTTCCACAACTATCCCTGCCATTACCATTCCATCCTCCATATTGCCCCGCCCCCACCCCGGCCAAGTCTGAACTCTGCCTCCACGACCAGATCTGTGAAGGAGGTGCTCCTGGGTCCCTGCCTGGTAACACAGACCACACCCATCCCAGACCTAGGGCAGATCCAGGGCAGGAGGTCCCCAGCCTCCCACAGAGAAGGGCTCAGGTCCTGTTGACCTCTCAGGTCAGGGCAGGGGCAACATGCTGGCACAAAGGCTGAGCTGTGTGTGCCTCTGGCCTGGCAGCTGCCCGCGGCCAGCCCTTTTGCCACAAAGAGCCTTTGAGCAACTGTTGGCGGAAGCTCTCCTTGAAGGCCCGGCTCTCACAAGCCCTGTCTGTCTGGAAGTCCATTGGCCAGGAGGACAGCTGCCGTGGGGGCAGGGTCCAGGTCCTGCCCTGCTCCTGGGCACACTGTCGTCCGCCCCAGCATCCTCAGCTTCATCCTGGCATGCCCGGCCAAGGCGGGCAGCAGACCTGAGATGTGCACTTGATCTCAGGCCGGCAGGACAGGACTTGATCCCCACTAGGAATCAATAACCACAGACCTCCACACAGTCACAGGAAGTCGCTGCAGGGTTGGGGCTCTGCCTTCCTGTGCTTCCTTTCCTGTTCTTGGCCTCAGTTTTCCTACCTGTAAAATGGAGCCTCCAAGAATACTAGGCCACTTCAGAGACTGAAAAGACCCCACACAGGACAACTCAAGTAGCGAGATCCCAGAGAATGCCAGGCCAGCTGCTACCCGACCAGTGCCACAGCTACTGAAGGTGAAAATGGTATAGGAAAGGGTCCCAAGGCAGAGACCTGACTTGTCCCCAGCACTACATCAGAATGCCGGGGACCTTGGCCTGGTGACTGAACCCCTCACTTGGTCTCAGGTTTCTCCTCTATAAAATGGGTTGATGGGGTATTGTGGCTCACAGCTATAACTCAAGTACTCAAAAAGATTGCCATGAATTCTAGGCCAGACTGGGCTACGGAGTAAGCTCCAGGTCAGCCTGGCTAGAGTCAGACCCTGCCTCCAAACAACAAAACAAGTGCCAACAAGATGGCTCAGGGTGACAGCGCTTGTTCAGTAAGCCTGGAGACCTGAGTTCAGTCTCTGGAACCCATGTCAATGTGGGAAGAGAGCCAGCTCCACAAAGGTATCTTCTGAACTCCACATACATTCCATGGCACACACACACACACACTTAAAAAATAATAATTAAATTAGCCAGGTGGTGGTGGAGCATGCCTTTAATTTCAGCACTTGGGAGAGGCAGGCAGATCTCTGAGTTCAAGGCCAGCATGATCTGCAGAGTGAGTTCCAAGACAGCCAGAGCTACACAGAGAAACCCTGTCTCAAAAAGCCATAAAATAATAATAATAATTAAAGGGAGCAGTTTTTTAAAGATTTATTTATGTATACAGTGTTCTGTTTGCATGTATCCCTGCAGGCCAGAAGAGGGTGCCAGATCTCATTACAGATGGTTGTGAGCCACCATGTGGTTGCTGGGAATTGAACTCAGGACCTCTGGAAGAACAGCCAGTGTTCTTAACCTTTGAGCCATCTCTCCAGCCCCTAAAGGGAGAAGCTTATGGATGGGCTAATGAATGTCAGATTCACTGCCACAGGAGCCAGAGGAGGGGGAAAGAGGAGGGGACTGAGTGAACTAGACACTGAATGTGAGGCCTGCCAAAGTGCTGGAGGGAGGAGGCAGGAAATCTAATTTCACATGGATCAGTCAGGTAGGGCTTCCTGCAGGAGGTGTCTGTCCCATGTGGCTGGCTGTGGTGGGGAGCACACAGTTGAAGACTGGTAGGTGACGGTCATACTTGAGGGAGATGCAGGAAGAAGGTAGGACCGTGGGGTCAGTCAGAGCTGGGCTGGGCAGGCCTAAAAGGCCAGGCTCAAGGTTTTGGACTCAGTTCCAGAGGAAGCAGGGAGCTACTAATGGTCTCAGAGCCAGCAAGTAACTGGATTGAATTAAGACATTTTAAAAACATCTGGCTGTGCCTGAGAGGAGAAGGGCAGGGATGAGCAGCAATCTGCAGGGCACTCAGGCCTTCCTGATACTAAAGTCTAGCCTGCGCCTCCTGCTGCAAGTGTGTGAGGGTGACTTGGGCCAGAGCGGGGCCTTGGTCCCACCCCTCTACACCCAGGGTGCCTGGCAGCCCCAGGGGACTACCACACCTAGCACAGGAAACACTTTGAGCCTAGGTCTACCCATCTTGTGCAGTCACCACTGTGGACCTGTTTTCTCAGCTGTCAAACAGGGAGGGCCATGGGTGTCCGCTTCCAGAGAGCCTGTATGCCAGCTTTGGTGTGCTTTCTTGTGATTTGATTTTGAGGTCATGGGGATGGAACCCAAGGCCTCACCCAATCAAACACTGTACACGGATCCCACCCTACCCCCACTCCAGCCTGACAATAAGTTGCAAACTAGAAGGTTCTTCCGGAAATGACCCTGTCCTGGGCTTCCTCTCTGTGGCAAGGAGTACTGAGGAGGAAGGGAAGGTGCACCTTTGGGGACCAGAGGCCGGAGCCACACTGAGGGAAATGACTCATACCACACCCCCAACCTGGATGCTGTGCCTCACTTGGTTTTACAGATGCTGGATTAGGTGAGATGCGGTACATGGCCCACAGAACCACTGCAGCTCACAGGAAGTGCTCAGCAAGGCCGGCACAGCTACTATTGTTTGTTAGCTTTGAATTCCTTCCCACCACTCACAGAGGGGTGCCTGAATTTTGGTCCTCAGTAATACACTGACTTGCACTGCACGGCCACACTTCTGGCTAGCTATGGGGTTATGAGGCTCCCGTGACTCTGCCCCAGAGACTCTAGTCTGTCCCCCAAAAAACCAATAGGGCTGCCACTGTCCAGCCCCTATGTCTGATCCCCAAGAGAGGCAGAATGAAGCTTCCAGAAGCCCCAAACGCCACAGCTGTGGATTAGCTTGCCAACAGTGAGGGCCCTAGCGCCATCAGTGATCCAAAGATTCAGCTCCACGGCCCTGCTGTGCTCACTCAGCTGTACCTCAGTGGACCCCTGCTCGCCTACTCTGGAACTAGGTCCCAAAGAGATCTAGCAGCCAGGGTGAGTGTGGTGCATCCCCATGAGAGCTGCCCAGCAGCCCAGCTTGGGCTGCAGAAACTGGCAGAGTAAATAATGACATTCCCCCTCTTCTCGCTCTTCGCCCCTTTCCCTTCCACAAATAAATTATCAACATGCCCAGGTCCCGGTGGAGCGGAGCATATCGCAGGGAACAATGAAAAAGCTTTTAATAGGATTCCAGGAGCTGCAGCCACTAGCTCACCACCCTAATGGAGATTGCTCTGTGACCGCAGGCCACCGGCGCCCTCCCAGGACCCTTGCTGCCCAGCTCCTCCCTAGGGCATCAGTAGTGGCACAGCCCAGCTGAGCCAACTGCTGACGTCACAGGCCAGTGATGTTCTGGCAGAGTGAACACGCCACCCACCTTGGCCCCGGGACTACTCTCCTCTCAGGACCACACCTCGGGCTGTCCCCACACTCCTCTCCTTGGCGAGGTTAAAGGTGTGTTAAATGATACCATCACCCATGAGGGTACACAGTGAGGCCTCAGAAAAGAAGAGAACGGAACCTGAAGAGGGTAGACATAAAACTCAGTTGCCAGAGGAAACTGCCCTGAAGCTCTGGGCACGTACCCCACCATGGCAGGCACAGGTCTGTCAAGAGGGAAGAGAATCTGGGCAGTGGTGGCGCACGACTTTAATCCCAGCACTCGGGAGGCAGAGGCAGGTGGATCTCTGTGAGTTCAAGGCCAGCCTGGTCTACAGAGCGAGTTCCAGGACAGTCAATGATGTTAAGCAGAGAAACCCTGTCTCGAACAAACAAAAAGGAGGGAAAAAATAGAGACCCTCAACCTTGGTGTCCTCAGTGTGTGCCTCAGTCTCCCCACCTGTCCTTGTAAAGGACCCAGACAGAGACCAAGTACCTCTCAATAAACAAAACTGTTGTCTCTCTGCCTCTCTGTGGCCTTGCACAATTAACTTTATTGTTTTGTGGCTTGATTTACCTTCAGGACACTGCCATCCCCTCGTATATTGAAGGGAAATGAGCATGTGCTGTGAGCTCTCATACACTGGCCGTGTGACCTTGGTTTGGTCACTTCCCCACCTGAGCCCCAGTTTTCTCCTCTGTAAAATGGGACAGTTGTAAAGCCTGCTGAAGGTCTATACTAGAGTCTCTCAGTGTGGTGCTTCGGGGGCTACACAATGTGTGCAGTAAGCCCTCAGCAATGGTAGCTTGCCAGGACACTTAGAAGATACCCAATAGACCCAGCAGGGTCTTTTGGCCTAATCCCAGGGAGCCATCCTCAGCAAAATGTGACATGAACTCCATACTCTGCTTCCCACAAATTGCTCTATCCCCTGCCATGTCCTGGGGGCACCTCTCTAGGGAGTTACCAATACCTCCTCTTCATCATGATTGAGTCCCATCCCTCTGGTATGTGCCACCTCTGGGTGCCAGGCCCTGGTAGCTCAGCAAATGCCCCATGGGCTCACCTACTGGGGAAGGTGTGGTATTGTGGAGACAGCAGTCTAGTTCCCTGGAGCCTTAGGGAGGTCAGTGTCCTGGCACTGCACCCAGCATGGTCTGGCCTGTCATGAGTTCAGGAGCCTCTGGTTTCCATGTTCTCCCATAGGCCCACAGCATACCGTCTTTGTACTGACCCCAAATGTGTTCCTGGTTGTCCCATTTTATTGGTGTGAAGACTAAGGCATAGAGATAGGAAGTAGGGTATCCAGGGCACTCAGCTGACTGGTAACAGGCAGGATTTGAACCCAAGACCAGCACTGCTACTCCACTCCCGGCTGCGTGGAGTAGACCCTTCCATGTAGCCTTGAGCAATGCTTGTCTTTGCTGTGTCTCAGTCTCTCTTCTCAGTGGGAAGCAAGCAGAAAAGCTTCTCAGGCTAGGGTGTCCTGCAAGTCAAGGTGTGGTACTGCCCAGACCCTCACTACCCCAAGCCTGAGGGCTGGCAGTCACAGAGCTGACGTCGGCACAGGGGCCCTCGGAAGCATGTTGTCCAGTTGCAGTGGGGAAACTGAGGCTGAGAGTATGGGGAGGTTGTGCCACCTGCCTCCCTGTGAGTTGGATTGTGGTCTTTGCGGGTACAACCTCAGAAGAGGGAAAGGCTCTCAAGACCCCTCCAGGGCCCCGCTCACAGCTCTGTGGGCACATAGCCCCGCCTGCTGCCCACGTGATCACCCACCTGCTTTCTGGAGTCTCTTAGGCTGTTTCAAGAGCCCCACTCTGGCATCTTGTTTCTTTGTATTCAACCCCAACCCAGTGACAGGCCCAAGGCATAAAGATGGTCACTGTCCAGGGCCAAGGCTGCTCAGTAAAGGCCGGGGGTGGGGGGGGGGGGGGGGGGGGGGGGGTGGGGGAATGCCTGAAGGTGAGAGTGGGCAGTTCACTCCTCAGAGCTGGTTCCGGCGGCTCAGGGAAAACAGAGAGGTACGCGCCTGTGTATGCAAGAGTGTACATGTAACGGCAAGTATGATCATTCGAGAAACCTAAGCCTGAACCATACCTGTCTGGTGTTCCTGATCTGGCCTTGGGGCTGGGACTTGACCGGACTCCACCCACCAACCACTGGCCTGAGAAAAGAACCAAGGGAGGGAGGGTCCCTGCTACTCTCCACCCCACCCCACCCCAGAGCAGTAGCAGTGGACCACTGCATCCCACCCTA
Source organism: Onychomys torridus (assembly GCF_903995425.1). Lineage (NCBI taxonomy): Eukaryota > Metazoa > Chordata > Mammalia > Rodentia > Cricetidae > Onychomys > Onychomys torridus. The sequence continues at coordinate 126,827,320 of NC_050443.1, forward strand.
TGCTTTAACTAGACCAGGCAACTTCAGTTCAGCTACACTACCATGATCCTCCACAACCTGCCATACCCCTGGGGTAGGGCACTCACCTACCTTAAAGTCACATTCCCTAAATCCAAACTAGATCTCCCAGGTCTGACCATAGGCTGCAGCTAGACAGATCCCCATATATGACCTCGGACCCAAGGCCATGTGTCCTTTGGGCAGGTCAGTCTGGTGGCCTGCTCTGAACTCACCACAGGCAGGTTGGACCTTCTTCTGATAGCCACACACACAGCCTTGCATAGAACCCTTAGAGCCAGCAGTGAATGTGACAGCCAGGACCCTGCACCACCCTCCCCTGTGCACAGGCCCTACCTGAGGTCACCGTAGCCTCAGCCTCTGTCCCCTGCTCCTCCAGGCAGCCCTTGGAACACTGCCCCCAGGAAAAGCCCATCCTGGTGCCAGCACCCTGCAGCAGTTTTTGAGGTCGTTTCCCTGAGCGGCACTTTCCCAGATGTCACTTGTGTGTGTGGGGGGTGGGGGGCTGTGGGGGACAGGTGCTACAGGAGCAATTTGCTTCTGTAGATAAATGTTGTTTCCCCAGTCATCCCTCTTCTCTTCTCTCCTTCTCTTGCTCTTGCGAGCGATCTCTCTTTTTTCTTTTCTTTTCTTTCTTTCTTTTTTTTTACAGTTTGCTAAATCTGTTGTAATCTGGTGCCAACGATTAATTCAGGCAGAAGGAGGGAAAAGGGAGTGGGGAAAAAATACCACCACAGGAGCAGCCTCTCCAGCCACACGGGCAGGAGCAGCCAGGGCTAGTACTTCATGACCCCAGCCTCACTCCAGAGCTCTCCCCACCTACGCGCCCCTCACCACAAAGCCTGGTGCATCTGGGGCCCCAGCCACAGATGCCTGGGTTCTGTGCTCTGCCTGGGAGGCAGTGTCCCCTAGTGGTTAGCTGAGCCCTGCACAGCTGAGGCCTGCTACCTCAGAAAATCGCCTCTCTGCTGCCTTCCCCCTTGGCCTGCACCCCAACTCTGCTTCTCGGCCCAGCTCCCCTTCCTAGAAACCCCTCTATCACTAGCTGCCTTTGTCTTATCAGATTCATAGTCTCTTTTTTCTTTTCATAAAAGTTTCAGTAATCTACCTTTTGGCATTTTTATATCCTGTTCGGGCACCATTCGACACAGAACTAGAGTTTGGATATCATATAAACATTGTGTTTGTGCTGCAGCATGCCTTAACTCCATATCATGGCCACTGCCCTTGTCGCAAATAAACCCAGCAAGTCCTGCAAATGAATACACAGTTTTCAGGGAACCCATCAGGCTGAAGCCCTGAATGGACCTGGGAATCCCCCAGACAGGAAGATGAAGACCAGTCATCAGTGCCAGCCTCCATGCAAACACCTGAGGTCACCTGCCAAGGGGTCTCAAGGTAGCCCTGTCCTTTTGTCCATAAGTTTCTCATTCCTGTTTTTCCTCATGACTCTAGCTCACCCTTCCCACCCTCCCTCGGACAGACACACCCTCCCCAGAAGCCTCCTCCACACAAGCCTTCCAGGTCAGAGGGGGCGTGATTGAGATCTGGCTCCACACTTGGCTACCAGCTAGCCCAGGAGTACTGGGTTTTGTTACTATTATTATTTTGAGACAGGGTCTCCCTGTGTAGTCCTGGCTGACCTTGAACTATGTACCTACCCCATGCTGCCTGGAATTTTCTGAAATCCTCCTGACTCAGCCTCCTGGATGCTAGGATTATAGACATGTGGCATCATGGCCAGCTTCAGGACTGCCTTGTTTGTTTGTTTGTTTGTTTGTTTGTTTGTTTGTTTGTTTTTTAGAAGAGTCTCATTATGCAGCTCTAGCTGTCCTGAAACTAGCTACGTAGACCAGGCTGGCCTCCAGCTCACAGAGATCTCCCTGCCTCCACCTCCCGAGTGCTGGGACAGGGTTGCTTTTGTTCTGGACTCTTGTCCCAGAGCCTAAGACTATGCCTGGCTAGTCAGTCTCAATTCTCCTGAAGAATGAATGAATGAATGAATGAATGAATGAATGAGCGAGCTGGAAAGAAGGGAATAAGACTGAGGAACGGGGGTGTCTGTCTCAACCTCCCTTCCTCAGGACATCTTCGAGGTCCTTTCCCCAGGCTCACTCCCTCAGCCGTTGCAGAGTGAGAATGTAGTACATGCAAACCTCACCATGAGAACCCCAGAGCCAGGGCTGTGATGAATCCATCAAATATATTCCACAAAACAAGTGGAAGTCCCAGAATCCTGACATCATCTGCAAAGTGACTAGCCCTGGGGAGCAGCTAGGCTCTGGGGGCCACAGGCAAGTGGCGGTAAACAGAATCTGCCCAGCACAGAGGCAGACACAGGGACAGCCATCCAGGACCCTCTGCGGTCCAGCTGCTGCCATGGAACACTAGGCCAGCTGGTGACGGGGACGGTGGAGGTGCTGTTCTTTCCTCTGCCCACCCTGAGCAATCAGTCTGCCAAGCCCTCAACAGTGCATGGTGACCCCACCCTGTAGCAAATGGCAGAACGCAGCTGCCCAGGCCAGAGCCAGAACTGACTAGACAATCTGGGTTCTAGGGGAGGTCTGCCCGGACAGAGACACACAGAGTGCCAGGCATCGAGAGCAACGGCCAGGCCTGAGGCTCATACTACCCATACCCTTCCAGAGCCCTGTGCTCTCTCTGCTGGGAGGCTAGGACCAGCAAGGTCTCCCTACCATCCATGGAGGCCTTAGGCCCCTCAGCCAAGCCTACACCCTCACATACCACATGAGGGGCCTGAACTTGAAACTCCCCCTGTTCCTTGTGGATCTTCCCACTGTTCTTGGACTAGGAGGTACTGGTAGAGAAAGCCCTGCCAGCAAGGGGCACTGGTGACTGTGGTGGTGGACCCAGTAGTCCTACGTGCTTCCACAAGCCCTCAAGAAGCTAGCTGTAAGCACACTCTGCTGGAGACTTGCAGATTTTACCACATGGTGGGTGCCCTCAACTAGGCTCTGCTACCGCCCCACCTCTTGGCTGAGGGAACCCAGGCCCACAAAAGTCAGTCTTGCTGAAGGCCAGCTGGCTAGGCAACGAAGTCCTCCCCAGGAACCATCTAGGTCCTTAGGACCCCGAGCCAGCATCCCAGTGTTCCAGGAACATAATCCACTGGTATGACAAGATGTTTGATGTCATTTCCAGATCCTGGGATGAGCCAACCCACAGCAGGACACCTCCTGGCACAGCCCCTGGCAAACCCTATCTCCAAGATCAGGCCACTTTGCAGTCCTGACTAAGGTGCTGAGACTCAGCTGGGACAGGGTGGCCAACAGGTCACCAAACCCTAAGGGGCATTCAGCAAAGCCCCTGCCCAGCTCTCTGCCACTGTGGCTGCCTGTGTGCCACCTGCCTGCACAGAAGGTGGCTATGCCCAGCTCTCCCCAGGGGCCTGGTCATCACCATTCCCCTGCACCAAAGTATCTACCTTTGTTTTGTTTTTTCAAGACAGGGTTTCTCTGTGTAGCCCTGGCTGTCCTGGAACTCACTCTGTAGACCAGGCTGGCCTCGAACTCAGAGACCCACCTGCCTCTGCCTCCTGAGTGCTGGGATTAAAGGTGTGCGCCACCACGCCTGGCTAAGCAGCTACTTGTTGATGCCAGCCACAGCACTGGCCCTCTCCATGCAGGCACCAAGCTCACGGCCTGCTTCTCCATCCCTCAGACACCTGAGGAGTCAGGTCCGCCTGGGCTCCGGTCCTCTCTCACTAATCTTATACTAACATCACTTTTCCAGTCGTGTATGTGTGTGTGTGTGTGTGTGTGTGTGTGTGTGTGTGTGCCGTCTTCCCCTACGCTCTCATCCTCAGAGTCATGATGCCCGTCCCTCCTCACAGGTCATGGCTCTACCCTCCTGGACAGGCAGGTTCCCAGAAGGGAGGCTGCAGGCCTGGGCACATATATACAGCAAGTAGCATCAACTGGGCCACTAGGTCTCAGTCTACACAGAGCTGAGTCTCCAGGCCAAAACCCAGCCTGCACAGCCTGGGCAGCAGGTGAAATGATGAAGAGGCAACCCTCCTGCCCTACTCCCCCTTTAAACAACCTGACTGGAGCTCCCGGGGGCTTCCAAGGGACTCTGAGGAAGACACAGTTGCTAAGGACTAGCATGTAGCTGGATGGAGGGATCTGACCCCTTAACCTTCCAATATCTCCACAGATACCTACTCTGCCCTTACAGACCCCTGAGCCCAAGAGCAGGACCATTAAAGACTTGTAGCAAATGCACATGCATTTTACAGAGTATAGGCCCTGTCCCCCAACTAAGGTCCAGGAAGTAGTTATAGTGGGCCATTTATAACAGGAAAGAACAACTGAGCCACACAGAGGAAGAGGGACTTGCAACCACTGTATTGTAGAGTATGGATGCATGGATCCCAGTAGCTACATAGACTAAGCCTATGTGAAGTCAGGCCCGCCATCATCTGCGTGTGGGGATTCCACTCTGCTGGGGAGGTTCTGCCTGTGATCTTTCTGAGAACTGAGGTGGGATGTACACACCTAGTTTCTCCACTCCCCAGCCCCCTCCCCAACACACACTCAAAAAAAGTCTGTCTCACCTCCCTCCTGACCTATAGTCCCTTCAATCTCAGCTTCTCCTGCACCTCAGACCTCCCAGGGACCCTCACAGCCAACACAGATAGGCAGCATCTCATCCCAGGCACTGGCCCTGGCAGCCTGGGCCATTTCCATTTTAAACCTTCGGAGGAAGCCCTGAGCAGTCGCCCACGGCAGGCACCAGCTGACAGGTGATGTTTGTGCCTCTCCTCCTGGTGCTGGCAGGAAGACACGCAGTTGGCTTTCAACTCTAGAAACCTGAGCCTGGAGCCCCTGTGTGCAGCCGCCTTCCCGGTGCTGGCAGGGAGGGGAGCCCCAGCCCACATCCCTCTGCCAGGAGCGTCAGGGGTCCTGGATCCTGCTTTGCGTACACTCCCTCTCCTACCCAGACAGCCTCCCCCAACTCCTAAGATACCTAGGGGTGGGAAAGGGTGGGGCTGATCTCCATCCTCCAAAGGATGCAAGGGCGGAGAAGAGGCAAGGCTGGACCTTGTCACCCCTCACCTCTGTTCCTGTGCCTTGGCTTTATTTATTCACATCAGACCTCTCACTTGAGCCTCCTGGGCCTGGCATACCCCAGCTGAGCTCTCAACCACACGCCCGGGAGAGCCTGGAAGCCCTCCGGGGCCCCAGGAAGCCTGGGGCAGCTCCCTGATGTCGCCGCTTCACAACTTTGTCCTCCTCAGAGGGCTCTGATCTACCACAGCTCCCTGCAGCTGGGCAACAACGCTCCCTAGCCTTCCGCCTCTGGGCCTCGGATCCCCATGAGGAGGGGCGTGCTCGCGGTCTGTTGCCTCCTTGTCTAGAGAGCTTGGGGGTGGGGGATCCTGTGTGCGCCCCCAGTCCTTTAGCCCCTCCGTTCCACCTTTGCAGCCGCCAGGTGCACAGCCTCAGCCCCCGCCGGCACTAGGCTGCCAGTCCACAGCGCGCGCAGGGAGGGAAGTTGGAGGCTGCCTGTGCCCCCCTTGAAGTCGTTTTAAAAATAAAACCTCGCTCTAACCGTGACTCACGCGGCTAGTGGGGACGGGAACGCGGCGCCGGGGCCGGCCGACTGCCCTCGCCGCACAGCCCCTCACCCTCCTCTTCCCGAGTGTGGGGCAGGAGCTGGGACTGACCTGCTCAGCCCGGCGCCCCCCGCGGGCCCGGCCGCCATCCCCCGGGCGCAGCCAGGGCTCGGCTCTGGGCTGCAAGCGAGCCCCCGCCCTTTCCAGCCTCCGCTCCGGGGAGCGGAGCCGCGGGCCGCGAACCCCGCGCCTCCCCGCGGCGGAGCCAGCACCACCCGCGCTGGGCTGTCGACTCCCGAACCCCCTACACCCCGAATCCCAAAGGCTGCACGTCTCCCGCCACGCCGGACCGATTCGGGCGACGCGATCCGGCCGGATGCGTGCAACACGGCCCCCGCCCCGCGCGCCCCAGCACCCCGTCCCGACCCCCGGCCCGCGCAGCTTGCCTTACCTGCGCAGCGGCGGGGAGGCGGGTCTCCTCGGGAAACTTTGCGGCGACGGCTGGAGCCTCAGGGGTTATTCCAAGGAGCGGGCGGGAGCCCTAGCCGGAGGGCACCCAGGGGGGCCTGGGAGAGGAGCCCCCGGTGCGCGTCGGAGCTCTGTGGCGGGCCCGGGGCGCGGGGCGCGCGGCGGCGCATCTGCCCGGCGGAGCGGCGGGAGGAGTGCGCGGGGTGGCGCCCGGCGGCGGGGTGCGTGTACCCGGGCGGGTGCGCTCAGCAAGGCGAGGGCAGCGGCGGCGGCGAGCAGGGCGCGAGGAAGCAGGCTGTGCGGCCGCCTCTCCCCTCGCGGCGGCGGCGGCGGCGGCGGGGCTGTGCGTGCAGCGCGGAGCGGGGAGGGCGGGAGCGGAGAGGGAGGCGGCGGGCGGGGAGGAGGCGGCGGGGGCGGGGGCGCCGCGCTGCGCACTGGCCGGCGGGACCCGGCGCGGGAGGCTGCGCCGCCGCGCGGGGACTCTGGCCCAGCCCGGGAGAAACAGCGTCCGCGCGTTCCCCTCCTCCTAGCCTCCGCTAAAATGTCTGGGGTGGGGGGCGGGGGAAGGCGAGTTGGGGAGCTGGTCCCCCCCTAGGGACTAGGGGGAGGGAGGCTCTCAACACCAATCTCCAGGGCGGGATGGGGGGTGGCGAGAAAAGGGGGTTCTGGTTCAGGTACGGTACCTCCTCCCCCCACATCGATCCTCTCAGCACCCACTCATTCATCTATCTATATTCATTCATTCTTACGTCCACTAGAGCATTCATTCACAAACAGAACCCACCGCCTGCTCTGCGTGCCCAGGTAACCCCATTCCTCCCTGCCAGGTGCCCCTTCCAGGCTCAGACCCCGCTGGCTTGCAGCCTCTCCTGCACAGGCCCTCTCCAAACCCTTTCTTTTCTCCGAGCAGGACCCCACCCTGATTTGGAGGAGGGCAGGTCGGGTCAGATGCCAGCACCCCTCTTCCCGTCCCCAAAGGCTGACCTTTGAACAACTTAGGTAACCTCTCTAAACCTGAGTGTAAAACAGGAGCACGGCCACTGGACTCCTGGGGAGTTGAGGAGGCCTGAGACGGGAAGGTGGTTGGGTGCAGAACTGCCACACATTAGGATCTCAGAGAAAGTTGTTGTGGGGGCCCTGGGGGTCCACGGGATGGATGGACCACAGCAGGGAAAATACCCACTTGTAGCAATGGGAACACTAACATCTCTCACTGCCCAGCCTCACCTACCTGGTGCAGACCTTGTCACCTAGTGACAGAATTGGGTGGTCCCTTCCAAATTTAGTTTTCCTCTTGGGCGCTAGCTGCCTCCGAGTGAGTCCCTAACTGCTTAGATCACATGTGAGTTTCCCCCACAGCTCCCCGGCCATCCCTTGACCTCCATCATCTGTGTGGTGCCCCTCTGAACAGACACTCCAACATCCTCTACCCCACCGACCCAACTCCAGAGCCTTTCACAAGTCCCGCCCAACCTGCGGGACTTTGTTACCTTTCAAGGCTTCCCTCGGGATGCCCACCACCCCCACGCCCGAGGGAGGGTGTGCTCTCTGCCCCCTTGCTCTCCTGATCCTCTTCCCAGAGCTGCCACTCAGAGCCCTCCCCCAGCTCTGTTTGCCCTTCCCACCTCTCCTCCTCACCTCCCAGCTCCCCTTCCGCCTTCCCTGGGTTTGTACTCAATTCACTGAGCAGCTATTTTTTTCCTCCCAGTTTTTATTTATCGCCTAAACAGCATTGTACCAACAATAAAGGAAGGGGAAAAAAATCACCCACAATGCCACCTCCCTGTGGCGTCAACAGCCTCCCTTCCTCTGCTCCCTTCCAGGCTCGTCCAGGCACAAAGCTGGCTATAATTTTCACAGAACTGTGGTTTCTGTTCTGCCTCCCCAGACCCCCCAGATGGACTCGAGGGCCCCAGGGCTCCATCTCCATCAGTCCTCCATGGTGTCACTTAGCATGTGGCTCAGGAACTCTGTGTGTCCGCCCCTTTACCTCCCTGCCACCCCATGCCAGGCACCAGGCTGGCGCCAAGCAAGCACTTGGCCTTGTTCCGGGGTGGAGTGTACGGATGGAGCTTGACTTGACACACCACACTTGAATATCAAAATATCACCATCATAATTGTGGCTTTAATGGCTGTGTGATGCTTCTCCTTGCTGATGGACTGTAACTTGCTTAGTGACATCTCCTGCACCACAATTCAGGGGATACTGGGGGAAGTCCACTGTGCTGGGTGCCGTCTGGGATACCAGGGAGACTATTATGAACCAGGTTGCACTGGATGAAAAGCTGGGATTCCGCAAAGGCTGCCCAGCACATAGTCAAAGCTGGGCAAGAGCTACCTGAAACAGGCTTCTCCACATGGCCCCAGGGACCAGGGCCAAGTTAGTTGGGACACCAGACGGCTTCCTGGGGCAGTGCTTGTTGTCCTAGGTTTGACATGGGGGGAGACTGGGGGACTGAGGGGGCAGAAGAAAGGGTCCAGATCAGGTGTAGCTGGAGCCCATTGCAGCCACAAATGCCATACTGGGAGTGCCTGAGTGCCACTGAGCAAGAGCTCTTGGCTGGAGCTGGGGATCCGAGTCAGTGGGACTGTGATGAAGAGGTTGATGGCAGCCAGGCCTGGTGTGCAGGGTCTTGGACATATGGACTGTGTAGGAACTTCATCCTGAGAGAAGTCGGGCATCAACCAAAGACTGTAACTCCAGGACAGTGAGATTGTCAGCTCAGATCAGGAAATATGGTTTGTTCAGTCAGCAAACCATGAGAACACAGGACAGTGGCAACGGATAGCTGTCCTGTGAGCTGGGCCCCAGTGGGAGGCTCTGGGCACTGAGGGCAGTGCAAGTCACCCAGTAACACTTTGTGGCTTCAACCTTGAGCTCGCCAAGCCCCAGTTCCCCGACTCTGAAGGAGGCAATAACCAGAACAATGTCCTGCAGCTCAGAGTGGGCCCTCCCACTGGGCAGCAAGGTCAGCCTGGCCCGCCTGCAGCCTCTCCCCACCTGCCACCACCCCCAGGCTCCCAGCCACCACCTCCCCTCTCAGGGGGATGTGGCTTCTGTTTGCCACCTCACTGTTCAGCAGCCAGTGACCCTCAACACTGTCCGTGTCCTCCCAGCTATGCCTCCAGTTTCTGATGCTAATGTGACAGTCTGGAAGGGTCCGGGGACGCTTTCAATACTATGAACTGTGGAGATAACTGGACTTGGCATTTTTAGACTGTTGTCAGCCAAGGCTGGGCCAGTTAGCCTCACATAGGTTCTGGAGTGGGGAAGGATAGGATCTCCTCCATGGCACATTCACACAGCATCACTGGGGACCTTCACCCCGGAGAGGCCAGACTCATGATCACTGGCTACCTGACCTCTCTGAACTCCAGCAATGCCCAGGGCATTCTGGGACATTTACATGGGTTTGTGAGCACATGGGCTGGGGGTGGGATAGCTGTGCACACTGCTTCAGGAACACCTGGTTGGCACACCAGCTCTTACCTTCAAGCAACACTTCCGGCCCACCCACGTCCCAGCCCTACTGCTCTCGGCTGCAGTTCTGCACTGAGAGTTCCTGCAGGCGGGACGCAGAGGGTTGAGGCCTCTCACAGAAGGCAAGGTAGGGGGCTAAGGGTAGCACGTGTGTCTCAGGTCAGTGACTCAGAAAGCAAGACCTTCAGCCTAAGGTAAGGCCCTAGAGAGAGACCCAGGAGCAGCCAGAGAAGGAGCAAAGCCCGGTGGGCTGAGGCAAGCAACTCTGGAAGACAGGGACGGGGCAAGGCGGCCTCGAGGAAGGGTTGGGCCAGGGGCAGGTGCTGGCCAGGATCTACCTACTAAGCTGGCTCCAATACTGGCCTGTCTGAGCCCCCCCCCCACCCTGTTCCTCGAGACAAGGGCTCTACTTCTCCCTCTCTCCCTTCCCTGCGCAAATGCTCACCTGCAGACCAGAGCCTGGCTACCCTGTCCACTGAGTCCCTGCCCCCTTTCTCCTTCCTTGTTGGGGCTATAAGTAAATGCCATGGCCTGGGTTTTTACAAAGAAAAAAGTTTACAGCTGGGAGGTGGTGGCACACACCTTTAATGCCAGAGGCAGAGATCTCTGTGAGTTTGAGGCCAGCCTGGTCTACAGAACAAGATCCAGGACAGGCACCAAAACTACACAGAGAAACCCTGTCTCAAAAAAACAAAACAAAACAAAACAATTAATAAATAAATAATAAAATTAAATTTAAATAAATAAAGATCAAACTAAGGCTGTCCTTGAACTTCTGGAATGCCTGCTCCACCTCCTGACCACTGGATTGCAGGTGTGTCACCATGCCTTGTCTCTGTGGTGCAAAGATGGAGCCCAGGACTTCAAGCCTGCTAGGGAAGCACTCTGCCAACTGAGCCGCATCCTGAGTCCCTCCACAAAGTCTTAGAGGGAAAGTACTAGAGCGGTAGTGTTTATTTATTATATATATGTGGGTTTGAGTGAGGCGGGGACGGGGGGGGGGCGGGATGTCAGAGGACAACTTCCAAGAGGTAGTCCTCTCCTTCCACCATGTGGGTTCCAGGGTTGAACTCAGGTCATCAGGTTTAGGCACGTGCCCTTACCCACTGAGCATCTTGCTGGCTCCAGCAGTCTATTCTTGTGTTTCTCTTTGTGACATGCTCTGCGACTGCCTTTCATGACCCCACTTTTCAGCTTTTAGACAGCTCTCTCACCTATTAGAAGCTAGGTAGCTGATGACCTCATTGACATGACTTCCTCCTGGATCATAGTAAATTATCGCTGGGTGTCATGATGATTTAGGTTCAGGGCCTCTGGACTCTGAAATGGGTGTCTTGGGAGGGCTTGCCCCCTTTTCCCCTGGCCATGAGCCCTTTGAAGGCAGAGCTGGGAGCCCAATGTGATCCCACAAGTTTACAAGCCTGCCCATCGGGACAGCACTGTCTGCTGATGCTAAATGAATGGGTGATCATCAGGCAATCCAGGCAGCAGTGACCATGATATTCCAAGGCCGACTTTAATCAGGAGACCGGGAACTACTTGGAATGACTGTTCCAAGGACTGAAGTGTCCAGACCCCAGGTCATCTAGCAGGGAGTGTGCAGGGTGACACCAAGGATGTGGGTGAGAGAAAAAAAAGTTCCAGGAAGTATCAGAAACCAGGCTTGGAATAGAGACAGCGTTCATCCCAGGCAGCCTCTCCAGAAGGACCAGGACTGAGGCTGCAGTTCCCAAGCCTCTCACACACCCCACACTTCCCGCCCCCATCATGGGAGCCTCTTTCTCTCCCTCTGAGTGACATTACCTCCCTCCAAGTCTTTCACTCAGGGCTGCTGCCTCCTCCCAGCCATTATTCCCAGCAAAGGACATGCTTTTTATGGCGATTTAAACCCGCTTTACCTCCACCATCATTCACCTGTTACACATCCGAGTCCAGCACAGAGAGCGGAGCTGTGGCTCAGAGAGCAGTGTGTCTGAAGGGACCAGCATGTATAAGAATCGGGGTTAGATGGTGCTGGGGCTGGTGGATAGGGGCTGAGGCAAAATAACAGATAACGGAGGAGGTGAGGCCCAAGGCGCAGGCCTAAGCAGAGGCCATGCCTCCTGGTCAGAAAGTGGATAAATGGTAGCTTAAGGGGAGTGGAGGAGGGGCAGCCTTGTGAGAGAGGTGAGGGTGGGACCCCAAGGTAGAGTGAGCCAGAGGGCTGCCCTGGATCACCCCAGGGAGAGAAGAGAACGTAGGTTAATGATGTCAGTGTCTGGGCTCTGCACTCCAAAGACTTCTGCTGGGGCCCCAGCCTGTGGGGATGTCCTTCCCTGTCATAGTGTCCCTCTGTGGGGGAGGTTTGGCGCTCTCAGCTCCTCCTCACATGCCTCCTCTACCTCCTGCCCCAGTCATAGGGGCTGTGTGGGCTTCAGAAGGCCTAGTACCTAGCTAACCTATTGGGGCTCAAGACAGACCTGCAACTCAGAACTCCAGAGGCTAACCCCTTAGTCCCCTGGGTCCTCTCTGCAGGTTGTAGCACCACGGGTCAACTGAAGCCACTACAGGAGGAGGCCTGGGAGGGACTGGGAGTCTGAGGATTCCTGTTGGGAGCCCAAGGTCTCCTTCCAGAACTGATATCACAGAGCTGGGGCAGGAGATAACAGGGTATGTTGTAGAACCCTCACCTGCCTGCCCAGGTGCTGCAAGGGCAAAGGAGTAGGGGAAAGGGCTGCTGAGCCAAGGCCTCAGAACCCAAGACCTACAGGTGCCCTGCTGGAGCTTAGGCTTGCCTTGGGTGGGCTCACTCAAATGTTCTCACACCTATGAGGCACAGGTGCCCCAAGCAGCTAGCTGGGCCTGGCAGGTTTTGAGCTCAGAATATTGCTGAGGCTGGGCATGTGAGGAGCCACAGGAGGAGGGGGAGGGGAAGAGGGCCAGTGCCAGCCATGGGGCGGGGTGGGATGGTGTTGCTAGGCAACCACCACGCAGCAGCCACCAAGGAGGGATTCTTAAAGAGCTGAGTCGAGAGGCTGGGCCACTGAGGGCTGAGGCTGGGCCTTGCATACCAATGGCAGCCACACAGGTCTCCTCTTTCCTCTTCCTACTTCCCTCCCCCATTCTCCCTCCTCCCTCCACAAAGTAGAGCTAGAGCTGGGAGATCAGGACAGAGAGGAAGGGCATCCATGTCAAGAGACCCTGGGACTGTGGAGACGAGGACCAGGTTGAGTTCTTTGTCCCTACAGAGAAAGCTTGGATAGTGTCAGATGGCCACCTTGAGACCTACAGGGCAAGTGACACCCTCAATGCTAAGACTCCTCAACATAGGCCCTAAAGCCAAGGATGGGAGGGAACTTAGCCTACTGGGCATGTTCCAGGTGAAGGGACACTAACTATTATTAGAGTCAAACATAACATATCTCATCTCTTCCTGGCTGAGCAACCTTGAGCAGTTTCTGTCCCAAGAGCCACCAGCCCCACAGAGGAGGTGGGCTCCTGACAAAGCTGTGTCTTGTGTCAGAGGAAGTCCTTCTTGTTGTCTAACTTAAATTTCCTTTGCAGAAAGTGGTCCCTGCCTTTCTCCTGTCTTTGTTGCTTCTGTGGTTTCAGAAGCAACAGCAGCAGGGACTCAGCTGGGTGGCTGCCGTCTCTTCCTTCTTAGGGACCCCTTTCCCAGCCATCCTCAGTGTCTGTCCCTCACCCAAGTCCTGTGGGACACCAAGGTACAGGGAGCCTCAGCACTGGATGGGGACAGGGGTACTTTCCAGCTTTAGCCCTGTTGCCATGGTTCTCTTCCAGCTCAGCCTTGGGCAGGGTTGGCACAGCCTTCCTGCTCACTCCCCAGTTCTAGCACCTTCCATGGCTCTCCATGGCCATGAGGAAGAACCTTGATCAGACCTGTAGACCTGGCTGCTCCCTCTGCCCTCAACTCAGCCACAGTACTCTCTCCAAAGCTCCCCCAACCTGAGACCCAGGGCCCCATTCTCCACCCTATCTCCACCCCTCACTGTCACACACAGAGGTCCAGGCCATGTCTGTTGAATGGATAAACCATGGCCTGCTTAGTCTGCAAAGGGTTGTTTTGTTTGAGAATGGGAGAATGAGGCCGGGCCTATGCCTATGCCTACACCTTTAATCCCAGCACTCGGGAGGCAGAGCCAGGCGGATCTCTGTGAGTTCGAGGCCAGCCTGGGCTACCAAGTGAGTGCCAGGAAAGGCACAAAGCTACACAGGGAAACCCTGTCTCGAAAAACCAAAAGAGAGAGAGAGAGAGAGAGAGAGAGAGAGAGAATGGGGAAATGACTCAGCAGGTACAAGCTATGCAACTGTAAGGTTTGGAGTTCAAATCCCTAGTTCTCACATAAAAAGGCCAATGTGGCTGCATACACTCCTATCACTCCACACTGTGAAGGATGGAAACAAGAAGGTGCTGGCCACCTCCAGTTTAGTGAGAGATGCTGTATCAAGGGAACAAGGCAGAGTGTGGTAGAGCAGGGCACCGGATGACCTCCTCTGGCCTCAGCATGCACCTGCACACATTCATTAATTAGCTAGTATTGTTTTTAATTTTAAAGATTTTTTTTTGGCTTGGTCTTATAGTGTTGAGGAGGTGACATCTGTGGCCTCAAGCACTCTAAGCGAATGTTGCATCAATGAGTGTCACCCCACGTCCCCATGTCCACCTTTGAGACCCACAAAATGAAAAAAGGCTGCCATAGACTGGTAATAACCCACCAGGCAAATGAGAAAGTAAGGTCTTTATGGGCCTACAGTATCATCTCCGGAGGAAATAAAAGGTGATAAAAGAATATGCAAAGGCTATTTTAGTTGGTGGTCAGAGGAGGCCCCTTGGGGAGGTGATAATTCCATTGAGACCTGATGGATAAGACAGAGACAGTTAAAGAAGAGCTGGGAGAAAAGTGAGACATTGGAAGTCATGTGTGCAAAGGCCCTGGGGCATGAGCATGCCAGACCTATTTGAGGAAGAGAAAAGAAGACAGGAAATTAGGGGGGAGTGAGTGTGGGATGCAGTAGAGCATTCATGGAAGAGAATATGGATTTTATTCTAAGTATAATAGGAAGCTATTTGAGAGGTTTAAGCAGGGAAGTGACATGATCTAATTTATATTTTAAAATGATCATCCAAACAACCACTTTGGAGAGCAATTTGGCAATAACTAGTGAAGTTAAAGATGCCAGACTGCCCAGAGAAATGCTGGCATACAAATGGGGTGGGCAAAGATGCCCCTACCACGTCTGCAAGAGGCGTGGCCACCCAGCTGCCTGAGTAGAGAATGGGTGTTGTGCAGAGGAGTAGCTCCCCGGGAACATGCCCCTTGACAGTGCAACCACCCAGAATGTCAGTGTTTATATACTGGACAGTGATATACTCACCAATCTCCAAGACACACACAGCAAAACTAGATAAAACAATAATCCATTAGCCAGGTGGTGGCGGCACGTGCCTCTAGTCCCAGCATTCAGGAGGCAGAGGTAGGAGTTCAAGGCCTGGTCTACAAAGTGAGTTTCAGGACAGCCAGGGCTATATAGCAAAACCCTGTCTCAAAACAAACAAACAAACAAACAAAAAAACAACCCACAA
Organism: Onychomys torridus; assembly: GCF_903995425.1. Taxonomy (NCBI): domain Eukaryota; kingdom Metazoa; phylum Chordata; class Mammalia; order Rodentia; family Cricetidae; genus Onychomys; species Onychomys torridus. The sequence goes on from NC_050443.1 coordinate 126,842,451, forward strand.
TAATCTGTCATCCCAGCATCAAGGAGGCAGTAGGCCAGCCTGGGCTAGCTATGTAGCAAGACCTTGCCTACAAAAAGATCAAAAAGGAAGCATGTGTTATTTCAGGGAACTGATGTTTCTGTGAGGGAGGCTCCTCACTGTTCTGTGAGTATATAGGTTTGTTTGTTGAGACAGGATCTCTGTCCCAGGCTGGCCTTGAACTCCAAATCCTGCTGCCTCCATCTGCCAAGTACTGGGATCACAAGCATGCACCACCATGCCTGGTTTATGAAATGCTGGCAACTGAACCCAGGCCCTTGTGCATGCTAGGCAAGCATACTACAACCCCAGCCCCAAGCGATGAGTTTGCTGGGCTCGGTGATAGGTCTGTTTCTCTTGCTGTGATTGAACACCAGAGGCTGGCTAATTTATAAGGAACAGAGATTTACTTCCATGATGATTCTGCAGCCTGGGAACTCCAGAGCACGCCACCAGCATTGGGTAAAGGCCATGTGCTGGGTCCTTATGGGACCCACAAGATCCCTTGGCAAGACAAAGCAAGGTGACAGCTTCAGTTACTCTTTTAGAAAGCCCACTCATATCATTGAGTATGGTGGCACACACCCGTAACCCCAGCACTCAGGAGGTGCAGGCAGGAGGATCAGAAATTCAAAGCTATGGTCTGACAGTGGTGGCGGGCCTTTAATCCCGGCGCTTGGGAGGCAGAGGCAGAGGCAGGCGGATCTCTGTGAGTTCGAGGCCAGCCTGGTGTACAGAGCGAGATCCAGGACAGTCATGACTACACAAAGAAACCCTGTCTCGAAAAAAAGAAAAGAAAAGAACAACAAAAATTGAAAGCCAGTTAACAGCAGACTCCTCCTCTCCCGAGGTAGCCACCAGCACTTTAATTAGCATGGTTCGGGCCTCATCTACATAGCTAGTTTGAGGCCAGCCTGGGCTCCTGGAGACCCTGTCTCAAAGGCCAAAACCACCACCACCACCACCAAAAAATAAGCCCAGGTTTTCTCTTTTCAAAAGGAAGCTGAAACTCAGAGTGCAGAGGGCCACTGGAGGTCTCCTGTCTTTGGCCGAGGTAGGGCCTGTGGAGAGGTCGCTAAGCAGAGGGCTCAAGACTGCCTTGGGGATCCCCACACCACCTCACCAGGATCCATAGCGGGCCACAAGCCTTTGCCCCACCCCCACCCACTTGCTTTGGTTCCCTGCACTCCCCAGCTGGCTGCCCTAGGTCCCAGCCCCTCATTCCTGCAGATCTGGATTCCTGAGCTGGAGCCGACACCCGGCTGGCTGGGGCCCAAGCCATCTCCTGGTAATTGGGTTTCAGGGATGCTCTTGGATATGCTAATGGCAGGACGAGCGTGCTGCTGGGGCTCCTGGGGGAGGGGAGGCCTGCGGCGGCTGGGGGTCTGCAGCCCCCCTGGACTCCATGGGGGAAGTCAAGCAGCTGGATCCACCCCCAGCCACTGGCTTCCCAGCCTCATGACCCTGGGCAAGTCCCCTAACCTCTGAACTACTTATGTGCTCATGTGTTGAGGTGGCAAAAATAACAGGACGTCACGCAGGATTCCTGGGAACTGGTGAAGGGAAGACTCCACCGGAAATACCTGGCTGAAGCCACACACAGGACTTGCTTTGCCAAGGCTTGTAACTATTCTTTGGTTGTTGTTAATGCCCGACATTAATGTTGATTCCTTCAGGTTTGGGGGGGTGGGGCACTGGGCCTGAGACTGAGGGTGACTTACCTCTCCTGCTGCTTATATTGTCCCTAACAAAAAGCCACAATGCGAAACATGCCTCTAGATCCAGCCTGGAGAGTGGGTGCCAAGTATCACCTGAGCTGGTGCTGACTTGGGATCCCCAGGAGGAGCTCGGGAAACCCAGCAGTGGCCAAGCCCAGGGAACCCAGGCAGGAAGGGGTGGAGGCCCAGGCAGGCAGGAATGGCAGCCAGATAACCTACTTCCATCTCTAAATGTCTGACAGGGCAGCTTTTGTAGGGCCTGGCATGGGATGGATCCTGGGGCACAAGAATAGAGACTACAAACAGAACAGTTAGGGTGAACAAGCCGTGGGGGGTCGTGAAGGTGTAAGGATGATAGCCTTATCTAAGAACAGCAGGCTCAGATTTGGGCAATGTGAGGCCCATCCTGAGTAAGGTTTGAGGGGCTCAGCCCTGGGAGCAAACAAGGCAAACCTCTGAGCCTCAGTTTCCCCATCTGTAAGACAGAGCTGCATATCCAATGTGACCACATAGCCCTCCCTAGCTGGGGGTTGGTGAACCAGCCTTCTCTGGTGGAAGCTTCTGCTGCTGCTGTTTACCTTCTCCTAGGACCCTTGGCGCCCAGTACCCCAACCCCTGTGTCTGTCTGAAGCTATGCTATGGCACCTGTGTGTCCTCTAAAGGACCCTGAGTTGGGATCCTAAGCCCCAAATCTACATACTGATGGTGTTTGGAGGTGGGGCCTTTGAGAGCTGAGTGGAGTTAGATGGGGTCATGAGAGTGGGGCCCATCCTGGGGTTAGTAAAAGCCAAGAATACATGTACCCCAGGCTAGCTTCATTATAGAGCCAAGGCTGGACTTGAACTCCTGAACTTTTCTGCCTCCGCTTCCTAAAGTGCTGAGATTACAGGCACTGGCCACTGAACCTGAATTCAGTCATATCTTTAGCATCTAGGCCCATGAGGACCTGACTAAATGACTCTCTCATCACCAGATAAAGAAACAGAGGTTCCAGGAGCAGGAACTACCAGCCCCAGATCACAGGTCACAGCTGGAGGCCTTAAGACCAGTTCTGGCTCTTCCTATTCAGAACTATCTCTTTGACAGGAGGGTGTATATGTCCATGTTAGGGTGGCTATTGAAAGCCCACATGGCAGCTGGCTGGGGATGGATTTGGTGGCATGGATTTGATGAATAAGTGGCAGCCCTGTGCCCCCCACGAGACACCCCCCCCCCCAGCTTGTGCACTGCCAGGCCCAAGATGACATTTGATTTCTACCTTAGCAGCCACACCTTGGAGGACAGTGACCTTGGCCTGGGGGACAGAGCTTGTCTAACATGGTGACTGCTTGCCCAGCTTGGAGTGTCTTTGAAGTCTCTTGTTTTATCTTCAAAATTCAGCACATTTTACATCTTATTCCATCTGTGGGTGTTTCTAATCTAAAACATGTTTTAAAGGACTTGCCTCTCGGAACACGGATCCCCACCACTGGCCTGTGGGAGCAGGGCAGGTAACAGCGACTTCCCTGGAACAGAGCCTGCCCCTAAAGCTCCATGGACCCAGCTGTCAATCTACGTGGCAGTGGGACAAAGCCTTCACAGAGCCCTTCTTGTAGGCAGCAGCCTTGCACCTGACAAGCCCGGGGACATTTCAGGAGGGGGACAAGACCCCTTGAGCAGTCTAACCTCAGCAGTGCCTTCCTATCTGGATGCTGCAGCTCCCAGAGTCACACCTTCAGGCTGACCAGCTCCAAAGGCCCCTGGCCTTCTGTCCCCTCCCCTCTCCTGCCCTCCCCTCTGCCACAGGGCCCTATGCTATACCTCCAAGCTAGGGTTCTGCTTCAGGGCCTTTGCACAACCACCCTTTGCCTGCTGTGTGTTTCTCCAAGCCAGCTTTCTCATTCAGCAGGGCATTGCAGCACATGAGAGGCAACCTGCCAGCCCTCCTCTGTCTGCCCTTGCATTACCTTCATGACCTCTGGTGCTAACTAACTAGTTCTGGTTCAAGTTCATGCCTCTGTAGCTTTGACTGTCACCCCAGAGACAGTGAGTGTTGTGCCAGCAGAGTCCACCCTCATCCCAGTGCTCAGCACACAGTAGCAGTAGAAAGTATCTGTGCCAAAGCTAAGGTCTGGCTCACTCAGGAGGAAAGAGAAAACTGAGCCAGCGAGGGTTCAAGGGTTGAGGGGAGCAGTGCCTAGATCCCCAGCTGCTCTGGGCAGCTTGCTAGGACAAGGGGTACAGGAGCTGAGGCAGACATGTGGAGGCAGTAGCCTCCTGGGGCATGTGCAGGGGCTGTGCCAGCTTCAAAGTCACCGCTGTGCCTGCCTGGCCAGCCTCTTCCTGGTCCAGGCACCTGCTCAGCGCTTTCCTCGGGTCACTGGTAACTGATTCTCCTCTCTGCATCCCCCTCCTCCATCTCCCTCAGAGGGCCACCCCCTCCTCCCAGACATGAAGGTCACAGTCCCTGTCAGGGAAAGCCAGAAGGTCCCTGGGCCACTGGCCTCAGAACAGAGCTTGTTGTACCATCCCCTACTCCTGCTTCCTGCTGGGCTGGCTGGTGGGGAGCCCCAGCTGGGGAGCTGGGCAGACCCAGGTCTTGTCCACATGCAATCTGCATGGCGGGCTGAATGGCTTAGGGGTGTACAGACAGACTGTTCAGTTCTTTCAATCATGGTTGCTAAGGTGGTACACCGATAATCCCAGCACTCAGGGAGCTAAAGCAGGAGGGTCAAAAGTACCAGGCCAACCTGGGGTGCAGAACAACTGGGGTACAGGCCAAGCTGGGGTGCAGAACAACCTGGGGTGCAGAACAACCGTGTTCACGACGAGCCTGGAGCCTGGGCGACAGGACACAGTGAGATGCTGTCTAAAAACAAAACAGCAACAACAAGCTGGGGATGTGGTTCAGTGGGAGAGAGCATCTGTCTAGCATGCAAGACGCCCAAGAGTCAATTCCCCATACTGGAAAAAAAAAAAAAAAGTTCCTAGACACCTGTTCTGCACCAGAGCTCTGTACTGGAAGCTGTGGATGTGGCACACCCAGGGACAGTATTCAGAAGGCTGCCATCTGAAGAGCAGGATACTGGAGGATCGGGTGAGGGTCTCAGACCTGGGTGGGTTGGCGGGCGCCAGGAATGCACCTGAGCGGGTCTCTTGGAGAGGGCAGGGTGAGGATTTCTTCCAGGCAAAGCTGCAGGACATGATAACCTGGAGTGTGGCAGAGGGAGGCGCTGAGGGGGAAAAGATGGGATCATGTTTTGGGGGGCTTTTGGCTTCCAGACCTTGGTTGGAGCCCATTCTATATCCTGAGAGCAAAGGAGGGGTGCTCCTTTCTGACTGAGGTTCCGTGGGCTCCCTAAGTGAGAGGTTTCAGAGGCAGCTGGTTTTTCTTTTTGGTGGTGCTGGGCATGGAGCCTGCGACCCTCTTGTATGTCGATCTCGCTGCTGCCTCTGAACCATACTCCCAGCCTTGCAAAGAAGCTGTAGTAACAGAGAACTGGTCCAGTGTACACTGTGAGGAGACTGTCCCCGTGGCTCAGGGGCCTCCTCTGGGAAATGGCGGCAGTGTCTCCCCAGAGAAGTGAGCACCGTACACACAACCTGTGCAGACCAGCTCACAGCTGCCGTGTAAGCTCTGTACCTTGGTCCCCTCCCTCCCATAAAAACATTTAAAATGATGTCACATGACTTTTTTCACAGAAATATATATTTTGTTTGTTTGTTTTTGTTTTTGAGACAGAGTTTCTTTTCTCTGGGTAACATTCCTGGCTGTCCTGAAACTAGCTCTGTAGACCAGGCTGGTCTCGAACTCACAGAGATCCGCCTGCCTCTGCCTCCCGAGTGCTGAGATTAAAGGCGTGCACCACCACCGCCTGGCTCCAGAAATATATTAATATTACAACATTTTAAAATGTTTCCTAAAGCTAGACATGGTGGCTCTTTGCCTGTAATCCCAGCACCGAGGGTCTTGAGTTCAGGCTAGCCTGGGCTATATGAGTACCTCTAAACAAACAAATAAATAAATAGTTCCTTGTAGAAAGTGAAGCAGGGTAGGGTGCCACTTTTGTCCCTGGGCTTCCTCTGATCTTCAGGGGAACTTGCCAAACTCTCGGGGGATGGCCCTCTCCCTCTCACTGGGCAGGGGCCACCTGCCAGTACCTAACTAGGCCAAGGGCCTGGGCACAAACTGGGGAGTCCCTATTCTGCCTCCCTCTAGGATGGCAGTGGTAGCACAGAGTAGGGGCCAGGGTGTCAGAAGGTGGAAGGGGGTGGCAGGGCACATGAGCAGCAAGTGAAAACACAGGGCAGCCAGCAGGGCAGACACAGACCCTGAAGAACATGTGGGAGGCTTGGAGTTAGACACCCCCAAATCTTGGCTTTCAGTGGTCAAAGGACATGGCAGTGAGTGGCCTGAGGGGGCACTTCAAGGTCACCGGCTGAAAGCCTGCTGGTTAAGTCCAGTGGAGTGTGGTGAAATCACACCCATCCCCGGTGAGGGAGCAGCTTCAGCCTCTCCAGCACTTCAGAGGTCCTTGTTTAAAAGCTGGATGCTTCAGCCCGGCACAGTGATGCACACCTTTAATCCCAGCACTCCAGAGACAGAGGCAGGTGATCTCTGTGAGTTTGAGGCCAGCCTGGTCTACAGAGTGAGTTCCAGGACAGCCAGGGCTACACAGGGAAACCCTGTCTTGAAAAACCAAAATAAATAAACAAATAAATAAAATAAAATAAATACATAAAATAAAAATAAGATAAAAGCTGGATACTGTGGCATGTGCCTGTATTCCCAACTGCTGGGCATCAGAAGCAGGATCGCCTGAGACCAGAAGTTCTGGCAGAATGGGCAACATTGTGAGACCCTATTTACCTCAAGATAAACAGAGGTCTAAGGGTGCCAGTCAGTTGGCAATATGTACCCTAACATGAACAAAGCCCTGGCTCCTCTAGCATGGAATACATTAAGCATGGTGGTTCATGCCTCTAATCCCAGAACTCCAGAGATAGAGACATCCAAAGATAGAGGATCCAAAGGTCATCCTTAGCTACATAGTAAGTGTGGGGCCAGCCTGAGCTATATGAGATGCTGTCTTAAAAATAGATAAACAGAAACTAAAAGACTATGGGCAGGTCAGCTGATCACAGATTCTCTACCCAGGCCAAGAAGGTGCCCAGGATTCACCTACCCTTTCAACATTGGGCCTGTCCCAGGTACATTCCTCTCTCAGAGCCTGGCTGGGTGGACATCAGTCATTCATCCCATTTGCCCCTCCTCAGGGGCAAGACCACACAGAGCAAGGCTTTGGAGTGCCAGGCAGGTGGGGTTGACATTCTCTCTGCCTGGGGTCTGCTGTGTCCAGGCCAGCCCCCCCCCCCCACCCCCACCCCCGCCCCAGCAAGGCTCCCTGCCAACCCATTTGGCACTCTGCCTCCTTGAGCAGAAGCCAGCTTGTTTGCAGCCGGTGTTAATTAAGAGAGAGGTGATGGGGGAGGTGGGAAGGGCCGTGGAGGGCAGCTTCCGCCAGCCGCCAGTGCTGCCCCAGGGGCTCAGGGGCCTGGAGTCAAGCCTGGGCCCACCTGAGGTGCCTCATGCTCCGCAGCTGGTTCCCAAACAGGACTGCAGGAGTTTGCAGCCAAGCCTGCTGGGTGTGGAGCGATCGAGGCAGATTTGGTCTTTCTTTATTTTGAGCCAAGGTCTCCTGTAGCCCAAGTTGCTTATGTAGTAGGAGATGACCTTGAACTTCTGGTCATCCTCCTCCTTCCACAGGGATCAGAATACAGGCATTGCTACCATATCTGGTATATACAATCCTGGAAATCTAACCAGGGTTTCCTGCATGCACAGCACAAGCCCTTGAAATGAGCTATATCCCCAGCTTCCACCCTACCCCAACCCCACACCTATACTATCCCATTCTCTCTCTCTCTCTCTCTCTCTCTCTCTCTCTCTCTCCCTCCCTCCCTCCCTCCCTCCCTCCCTCTTTCCCCTCTCTCTCAGCTCAGTATCCTTCTCTGTAAAATGGGAACAGGAGTCTCTCCCTGGTGGGCTTTGCTGTGATGATAAATGGGGTCATTTGAGAGAGTGGCAGACTGTCTCTTGCTAAGGATCTGCTTTTTCCATTGAACCGTGTCTTGGAGCACTTCTGGGGACCAGAATGGGACCTGTGTGCCCTGCCCTTTGGGTCCCCTTGGTGGCTGACCTCAGCTCTTACCCTATAGGGTCTCTAACTACCTTGCCTACATGCTCAGCTGGCTCCTCCTTTGTCCCCATGGTCCCTGCTTGGATCTAGGAGCGCCCGGCCACTCCTCGCCTCTCCATCTTAATTAGCTGCTTGTATTAATCTCGAAAGTAACGTGGCAACTTGCAGCCCTGGGTTTTCAGGCTGTGGAATTAATTATTCCCCAAGCGAAGAGCTGTCAGGTCTGGGAGACCAGCCACTGTGAGCCACCCAACACCACTTAGCAGCATCCATAGCTTTCACACAAAGCCCTGGACCAGTCTGGCCCTAACCCTAAAGCAGAAAGGCCTGGAAGGTGGGGGAAGATTCAGCCCTGCGAGGAGCTGAGGGCCCAGCCTGGGAGCCAGGCCCCTGCTACCCAGACCCCCTGGGTAGCAACTGGATCTTTGGGGACCTGTGGCCTCCCCTAACTCTTTGTCTGGTTGGCATTGGGACCTTACAGATGCAGACCTGTGGCTAAAGGGGGACCCCAGGCTGAGCAGGGCCACTGATCCTTGCCTGAAGGTCAGCCACATGGCTACATGGTAAGGCAGGAGGGACAGCCAGCAGGGCAGAGCAAGATGTAATCTGGAAAGTGGCAGCCATGTGACATTCAGGCCCACACTCTCTGACTGAGGGGCCCCTCCAGACCAGGCAGGAAGCAGGGAATCTTTCTATAGCAAGGCCAGAGCTGACTCCTTTCTCATGACCTTTACCCCAACCCTGTGAGCTGGGGTGTTTTTCCCATTTTACATGGGAAACTGAGGCCTGGAGCCAGGTGGCACCACTCACCAGGTGCTGGTTGGCGCCCAGGCCTCTGGCATGGCCCGCAGTGTGCCTCTCTTCTGTGAGATGTACATGCTCTGCCACCTCCTACTAGCTACCTAGCAGCGCTTACCCAGCCCTGGTACAGTTCCTTATCTTCCTTCTTTTTTTGAGACAGGGTCTCTCTACATAGTCCTTACTGACCTGGAACTCACAAACATCCATCTGCCTTTGGCTCCCAAGGGCTAGGATCAAAGGTGTGCGCCACCACGCCCCATGTGCAGTCCCTTCTTAGTGGCCTCCAATTGTGTTACTAGGCAGCTGTCCTGTGTACCAGGCTTTTTCTTTTGAGCCACCAACCAACTCCCAAATCATGACACAGAGATTTACTATTAGTTTTGAATGCTCAGGCTAGCTTAGGCACTGTTTCTAGCTAGCTCTTTTAACTTAAATGAACCTGTTTCTCTGTATCTACCTTTTGCCTCAGGGCTTTTTACCTTTTTCTTTTTTTAGTTGTTTTTGTTTGTTTGTTTGTTTGTTTGTTTGTTTGTTTTGTTTTTTTGAGACAGGATTTCTCTGTGTAGCTTTGTGCCTTTTCCTGGAACTCATTTGGTAGCCCAGGCTGGCCTCAGACTCACAGAGATCCGCCTGCCTCTGCCTCCCAACTGCTGGGATTAAAGGCGTAGGCCACCACCGCCCCTTTTTAGTTTTTTTCGAGACAGGGTTTCTCTGTGTAACCCTGGCTGTCCTGGAACTCACTCTGTAGACCAGGCTGGCCTTGAACTCACAAAGATCCACCTGCCTCTGCTCCCGAGTGCTGGGATTAAAAGCGTACACCGCCACCTGGCCTCTTTCCCTTTCTTATTTTTGTATATCTTGCTTTAACTGCTTCTCTCTGTTTGCCTGGCTTCTTGCCCAGGGATTGTCCCTTGTTTGCTCCTGCTGTTGCTCCTGCTGTTGCTCCTGCTGTTGCTCCTGCTCCTGCTCCTGCTCCTGCTCCTGCTCCTGCTCCTGCTCCTCCTCCTGCTCCTCCTCCTGCTCCTCCTCCTGCTCCTCCTCCTGCTCCTCCTCCTGCTCCTCCTCCTGCTCCTCCTCCTGCTCCTCCTCTTGCTCCTCCTCTTGCTCCTCCTCCTCCTTTTTAAGCCTGGAATTCTCCTCCTATTTATTCTGTCTGCCAGCCCCGCCTACCCTTTCTCCTGCTGTTCAGCTATTGGCTGTCCAGCTTTTTATTAGACCAATCAGGTGCCTTAGGCAGGCAAGAGAACCAAATATAACACATCTTTACATTGTTAAGCAAATGCAGCATAAACAAATTTAACACACCTTTACACAATTAAAGTAATATTCTGCAGCATAACATATCTTTGCCTACTCAAAATTATATTCCACAACAGTCCTGGCCTCCCCTTACCTGTGCTGAAGGCTGGGCACTGCTGGGTCTCAGGAATCAGTGTAGAGTAAAGGGAATAAGCAGAACACACAGCAGTCAGGCATGGCAGTAAAGACTTGGGAGCTGGAAGAGAAAGATCAGTGCAGCAAAGCCACCCTTTGCTGTATAGTGAGTTGAAGCCAGACTGAAATACAGGAAACTGTCTTTAAGTGGGTAGGGCATCAAGATGGCTAGGTGAGTAAAGGCATTTGCTACTAAGCCTGACAACTGGAATTTGGACCCTGGGATCTACATTAGAAGGAGAGAACCAGCTCCTGCTAGTTATCCCCTGACCTGCCACAACCCTGTGTACTGCTTTTTCTGGGTGACCAGGTGGCCTTGGTGGCCTTCCTGTGCCCTTACTCCCTGGTCCCTTTATAAGCCCAGGCCTATTGGGAGCTCCCCAAACTCCCATCATTGGCTCTTGCACAAAGGGCTGGGAACCGCCATGCCCAGAGTCTCAGGACCCAAGTTCCCTAATCCCAGTCTACCCACACAGCCTCTTCTTCAGTCCCTCCCATACTTACCTGTTTCTTGTTTCTCTGTCTTGCAGCCAACAGCTCCCTGCTCGGAGGTGGAGGTGGTAAGTACACAGACCTTCTGCATCTTGGATAAGGGTGGGCTGGGGGTAGGGTCTGTGTCTCCCGTTCCATCATTCAGGACCCTTCCGTTTCAGTTAGGCCCCATGGTGTGCCCACTGATAAAACTGGAGGCCTGGATGTTTTGTTGGGTGACCACCATCTGAACTCAAGCCTCCTGACTTGTAAATGGGGGCTGTGGGATGGTAGACAGAGCCTCACTCTGCCTGACACCTGCTTGGCCATTGGAAGCTCCTTGCTAATTGTCCTCAGTTTCTCCACTCTCAAGTCTCTGCACATTACCAATTTCTACACTGAGAATTCCCAGGTGGTATCTCAGGCCTGCACAGGGCAAGCTCTGAAACACCAGGTGGGGAATGGGTGAGTGACAGGGGACGCAGTAGACACCCCTGGGTGCTGTTGTAACATCCACTATGATGCTGAAGCCACTCTGGTGGAGAACAGGGTGGCCAGCCCATCAGGCATGCATGCCAATGCAGCAGGTGCCTCTAGAGGGGCATCCCTGTGGCCCCACATCTGCCTCAACTAGCCTCCCACCACCCACTCAGCACCTCAGCCCCCAGCTGCCAGGCAGCCACTGTCTGCACAGCGGCAGGATGATTGGTGAGCCAGGGGCCAGGGGTTAATGCGCCGTCGGATAAATCCCGGGGGCCGTGTTTACGGCAGCGGTGGCGGGGCCCAGGCCAGGTTTTAAAAGGGGGAAAAATAAAAGGGGCAGCGAAGGTCAGGAATAAATAAGCGCAGCACTAAGAGCTGTCGGTGACCAGCCAGAATGCAGGGGGCTGTTTGTGGCTGAAGATGCTTTTCCTCCCTCCCCATTCTCCTCTAGCTGTCCCCGTGGAGGTCACCGCTTCCTAGGATGAGGCTTGGGTGCCCATGGGTAGGCCTTTGGGACCTCTTCCCACACCTTCCCTTTGAGAGGACCAGGGCCCTCCATGGTTGGTGACACTATGCCCCATCCACAATGCCCCACCCACAGTACCCATCCCACATGCATTCACTCACCACCCAGTACTCAGCACCTATCACCTACAGGACTGTGAGCTGGACACTGACAGATCTTGCTTGGGAATCAGGCCTGATGTCTGCCCATCCAAGCTCCAGGTATATAAGAGTACCAGCCAAGGCAGGGGAGTGGGAGGTCCCAGGTACATCAGGGCTCAGCCAGAAGCACCTGCTCAGCTTGGGCATCAGGAGATTTGGGGAAGGAAGGTAGGGCTTGAACTGGTGAGAAGTGGATGGAGGGAACAGATAGGTCAAGGCCTGGAGATGAAGGGAAAGGTCATTGGGGAGCCTCAGCTGATCAGAGACCTCAGATTCCAGCCAGGAGGTCTGAGAAGCCGCAGGAGCACGGGAAACCTTTTGGGAAGCTGGAGTTTTAGCAGTCCTTCTGGGAAGGTAAAAAATGAGGAAGACGCAGGCTGGGGATTTAGCTCAGTGATAGAGCGCTTGCCTAGCAAGCACAAGGTCCTTGGGTTCGGTCCTCAGCTCCGACAAAAAAATAAATAAGTAAAAATAAAAAATGAGGAAGACATGTAGATCTTTTACTTTTGTCCTGCTCAAAACCTTCACCTACTTCAGAATCACAGCTTACTGCGGCTCACAAGGCTCCCAACCACCTCCCAGACACACACCTGTACTCTAGGCCTTCTCCACCAGGCTGCAGCCACACCTGCCTCCTTGAGCAGGACAAGGCCACTCCCGTCTCCTCAGAAGGAAAGGAGTCACCTCGATGTGGTGTCTAGGCAGCCTTCCCCATGAAGGGAGGGACTCGCCCCTGAGGGTAGCCCGCAGAAGTAGGCTGAGCAAAGGCATCCTTGCAGACACCCTGGCCCCTGTCCTAGACCATGGGGTGCTCTGACTCCCTTCTCGGCCTTAGGGGTGCAGGGAGGCTGCCTGATGAGGAGATGGGTGGGCAGTGACCCTGGAGGAAACAGATCTGGAAGACAGCCTCTCATCACAATGGAGCCTCTGCAGCCGGGCTGTTATTCTGCTAATATGATTGGAACAGGTGCAGGGACAGGGCAGGGGCCATGGAGGGATGAAGCAGGGACTGGTGGGGACTGGCATCTGAAGTTGGAATGGAGTAGCCAGATACCTGGACATGCCCCCTTCCCTTCAAATACAACATCACCAACTCTGACCCAGGAAGATGCTAGAACCTCCCACGGGGGCCTGAAGTTCCTCCTGCAGGGCTCAGGTCTCTACGTGCCCCCCTCTGTCCTTTGCTCATGATGGCCCTGGATAAGCCTTGTCCCTTCAGCCACAGGCCAGCGGACACCGGCCAAGCATCCTGGTGCATCGCTTTTGTCCCTAGCTCTGGGCCCTAGGAACATCCATGTAGCTAGCTTGCTGTGTTCTACTCACTCTACGGTAATGTCCTTCCTGTGAGGGTCAGGGCCCAGGACACTGAGCTCTGGGGGCCCCTCACTGTGGCCTCTGCTCAGCCGGCACAGGCAGAGCAGACGCTCTGCTCTCCATGTGTGTATGTGTCTGCCCCAGGGCTGAGGGGCAGACGGTAGATCTGTGGGTACCCATTGTCTGCTGGGACTTAGTACTTTGCTCTGCCCTCAAGTGACTCAATTTAGAAGTAGGCTTCTCAAGCAAGGGATGCTGGACTTGGGCCTTGAAGGTTGACTAGGAGTTGGTAGCAGGATGGAGAGACACCAGGGAAGATGGCCTGCTGGCCTAGGGCAGGCCTGGTCTCCTGGAGAAGCTGGTGAGCAACAGTCCCACTCTTCTCCCATGCCTCTGCCTTTATCTCCCTGTGGAAAGCCAGTTATTGGCTCAATAAAAGATGTCTCAAATACTCTCCTATTGTATGGTAAGGAGAGAGGCGGGTCCTAAATCAGGATGGGGATCAACAAGGCCCAGCGCCTCAACTGTTTATTAGCTCTGAGATGTTTACTTGGCGATGAGGAGCCAGCTTTCTCGGGGAGATTTGTGCGTTCTTTTTCAATTACCCCTCGTCTTTCTCTGCCACTTTTGCACTAAAGGGATAATAAATGTATCAGAGCGTTTCAATTATTCATCTAAATCATGACTGTGCCTGCCATGGCCAAGTCTTAGTGACAGATTAATTCAGGGCCGCCTCCTCTGCCGGCATGGCCGCCATCTCTACCCCCAGCCAGCCAGTGCCCCAAAAGGCCAGCTCTAGGAGGCAATGGTTGGGGTCAGGCAGGTCCCTGACAGGAGGGCAAGACAGGGTAGAAGGGAGGAAAAAGCCCTAGCCCTCACCCTCCAGTCCCTGCCTGAGCCTTCCAAGTTGTCAGCCCCAAACAAAGCTGCAGGAGCCAAGGGACTTCATCTACCCATCTATCCACACCTCTGCTCCTGAGCCACCCAGCACTGCCTCATCCATATGGCCAGATCGCAGCACCACATGCTGGGAGAGGCCAGGATGGTGGAGCATCCCTCACAGCCATCCCCTAGCACAGGGCCTTTGAACCTGCTGCTGCTCCTCTGCCCTCCTGCCCTGACTTCCTATCTGAGCATGGTCTCTCCGGTTGGCTACCCCTTCCCCCCAAATCTAGGCTTAGAGGGCCTGCCTGGTGCCTGCACTATTTCCAGCTGTATTTGGTATTCTGCTGCCCTTGATGACTATAAGATCTGTTTGCCCCCGTGCACACCATCAGACCACATCAGGGGCAAGCACAAGGTGGAGAGCATGTGCTGGGTGCAGACTTGTCAATGGCCCACCATGCTTAGCCACAGCCTGGTACTTGTGAGTGCAGCCGGGTCCTCTGTCCTCTCACACAGTACCCAGCCCTCGGTGGCACCCTCTCCGTGGCTCCTCTCCCATGCACTGGATCTGTCCCTTTCTAACCTCTCTCTTGCTTCCTTTGACTCACCATCCTTCCTATTTATTGCTCTCTCGTCATCTCCCTTACCTCCTCACTCTCCTCTGTCCCTTCGAAGATTAGCAAGGAGGGCCTCTGAGCATCGGACCCCAGAATGTTCTTCCTGTACATTCTTTCTGAGCTGTAAGCTGCCATCACTGCTACTAATCTGTGATTGTTTCCATGGCCTCTGGGAGAGCCAGCACTGCTGCCCTGATGAATAGTGGCCTGACTCGGTGGATAATGTGACCTTCATAGCGTGTGGGCTGCCTTAGGTGCTCTGGCAGCCAGGGTGCACGAGGACCTGCCCATCTTTGGCCTCCTGCAGGACTCAGAAGCAGCAGCCAGCCTGAGGGCTCCCAAGAGCTGGGAAGCTTAGTGGACAAGGGGCTAGGCCTGGAGCTGTCTGCAGGGGCGGGCCTGCAGCACCTTCAGCACTGAGAAGCGTGAGTCACGATGGGAGAGCTTTGCTTGCTCAGATAGGCCCGCTGTGTTAGGGTGCCCGCTAGATGCCTTCGCCACAATTTCTGCCCCCCAAGGCTGCACTCCTGCCCTGGATTTATGAGCTGTGGCTCTCCTCTTTTGTCCCTCCTGGTAGATACTGTTACCCAGAGCTCCACTACAGTGTCCCATGCTAAGGGACATTTTAGATGGCCAATGGGCATGTCCCACCCCTCCCCACCTCCTGTCCTGTTCCATCTTCTCACGTGTCAGCACTGTATCCTCCCTGGCACCGTGACACACAGGACTGGCCTGTGACAGCCCTATTACATGTTTGTTATGGGGGCACAATATATAGTTTTCCGGGGCCCAGAGAGTCCTGCCTTGCTCTGTCAAAGTTGAAGTTTTCACATTGTGGACTGGCCGGAGCCACAAGAGGCTTCATGAGCAGAGTGTGGCAGGTCCTTCCCTAACCAAGCAGAGGCCCTGGGTCATCAGCTGCCCCTTCTTGACCGTCATTGGGAAGCCAAAGATTCTGGGTGTTCATAGGTTATCTGGAAGCTCCTACTCCTGAGCACCACAGGACACTATCTTCAGCAAGGTCATTTTGCAGATGGGGAAATGGAGAGTCCCTATCCTACCTAGCAGCTGGCCTTCCCTGAGGAAGGGAGTATAGGAATCAGTTCTCCTCCGGCAACTCTGGCCCCTGCCACATGGCCACTGCACTCATGCCCTGCCCCCAACAGGCAAGATGCCACCAGGCCCTGCACACGGCTGCCACGGGATCTTTAATAACGCGAGTGATTTTGCATGATGAATGAGGCACCATGGTTGTGTACATAATGAAGCCCTAATGTTTTCAAATCCTCATTTAAGGAGCTGATCTCACCCCGTAATGAATTTCAGATCACATCGCAGTGATGTCGTCCATCCGTCTTCTCCCTGGGGCGCCCACCCACCTGGGCACCTCCAGGATGCGATCTCAGGAGGTTGGGCTCTATCTCCTTCCCTGGGCCCAGCACAAGCCTCTTTTGGAGCAGAGATTGGCATGGGGCTGTCCGCCGAATGAAGGACCAGAGAGGACAGGCAGAGGCACTATGGGTTCTGACTGGGCAGCATCAGGGTCTCAGTCCCCAAGGTCTATCTGGAAGGAAGGAGAAAATGTGGGGCAAGCCAGGAGAGAAGGGCTGGAGGTCCCAGTGGGTCTTCAGAGCCCTCTTTGTGGGTAGGAGCCCAAAGGTCGGCAGCTCGGGAAGCTGCCTTGGGTAGGACTTCCTGCAGCCTGGGCTCTCCATCTGCTCGGCCAGGCTTTCCTTCTGGGAGGGAAGTGGGAAAGGATCAGTACCCAGGGTCTGACTGGCAGCTGTATGCTGCACCAAGGTGTGGCTGTTGTGAGCTGTCCCCAGGCCAGAGCCCAAACAGGACTAGATGTCCAGATGGGGAGAGGTCCCCTGTGCCTTCTAAGACAAAGGGCCCCACCCCTCCATAGCCCCTGTCTAGCCTAGAAGGTACTGTCTTGGGAAGGAGGCCTCTGTCCTTGAGGTCTACAGCTGAACCTGGGCCACCGACCTCTGATGCTGACGGTGTGATAAACAAAGGTGTAGCCTCGTCCCACACCAGCAAGGAGGCCTATGCTGACAGCCAAGAAAACTCAGGCACAGAGAGGAGACTGTACCTTGGAAACACAGTGGGAAAGCCAGAGAAGGGGGAGTTGGCTTTGGAAAGCTCCTGGCCTGTGTCTCCTAGGCTGAGTTGGCTGTCACTACGAACTGGGCCCCCATTCCAGGCTCTCCCTTACTCTCTTTCTGATGGAGAGTCCACAGGAGCCCAGGATGGGCAGGGCACGGGTGAGAGCCACCCAGCATCTTCCTTTGCTCTGTGACTGAGAAAGTGGCCATGTCTCTCTGAACCTTTACCTCCACTTCTTGTAAGACAGGGTGTAGCCATAGGGATCTCCGTTTCTGCTCCACTTCCAGCCATGACACCTTAGAAAGTTGTTGACTCCTCTGGCTTTTTTTTTTTTTTTTTAGCTGAAGATCGAACCCAGGGCCTTACGCTTGCTAGGCAAGCGCTCTACCACTGAGCTAAATCCCCAACCCTCCTCTGGCTTTTGGTTGTCCACCTGTTGACTCCCCTCCAGCCTGAGTCAACGTCCCTACAAATCTTTGGACACCTAGGCTCTGCGATTCAGAGAGGTTGAATGGCTAGCCTAAAGCTATCAGCAATCCCAGAAGAGAATGTAAGAGGGCCAGCCCCACAGAGTGGCAGAAGGGGGGATGGCGGTATCTGACCCTTTGGCAGGGGCACAGCTGCCCTCTGTGTCCCCTAGGCCACTGGCTCCTCTTGTTCCTGTAAATAATTAATTAGCTCCCCCCTTGTTTGTTTAGCATGAGGAATGCTCCCCCACTGAGACACATTTATTGCTGAATAAATTTAAATATCTAATCTTCCCTTCATGAATATTACAGCACCCTAAATAGCAGCCTGTAGTCCTCAGTGCCTTACCAAGTGGTCCCCCTGGAGCCTGCCTTGGCTGGTCTGGAGGGGTCAGGCTCTAGCCTCTGACCTGCCCTTCCTTGTCCAGCCCCTGCCCCTGGCATGGGCTAACTCCTACCAGTCCTGCTCTGCTCCCCCTCCTTGTACTGGGATAAGGAGGAAGGTGTCTTCTGAGGGTCCCAAGCTGAATGTTAGCGTGAGGGGTCTGTCCACACAGGAAGATGTCCCTCAGCATCTCCCGGGCACTGGGGGACGGACTAGACAGGAGAGCAGGGGCTGGAGTCGAGTGAGATGTAGGAGGGACAAGGGAGGCGGCAGCAGAAGAGAGGCCTGGGACAGGAGAGCTCAGACTGGACGGGAGGAAACAGCCAGCGTCTCTGAGTGAGTGGCAGGAGCAGACAGCCCTCTGAGTAGGCTGAACAGTCCAGAGAGATGAGGGTCCCCATGGTGGACACTCTGCTGGGGGACGTACTGATTCAGGGAGAGGATAGGTACCAGACTGCAGGCGTGAAGGGGGGCAGAGGCAGGGATATGAAAGATGGTAGTGAGGGTTTGGAAGAAGAGGACAAACACCCACCGGCCCACAAAATGAGGGGAGGGAGTTTGGGGGATGGCCAAGGCAGCTACATCGTGGTCCAGTAGAGCCCCTGAACCTTCAGTGCCCAGTGTGTGACCTGAGCCAGGTTTTGCTATCTGTGCCTCAGTTTCTTCTATAAAGGGGTTAGTAGCACCTCCTGGGTTGGGATGTGAGGCGAGGCTCCCACAAGACAATCAATGGGACTGGCTCAGCTCCCCAAAGTGCTTATTGAAAGGAGGTCCGATGGGGAGGAAGGGGGCAGACTGACTCCACCACAGTGGAGAAATGTTCATCCCAGACCTAGTAGACAGGAAGTGGACACAGGGGGATGACCAGGGAAGACCCAGGCTGTCTGCTGACCTGGGGACTGAGCTACAGGCCTCAGTGTTTGTTGTTACTATTGTATGTCTGTTGAGACAGGATTTTGTCATTTAGTCCCACTGGCCTCTGCATCCCAAGTGTTGGGATTAAAGGCACAAGGCACCACCCGCTGCCCAGTGAAAAACTGCTGTGGACATCGGGAAGGCTGATGTGTGGGTGGGAGGACTGGGTGGGCGGTAGGGACCAGGCAGCTGAGACTCAGCATCCAGGACAAGGCTGTTTGGGGAAGGTAACACAGATGTGGTGGCCAGGGCCTGGCCCTCATCTTTGCTTTGGGGGAACCTCTACCCTAGACACTCACAGAGTGTCACAGTCATGTGGTCCAAGCCCTATTCTAAAAGCTGGTAGGTGGCAGCTCCTGTGCCAGTCTTCTGCATCCTCACACTCCCAAACCAGACCCCAAGGCCAGACTACAGGCCCGTCCACTTCAGCAGGAGCTATGAAGTCTCTAAAACACAGACCTTTGGGCTGGAGAGATGGCTCAGAGTTTAAGAGCACCAGCTCCTCTTCCAGAGGTCCTGAGTTCAATTCCCAGCAACCACATGGTGGCTCACAACCATTTGTAATGAGATCTGGCGCCCTCCTCTGTATACTAAATAAATAAATCTTAAAATAAAATAAAATAAAATAAAATAAAATAAAACACAGACCTTCCGAGCTGTACTTCCACATGACCTGCTGCAGCCAAGGTCCCTGCAGGATACCTCACACTGGAGTAGCAGATAGCAGCATGCCAGGAGAGCGAGACTGCCAGGCAGGGCCTACAGGCTCCAGGAATACGACCTGTACAAATCCCTGTGCTCACCTCAGACTCTGTGGACTCCCTGTGCACACTGAGAGCCTGACACAGTCATGGTATAAGAAGGGCTAAACACTTTGTATCTGATCAAGCCCAACACAGCTTAACTAAGTAACAAGAATTATTGGCTTGATGGCCCACACCTTTAATCCCAGCACTCAGGAGGCAGAGGCAGGTGGATCTGTGAGTCTGAGGCCAGTCTGGTCTACAGAGCGAGTTCTAGGACAGCCAACACTGTTACACAGAGAAACCATGTCTCAGGAAAAAAAAAAAAAAAAAAGGAGGAAAAAGAAAAGGTCAACTTACTTAGTGCTGAGGTGTAGCTCAACAGTAGATTGTGTGCTCTGGGTTCCATCTCCAGCACTACCCCACCCCCAAAAATTCATTTTTCAACATCCTATGAGGTGGGCCCTACCATTAGACCCAGAGAAGTAGAGTGATGTGGCCAGGCAGACTCAGGCTGCCCGCTTCCCTGTCGTCGCCACTGTTCTGTGCTGTGCTGGGTCCTCTGTGGTATCGCACCCAGAACAGCTACACTGGGAACTCCAGGCTGCACACAGGATCACTGGGGCATGGACTCCCAGCTCAGGCTCTGCAGCCCCCTGCAGCCCCTGCCTGGCCACCCCCAGAGCCCCCCAACTCTGGGAAAACCATCCAGTGCCAGCTCTGAGCAAAGCTGAAAATTAGGTTTAATTGGGCCCCTTAGGGCCCAAGAGAAAAGCAGCAGAAAACAGAGGGTGGTGTTCATTTGGTGTGCCAAGAAGTTGGAGGGACGCAGGAAGGGGGAAAGGTCTCATGTTAGGAGTCTGTTAAAAATAGAGCCAGAGTCAGCACGCCTTTAGTCCCAGCCTGGGCTACAGAGCAAGATCCAAGACAGGCTCCAAAACTACATGGAGAAACCCTGTCTTGAAACCCCCCCCCCAAAAAAAAAAGGAGCCGGAATGATTTTTGCCTGATGCCAATACAGCCAGACACCAAGCAGTGGGGCTTCTCGAGAGTAGGCCTGCGTTTCATCAGCCCTGCCCTCTCAGGGCCACTGTCCCCATTTTGCAGTTGAGATGGTAGTAAAGCAAGAGAAAATCTATAGCAGGCCGGGGCAAACCAGTACTTGCCCCAGCCTGCTTGGGCAAAGCTATATGGTGCCTGGGTGAATCAGCAGTGGAGTTAGCTCTGGGCCTCTGCTGACTGGGATACTGGAGCATTAAGTGTTGTTTATCTGGGCCTGGGTCCCCAGGGTTACAGAGAGCCCCAAGAGCTTCCCTTGGATAAACAAGCCCAAGCCTGGCCTCCTTAAGCAGGATGCTAGTTGCCTCACCAGGGTTTGAGAGTCTAGAGACACCTGCCGGGCCTGGTCCAATGGGAAGGAGCTGGAAAAGTCAGGCTTAGGCCCCGGACTGGATCTGCCATTTGGAACTAGGTGGCCTCGGTCCCTCAGATGGGATTAAATGAAGTCTAGAGTTTTGCATGGCCTTGTCAAAAGGTGAGATTTAGGATCCCACCCGATTCTTAAAAGAGATGACAGGTGACCTCAGGAGGGCGCGTCCTGGTCAGAGAACCAAGAGGGTGGGCCAGGCGCGCCCCCTGCTGGTCGCCCCGTGCCTCTTCGCTGCAGGGCCAGCTGCTGCTCCTCAGAGCCTGTTTCCCTAGATGTGAAACAAGGGGTGACAAGAGAAGCCAGAGGCCTTGAAGAACATTGTGATGCCCGGGGTTGGGGGGCCAAGGCATAGATAGCCTTGGAGTTTCTCCAGATTGGGGTGTCATGCCTGATCCTTCAGGGATGAGAGGACCCCAACTCCTCCTTTATCCCGGCCCCTGTCCCCCTCTCCCCCGCCCCTCAGTGGACGGCTGCATCCACCGGGCCGCGGGACCCCTGCTCACGGACGAGTGCCGCACCCTGCAGAACTGCGAGACCGGCAAAGCCAAGATCACCTGCGGCTATCGGCTGCCGGCCAAGTGTGAGTGCACGAGAGGAACTGCCCACAGCCGCAGGGGGGCGTCCTAACTTTAAGCGTAAGGACCTGGCCCCTCTGGTACCCCAGACAGCAGGTGGAAGGGGGCTGGCGCTGCAGCGGGCAGGAGAGCGAGGGGACAGCTTTACTGTCTTCCACCACTTAGCAGTGGCATGCGTGGGGGCCGCACAAGTGTGCACCTCGAGTGTGGGGTCCTCTGGCAAGGGACACCTAGGCCGTCTGACTGCAGCTCACTCCACCCTAGACGTCATCCACACAGTGGGGCCCATCGCCGTGGGCCAGCCCAGTGCCAGCCAGGCAGCCGAGCTCCGCAGCTGCTACTTGAGCAGCCTGGACCTGCTACTGGAGCACCGGTTGCGTTCGGTGGTAAGAGTCGCCAGGCGGCGAGGGGCAGGGGTGGCCGGGGTGGCCGGGGTGGCCGGGGAGGCATCTAGTGACCCAGTCTCCATGTCGTCTCACTCTCCCTTCCCCAGGCTTTCCCGTGCATCTCCACAGGCGTGTTTGGTGAGTCTGGAGAAGCAAGGCCTGGCGTGGGCAGTGAGGGCCCCACTCTCGGAGGTGGGGGGGCGGGGCCAGATCTGCACTCACCAGACCCTGCCCTCAGGATACCCTAATGAGGAGGCAGCCGAAGTCGTGCTGGCCGCGCTGCGGGAGTGGCTGGAGCAGCACCGGGACAAGGTGAGGCGGGAGCAGGGGCACCTGTTCTGGGCCGGGGTGGCCAGTCTGTACCTGCCTTCCCCAGGCCCACTCCCTCCGTGGAACAGCGATGGGAAGGGGCGAGCGTGCAGCCTGAACCCCTTCTATGACGGGTCCTGGGTACTGGGATTCTCAAATCCCCGCGGACATGCACCCACAGTAGGCAGTTGAGACCCTGCCAGGGTGGGTGCGTTTGGGGAATACAGTACCAGGACTGAGGGCCCGGCGGAGGCCCCGCCCGGGCTGAGCAGCAATGCCGGCACAGGTGGACCGGCTTATCATCTGTGTGTTCCTGGAGAAGGACGAGGGCATTTACCGAGAGCGCCTGCCCCATTACTTCCCAGTAGGTATGTGCCCTTGTTTTCCTCCGGCCGCCCCCTGGCCCGCCTACCCCTCCCCCGTGGCCCTGGGGCGGCTCTCACTATCCTCTGCCTTCCAGCCTGAGGCTCCTGAAGCCCACCCTGAATGGGACTGGTAAGCAGGGTCTGGCCCAGTGTGGTGTGGCCGCCCTACACTAACCTGGCCCTCTAACACCCGCTCAACCTGCTGTTGCCCATCTCCGCGCAGAGGGGTGGTGAAGCTAGGGAGGGGCCCAGGGGCTCCCACAAGTCCTGAACTCCCTCTACCCTGTCTGCTTCACCCTCAGACCCACCGGGGCCTGTGGGGGGACTCCGCGCCTCACTCTGAGAGGTCTTGGAAGCTGACAGCTTGTTCCAGCCTGGCCACCACAGGGTTCTGTTCTTCCCTCCCTCAACATGACCTGCCCTGCCTTTAAGAAGCCTCTTAATAAAGCTGCCTGATTCAGCCTCACTTGTCTGAGTGCTGGGGTAGGGGTCTGGCTGGGGCCAAGTGGGGGAAGGTAGCTTTTGGTGGGAATGGTGTCTTTGCTTCAAGAGGCTACAAGAGCCCTGGGTGAGCCAGGCGGGTGAGTGAGGCATTGGCCAGAGAGCAGAGGCGGCGGTGGCAGCAGCATTTCACATTTATTGAGGGCCTGCCCCCAAGGAGCTCACAGCCTGGGCTGAGACCCCACATGTGCTGGGGCTGGGGAGAAGGCAAAGAGGCAGGTAATGCAGATACATAATGCAGCTACGGAGGCAGGTAATGCAGCTATGGCCAAGCAAACGGGGTGAAAAGCAAGCAGAGGCAGGGCTCTGGGGACAGGGCACAGTCAAGCCCTGCCTGGACAGGAGCATTATGTTCCTCCCATACCAGCTCAGCTCCTCCTGGGGCCCACTGAGGATGCACAGCGCCTCCACCTACCTGGGCTAGCCTCCTCCCATCAACCTCTCATCTCAGGACTCCTCAATCATGCAGACCCCTGGAGGTGAGCAGAAAGCTGTGATCTGGGGCCTTGGCCAGAACAGCAAATCTATAACTCTGAGCGGCAGCTTTGAGTATGGGTGACCTGAGACCCCCAGCCAAGTTCCCATGGAAACCCCTGGAAAGTCAAGGAGGAAAGGGGGCAGGTCTTGTGGATGGGTAGAAAGTTGAAATCCAAGGAACCTGGAGACCCAGCCCTCTCAGACTTTCTTGGCAGAAATGCTTGGGGGTAGATAGGTGGAAAGCTTGGAGACCCCCCCCCCCCCCGGGGGGGGAAGGGACAGCCAGACACACAGCAGCCAGCGGGCAGGTAGGGAACAGCAGCAGCAGAGCAGGGAAACGCACACTCGGGCTCACCACCAGCATCCCCTTTAATAAAACATGGAAGGTTGTGTGACAGGAAAAGGGAGGAGTGAAATCTGACCATTTACAACCACAAAACAAAACAAAACAAAAAACACCAAAACCAAAACCAAAACCCCTCTGTACATGTCTAGCGCCTGGCGGGGAGGCAGGCAGGGCGCGGCAAGGCTGGCCAGCCCTATTTGTAGAGGATATCGTAGTGCCCAGGCCGGTAGAGAAGGTAGACCTTGGGCTCGGAGCCCTCAGGGAAGACGTGTGGGTTGGTGGTGCCGCCCTCACCACGGTCCATGTACTCTACTTGGATGGACACGCTGAGGGCCTGGGCCAGGGCGATGATGTGGATATGGTCGCTCTCCTTGCACATGGGTTCCACCTCCTGTAGCACAGGGGCAGGTCAGGCCTGTCTCAAAACCTCTCCCCCCAGGCCCCCACTTTACCCTGGCATGCCCCACCCTTAAACCAAACAGCAAAGGAGGGTCCCAGGGCAGAGCAGAAGAGGAGGTGGCACCTGCTGGCAGAACTCCTTAACAGTCCGGCCACCCTCTATGAAGTGCTCGAAGAACTTGCTCTCCCGCTGCAGGTAGCCTGAGGTGAGCAGCCGCAGGTAGACCACAAGGTAGTCTGAGGTGCTCTGGTCATTGAAGGAGGCCAGCAGGTCAGCTACCGAGGTCTGCTTCTCCACCTGCTCAATAAGGTCCATGAACTGCCCCATGCAGGGACAAAAGGTAAAATGAGGAAAAGGAGCAAGAAGGCACCCTCCCTGTTGGCCAAGCCAGAGACAGCAGGGCTCACCGTGTTATGGAAGTCCTCGATTGTGAATTCAGTGAAGCCCTGGGACACCAGGTCCTCTTTACTTTTGGCAGACACAGCCTTGAACCTGGGGGTGGAAAGGGATGGGAGGCCAGCATGGGCTTCTCAGCCAGCAAAACAGGGCCTAGCCAGCACAGTCCTGCCTAGACAAGACCACCCACCAAGTTCAAAGGGAAGCCTCCAACACCCCAGTTGATGGCTGGCCTAAGGCCCAGCTCTCCCACCCATCAGAGGGCCTGCAGCCCCCTGCACCCGCCCCCCCAATACGCGCCCGCAGACCCGCCCCTACCGCTGCAGCTCCTTGCTGTCGTCCAGCAGTGCCTCTAAGTGGGAGAAGCCGAATGCTCGATAGAAGCAGTTGCCGTCCGGCCTGGTCTTCCGGATGTAGGAGTACTTTTTGTGGAGGTCCTGCAGGAGAGCAGCCCAGTTTAACATCCAGCCAAGCCAGGGCCTGCCCAAGAAATGGCCAGAGCAGCAGGTGGCAACTGAGTTCCAAGTTCCCACCTCCAGGCTGCTGAATGAGGACACCAAGTCACACACTGGAACAGAGCCCTCCCGTGGAGGCTCATAGAGGCTGTGCACTAATGTGTCAACAGGTGGTGCAGTCACTAGCTGCTTGCCATGTGGGTGCTGCTGGCTACAGAGCCATTTGCCTATAAAAACAGATGACCAAATCTGCCTCTGACAATGCAGCTTTTCAGGTCTTTCAATCCCAGCAAGGCAAAGCAGGGAAACAGGACAGGCCACACTCACAGCCGCCTGGCTGCCTGAGGTCCCTTCGCTCAGCAGGGCCCCAGCCACAGAAAGCAGCTCTCCTAGTCTGAGGGTAAACCAATTTCCTCACCCTCTCTCACTTCTCAACCACGCCCGCAGCAGGGACCATCTCCTGCAGCCTTGTCACTCTCTAAATGCAGCACATCCCCATGGCAGTGACACCTAGCCTCCTTGGTAAGCAGGCCTCACTCACCCACCTGGACACCCCTATCCCTGCTCTCTTCAGCCTGCTCCCTCCTTTCCCTGTTCCTTCCCAGGCTACCTCTCATCTTTCAACATTCTAAAGGGCAGGGCTCCTGACAAATCACACAGTATCCTTCCTCAAGACACCTGCCAGATGACAACCCTCAGGCAATGCTCAGAACTGAGAGTCCCTTCACACTGAGAACATGGCCCTGACATCTGCCACTTAGCTACCCCAATACTCACCACCAGCTCACGTCCTCCTTCACATTCAAGGACATGAATCTAGTTTATATAGTTTATAGGCCCCACAGGCACATAAGATCCAGGCAGGTCTCCCAATAAAAACAGAAACTCCTATGGGAGGCTTTTGTCCAACCAAGGTCAAAAACAACCTGGAGCTACCACAGCAGGGTCAAGGCAGCCCTCCCCAGCCCAGCCTCTGGAGGGTAACAACACTACACGCCATCTTTTCCTTTCCCTGCTCTCTCCCAGGCTACCCCTCATCTTTCTCCATTCTAAAGGATAGGGCTCCCACCAAACCACAGTATCCTTCCTCAAGACACCTGCCAGTTACAACACACCCAAACACAGAGCTTCCTGCCCATCCTATAACACCAAGGACCTGACGAAAGGCCACCTCTTAGTCCGTAGATACAGTTCTTGCCTTTCATTTTGGTTTTGAGATGGGGGTCTCACTTTGCAGTACTCTTCTGGCCTCAAGCTTCTGAAATTCTAGGCTATCAAACCTAGACAAAGTTCTACTTTTGAAGCTGGGCAGTGGTGGCCTTTAACAGCAGTGCTTCGGAGGTAGAGGCAGGCAGATCTCTGAGTTCCTGAGTTCGAGGCCAGCCTGGTCTACAGAGCAAGATCCAGGACAGGCACTAAAACTACACAGAGAAACACTGTCTGGAAACAAACGAAGTTTCATGTTTGATGCTCTGCCTCCTCCATACCTTACTGTCCCAGATAGCTCCACTGCCACAGCTGGGTTGCACCACCCTGCTCTGCACTCACGGCTTTGACCCACAGTCTCACAGATGACTCATTCCTCCCCAACAGTATATATACCCCTTAGGCTCTCCTTCAACACAGCCCACTCCTGGTCCTCACACCTGCCTCCTGTTCTACTGCTAAAGTCCTCACTGCTCCTTCTGCCTCCACCTTACCCCCTGAAGCCTGTTCTTACCCCTGAAACAACAGTAACCTTACAGACAAGCCCTTTTCCTCCCTGCATCTTTGCCCAGGCCAAACTGGCTTTCATGATGGCCTCCACTTGCCCAGATGTCCCCTTCTTCAACAACGGCAGCCCCATGACTCCCGGACGCCTTGTCAGTTGTCATCTTGCTTCTGTCTGTTCAAATACACCTTTTCAGGAAGGTTATTATCCATTACCTTGTTTAAAATGCAAACTCTCCCTTCCTTCACTTCTCTCCACAGTACTAACCAACTCCAACAACCAAACTGTGTGTGTGGTGTGGGGGTGGGTGGGGTGGTACAACATTGAGACAACGTTTTTGCAATATGTAGCCCAGGCTGGCCTTGATCCTCCCACCTCATTCTCTCCCTACCACACATACCTTTAGGTTTGTATCTGTCTTGCACTGTCTCCTGTAAGCATCACAGAAGCAGGACTGTGTTTCAGTATCCAGTACCTGTAAGTATCGCCAGTGCCTGGGGCAGAGCACCTGCCTGGCAAATGTAACATGCCCACTGCACAAAAACTGCCAAGAGTCCAGCCACTCTGCTCTCTAAGCTCCCTGGGCACACACAGTCAGATACCCTGTAGAATGTTCATGCCCACTTCCTCACATCCTCAGAGTCCATTCCACAGGAGCCAAGTACATACCCCAGCCTGGCTCTACCGTTACTGCCCAGGAAGAACAGGACACAGAATGGAAGTTTAGGGTTGCTGAGGTACATTGCTGCCAACAGCTCTCTTCAAACATTTAAACATTTTGCTAAATAACTCAATGATAGGAAGAACCTGAGGATCATCCTGTTGGTTTTACAAGGGACAATTGGCCCTGGGTGGGGCACTATTCTACTAACTGGCCACAAGGGAGAGGAAAAGCATATTGCTTTCTAAGCCCTTGCTGAGCAGCACCAGCGGTGAGTTCAACATCTTCCCTGAACTTGCCCCACAGGCAGAAACTACTCTAGCTTGAGGTCACACAATTGGAAAGCAAAGACCTAAAAAGTCAGGGCCTTATTGTCCTCACAGGTATTTTGGAGAAATCCCAAACCCCTGAGCAGTGGGGATATGATCAGGTCACAAACTAGGTTCAGCTGACCTAGGCTGAAGAGGGGTTATTTAGCACATACATTTCCCTCCAGGTGCTAAGGACAGACCTTAAGGCCTTGCAAACACTAGGCTCATGCTTCTCCTCAGATAGCTGTACCCCAGCCCTACACCACATTTTAAGTTCTCATTAGCTACCAAATATTCAGTCAGGAAAGCTCATGAATTCTGGCTTCTCTGACAACGGGGAGTAACTGCAGACACTAGCTGCCATGCCTGTTTTTGTGAGACGGTACCCTCCCAGTTAACTTGTCGGAAGCTTCACTCACTGGGTTATCTGCTTGCCACCTGAAGGCCCCAGCTCCAAGTGGAGGATATATACTCCTATGATCTTTAGAGGAACACTGAAGTATACCATGTCCTAACACCTCTGGCTGTCTACTAAATACTGTGTTCATACCAGGGTCACAATTCAACCTCCACAGCCTTTGGGGTGGCTGGTAAAGAAACTTGACTCAGTTTGAGTGATCCAACAGGGACACACATAGGGGGCCTGTCCTCCGCAAAGATCCAACAAACAGACTGTAGGACAGGTCTCTGTGTAACCCATCTACCCATCCCAACACCAGCAAGTTTGGCCCCTGGCTGGGTACTGAGTTGTCAGTGCCCACCCAGTCTGCACCTGGTCCCACCTGGGCATCACCTACCTCAACCTTACAGCCACCCTACAGGCAGATGCTTTCACTGTCCCTATTTTACAGATGAGGACACCCAGGGCTCAGAGACACTGAAGGACCTGTCAAGAAGACAGCTGCTGAGTGGCAATCTGAGGTGAATGGAGGTCTCAGTCCAGAGGCTGCACACTTCAAGAACTAGCAATGAGAGGTGTGTCCCGTCCCTCCCAACACCCTACCCTCTCAAAGATTAGGCCTGGCAAAAAGCAAGGCTGAACAGGCTTCCTTCTGCCCCTCTGGCCAGGATCCCACCTTGATCTTCTGTTGATAGATGTTGTCATCCTCAGCATACTCCTTGTACAGGACTGAGAGTTCCAGCCGCTCTGACACCAGAGGATTTTGCACAGCAATCTGCAGGAGGCAGGGATCCATCATGCTCTGCCAAGGAGGTTGAGTAACCCATGCCTAACACCTAGGAAAGGGGTTCTGGGCTGGTCATTCAGTGGTACAGCAACCCCCATAAAAGCATGGAGTGCCTAGCATAGACTGGAGGGGAGGGCTTCAAAGTAGGTGCTAGGCCTCAGGCCCTGACTCTGCATCCCCACCATGAAGTCCTCAGCTACTGCTTCCCCAACCTTCTCCAGCACCTCACCTCTTGCTGAATTCGGTCTTGCTGAGCCATAATGGCTTCATCATAGGCCAGACAGTTAACACCTAGAAAAAGAAGAAGAAGGAAAAAGAAGTGCCGAGCAAGGGTAACTGTGGGGCCTGGCCATCTCTATGGCAGGCAGTTTTGGCAGAAAAGGTTTGGAATCTGGAGCCCCATGTTTTACACTCCATTTGTGTAATCTTGGCAAAGTCCTTCCTCTTTAGGCTTTCACTTTCTCATCTTTTGGAGAAGGTAGTTGAGTATGGTGTTATTCAGAAGGCTAAGGCAGGAAGACCACAAGTTCAAGGCTGCTGGAGCTACATAGAGCCAGTCTCCATAAAATAAAAATAAAAAAGAGGGCAGTTGAGCATTACAGTGCACGGCTGTAAGTCCTAGTACTTACGGACCAGACCAGAAGGATCAAGTTAGAGATCAGCCCTGGAAATACCACAAGGCCTTATCTTGGGAGAAAAGAAAATAGGGCTGGGGGTGAGGCTCAGTGGTAGAAGATGTATTTGTCCTGTAGGTGTGAGGCTGTGGCTTCTATTTCTAGCAACCCAAAAGAAAATAAGTAAATAAAAAATAAAGTGACAGAATAAGGATCCCCGTCAAGGCACCCTCCAGCTCTGATATTCCTTCCTCCCTGCTTTCTAACAGTACTGTGTAGCATTCTGGAAGGTTCTGGGGAAGAGTCTCTCTGGGGAAAGCAAGATGAAGGGGGTGGAGCCCTAGGTGGAATGAGAACATCTTGTGAGCATGCACTTTACTGGAACATACCCTTTATCCTTCTGTGGTCCTGTGCATTGTTAATGGTGCTTATTTTCCAAATAACAAATGCAAAGAGGTGACTCCATCTTGCTCAAGGTCAAAAAACCAATGAAGAGCTGTGGGCAAGCCCACATTTGTACAATTCCTGTCTGGACTCTTGGCACCGTCACTTGCCAGTGCACTGCAAAGCCCTCTCTCCTCAACTGTAGAATGGGTTAACGCCAACACCTTGCTCCCATCATCAAAATATGCTGGGATTCTGACAGCAGCAAGTAATCTAAGCACTCTGTAGAGTCATCCCTAGATTTGGGAAGTTCTTCTTATGGACCCTACTCTAAGCAACCATTGGATAGGGGTCAGGAGATACTAATTCTAGTCCCAGACTCTTCTTAAGATGTGTGATCGAGAACTATTTCTTTCTGCATACCTGGGTTTCCTAGTACTCAGCCTCTAGTCTAGAGCGTGGAGTCAGAGTAGGGTGTGCGTGTGATGGATGACTTTTTAAAGTCAATCCTTTGGGACATGGTTATCCCAGGTTCTCAGCTGAGCCTATGTCCTACTACAGGGCTGTCCCTCCCACTCGAGAGCCTTAACTCAATCCCCAGAGCCCAAGTTCACGGTAGACATGGAGAGGGTGTGACCGGCTTTTTGTTTTTTTTAAGAACCGGAGAACTAGAAAAACAATGCCTAGATCTGCTCAAGGGGGCTGGGAGACCAGAACGAGCTCTGAAGAAGAGAACTGCAGGTAACATGCCGACCGCCCCGCCGGGGACTTCGTGCTTAAGCAACCCGGCGTCACTCCACGCCTTTCGGCAGCTCGGGTAAGGGCAGGCGGGCGACTCGGCCAGGGCCTAGGCCTCGGCTTGACTTCGGGA
Source organism: Onychomys torridus (assembly GCF_903995425.1). Classification (NCBI taxonomy): domain Eukaryota; kingdom Metazoa; phylum Chordata; class Mammalia; order Rodentia; family Cricetidae; genus Onychomys; species Onychomys torridus. Next base: position 126,873,034 of record NC_050443.1, read on the forward strand.
GCCCGCCGAGGCCGCGGGACGGGTAGAGGCGGGGCGGCTCAGGCCCCGCCCCAGGCGTGCCCGAGAGGCCGAGCGGCGGACCTCGCCGCCCCGCCCGGCCGGGGGTCGCCGCGGCCCTGCTTCCATTGTGAGGGGGAGGGGAGAAGAGGCGGCGGAGAGCTCCGAGGCACGCTGCGCCCGGCCCCGGCGGCCCTGCCTCCCGGAGCTCCTCGGGAACAGCCGACCGAGCCTCGCCCCCGCCAGCCCGGGCAGGACTTCCTTCCCTCGGTCCGTACCTTCGGAGTCGCTGCCCAGCGGCTCCTGCTTCTGCTGCTGAGGTTCCTCCGCCGCCATCTTTAAACAGCGCCGCACTGCCGACCGCTTCCGGGTTATCAATCGCCCTCCTCCCGGAAGGGAGCCCCTCCTCGTGGCCCCTCCTTCGCAACGCCCCTAGCAACAGGCTCCGGTAGCGGTTGTCAGGGGCTGAGCCGCTCCTGCGGCCCGGGTGAGCTTCGGGGCGGAGGCCTCAGGACAGGCGGGTGACCCCGGCGCGCGCCTCCGTATCCCCACTGTCCTCGAAGGTCATGAGGTGCTAAGGGCCTCCTCGCGTCACTTCTGTTCTCTACTGGAGTTTGAAACGCAGGTTGTGTGACTGAGATAAGGAACAAGATGGAATTCGAGTCACTGAAGGCAACATCCCTGCTGCGTGCACTCTCGGTACGCGACCTCAGCTGCAGTGCGGCGCGGAGCCACCGCGAGACAGGAAGTGGTGCCAACATCCTGATGCCCCTAAATCGCGGCCTCTCGCCCCTCACCACTGAGCTATTCCCTGCAGGCTTCGGAGACCTGTTTCCGGCAAGAGATTATCTTCCCTTGATGTCAAACCAAAAGCTTCGACCTAACTTTGGGCTCTATGTCTTTCTGGTTGAGAAAACAGGGCCATTTAAAGGCATGGACTTAAATCCATAATCCGAGTACATGGAAGGTGGAGACAAGGAGGACCAGAGAGAGTTCAAGGTAATCCTCGAATTTCAGGCTAGGTTTGGCTACATGACACCCTGTCTCAAAACAAGTAAAACTGGGCCAAAAAGTGGCCGTCCTTGCTAATTTTTGCCAAAGCTTCCCTTTTTCTTTGGGTTTTATCTATTCTGACAAATGGGGGCTGACCAGTAGGAAAAGGAACACTCACATTTGCAGGCCCTGTGTACCCTGAAATGCAAGCACCAAACTGAATTTGCAGGAGGAAGACGTTCATTTACTTGGTCGGTAGCCTGGCTATAGCTCCTTTTCCCTCTCCAGAGTAGCAGTTCTCTGTCCTGAGCAGTCCCAACCCCAGCTCCTGTTTGGACTCCCTAGCCCAGATAACAGAGGCCAGGGTGGAGTTGTTTTCTAGCTCTCTTCAAGATTAAGAAAAACCAAGTACAGGCTGGGCATGGTGCACACCATTAATCCCAGCACCCGGGAGGCAGAGGCAGAGGCAGGTGGATATCTACCGTTACAAGACAGAAGCCAGCCTGGGCTACATAAGTTCTGGCTACCAAGGGCCACACAGTGAGACTTACAAAGCAAACAGAAAAAGCAAAGCCAAGGGCTGGAGAGATGGCTCAGAGGTTAGGAGCACTGGCTGCTCTTCCAGAGGTCCTGAGTTCAACTCCCAGCAACCACATGGTGGCTCACAACCATCTGTAATGAGATCTGGGGCCCTCTGACTACAGGCAGAACGCTGTATACCTAATAAATAAATAAATCTTTAAAAAAAATAATAGAGCAAAGCCAAATGGAAATCATGTCTTTTGTTATTTGCTATCTTTCTTTTGTGAAAAATTTTATTGTGTCTGTGATGTGTGGGAGGCTATATGTACCAAGGTGCCTGTATGAAAGAGTACAACTTTATGAAATCCATTCTCTCTTTCTACCTTTATATGCGTTCTGGAAACAGATCTTGGGTTGTCAGGTTTGTGTAGCAAACACTTTACCCACTGAGCCATCTGGCCAGCCCAGCTTTTATTTATATATTTTTTGAAGATTTATTTATGTGTATGTATTACATCACATGCATGCCTGGTGTCTGGGGAGGCCAGAAGAGGGCATCCAGGTTTGAAGCTGGATGCAATAGTTGTGATCTATCCAACCTGGCAGTTTCTGTGGTCACAGGAAGGACCTTCTATAATGAGCAGGTGGGAACCAAAGCCTCAGATTATAACCTTTTAAAAAAATATATTCTTTTTGTTTGTTTGAGACAGGGTTTCTCTGTGTAGCCTTGGCTGTCCTGAAACTTGTTCTGTAGACCAGGCTAGCCTCAAACTCATAGAGATCCACCTGCCTCTGTCTCCCAAGTAATGAGATTAAAGGCGTGCACTACCACCACTCGGCTAAAAAATATATACATATATATTCTTATTACACATATATTGTTGTTAGTTTTGGGCTCTTTTGGAGCACCCACCACCTAGCTCCCAAATAAATCACACATGGAGGCTTATTATTTATAAATGCCTGTCCTTAGCTTGGCTTGTTTTTGTGTGTGTGTGTGTGTGTTTTGTTTTTGCCAGCTTTCCTTAACTAAATTATCCCATTTATCTTTTGCCTCTGTTTTTTTTTTCCCCTCTCCTGTAAATCTTATTTTTCTGTGGTTTGCTGTGTAGCTGGGTGGCTGGCCCCTGGAGTCCTCCTCCTTCTCTGGCTCCTTTTTCCTCTCCCTTGTTCCTTGATCTCCATTTCTCTTCCTCCTCATCCCAGATTTTTCCTTCCATATAGTCTCTCTGCCTGCCAGTCCCGCCCATCTCTCTCTCCTGCCTTGCTATTGGCCGTTCAGTTCTCCACTTGATCAGTCATGTGTTTTAGACAAGCAAAATAACACAGCTTCACAGAGTTAAACAAATGCAACATAAACAAAAGTAACACACCTTAAAATAACATTCTACTGCACATATATTTTTGTGTATGTGGGAGACTGTGCTGTGGCGCGTGTGTAGAGGTCAGAGGAAAATTTGTAGGAATTGATTTTCTCATTCTATCAATGTGGATCCAACTTAGGTCATCAGGCCTGGCAGCAAGCACCCTTACCCCTTCCCCCAGTCTATAGCTTTTCTTCATTCTCTCTTTTTTTGGTTTTATTGAGACAGGGGTTTCTCTGTGTAAATCTATAACTTTTCTTAACAGCATCTTTGATACCTGTGCTTTTTGTTTTTCGAGACAGTCTCTCTGTGTAGCCCTGTATGTCCTGAAACGCAGAGCTCTGGCTCTGCTTGCCGAGAGCTGGGATGGAAGGTGTGCGCCACCACCGCGCTGTTGGTATCTGTACTTTTCTATTTGTTTCATATTAAACTTTTTACAGCTGGGCGGTGGTGGCACACGCCTTTGATCCCAGCACTCAGGAGGCAGAGGCAGGCGGATCTCTGTGGGTTCAAGGTCAGCCTGGTCTACAGAGTGAGTTCCAGCACAGGCTCCAAAGCTACACAGAGAAACCTTGTCTCGAGAAAAAAAAGGAAAAAAAAAAAACTTTCTAGATGACTCACTGGTAACTTTTTAAAATAATTTTTTCAAAGATTTATTTATTTATTACATATACAGCATATATGACAGCAGGCCAGAAGAGGGCACCAGATCTCATTACAGATGGTTGTGAGCCACCATGTGGTTGCTGGGAATTGAACTCAGGACCTCTGGAAGAACAGCCAGTGCTCTTAACCTCTGAGCCACCTCTCCAGCCTTTTTTCTTTCTTTTCTTTTTTTTTTTTTTCTTTTTTTTTTTTGAGACAGGGTTTCTCTGTGTAGTTTTGATGCCTGTCCTGGGTCTTGCCCTGTAGACCAGGCTGGCCTTGAACTCACAGAGATCCACTTGGCTCTGCCTCCCAAGTGCTGGGATTAAAGGCGTGTACCACTGCCGCCCAGCCTTCTCCAGCCTTTTATTATTTGAAACAATAAAGATCTTATGTGGTATTCACTCAGTTTTCCTACTGGTGGTAAGCATAAAACAGGACATTAATCTTGACACAGTAAAGATAAAGGTCATCTGATTCTCCACAGGGCCCTTTTCTATTTTACAGTCATATTCTTTCCAGCCCTTCCTGATCCCGTCCAGACTTTCATGTTTTCTATTAAACCCTTGTTTGCTTGCTTTACTTCAGAGCTGAGGACTGAACTTAGGGCTTCTCACATACTAAGCTAATGTTCTACTGCTGAGTAACATTGTCAATCAAATCCTTGCTTTAATTTTATATTTTATGTATATTCGAGACAAGGTCTCATGTAGTCCAGGTTGGTTTCCAACCCACTTGCCTCCAACTCCTGAATGCTGATCTTTCAGCAATGGGCAATCATTCTGGGCTTGCTCAATTCTTGAATGCCCATTTCCCTGGTGGTGTATAGCTCTTCTCTTACTCAAATACATCTGTCCTGCACCTTTCAACACTTCCTAACTTCTGATTATCCCAAGGCATCTAAACCCCACTTGCAGATTTCCAGCAATCCCTGACATAAGGATACACTGTCCCTGCCTCCTGATTTACCATTCCACAAATGTCCAAGGCCAGTGACAAAAACAGGCAAAACAAATTGGGCTGGTGGCTGAGATATGTAGTCCCAATATGCAGGAGGCTGAGGCAGGAGCATTACTGAGTTCTAGGCCAGTCTGGGCTACAGAGTAAGTTCCACACCAGTCAGGACATCAATATGAAGTCCCTATCAAAAGGATTGGTATAGGGGCTGGAGAGAGAGCTCAATGGGTAAAGTGTTTGCTGCAAAACCATGAGGACCTGAGTTTAGATACCCAGCACCCACATAAAAGCTGGGTGTGGGGGTTGGGGATTTGGCTCAGTGGTAAAGTGCTTGCCTAGCAAGCGCAAGGTCCTAGGTTCGGTCCTCAGCTCTGGGGGAAAAAAAAAAAAAGCAGCTGGGTGTGATGGCATGCACCTGTGACTCCAACACTGGAGGAGTGGATGCTGGTGGATCCACTTGTCCTGCCAATCTAGCCAGAACAGCAAGAGAAACCCAAAATAAGGTGAAGAGTGACTAAGGAAAATGTCTGAAGTCACCCCCCCCATACACAAGCAAGTGTGCATGTACACGTGTATACACACACACACACACACACACACACACACACACACACCATGGCTAGGGACTTAACCCAGTGGGTAGAGTGCTGGCATGTACAAAGCCCTGTTGACTCCATCACCATATAAAAACTGGGCATGGTATTGTTGGATGCCTATAACTCCAGCACTCTGGATGTAGAGAACCAGAAATAGATTGTCATCTTCAGCTACATAGGCGGTTTGAAACCAGTCTGAGGTATATGAGACCATGTCTCAAAACCAGAGCTAACACACGTGGGTGGGTGAGTGCATTCAGGCTGCATGTTGGAAAGTCGCAAATGTGCCAGCAGGCAAAGGATCAAGTCTTCTCCCATACAGTCCTACCATCTGGAGACACAGAGCCCATCTATGTCCAGGGAATACATGTTCAGGTGGGAAATGAGTCCCCACTCATTCTATTTATCTACATTTTGCCTCAGGGCTTTTTACGAGTGAAAGGTAAAAAGCCCCAAGGCAAAATGTAGGTGAATAGAAACAGGTTAAATTAAGTTAAAAGAGCTAGTGGGACCAGCCTAAGCTAAGGCTGAGCTTTCCTCCATGTCTTTATTTGGGAGCTGGTAAGTGGACCAAAGAAAATGCCAACTACAGCCCCAGAGTTGTGCTGCTGTGCCCACCAGGGTCTGGGGAAGCAATGAATCCAGCAAAGGCCAGGCCTGCAGAGCTGCACAGGCAGTTAGCTGAGTTGTGAGTCACCTATTGGACAGGCCACTGAAGCACAGAGCAGTGGGGAGCCAAGCAAGGGGCACAGGGAGGATTCTACCTCCATTGGGAACTCATATGACACTTGTGTCACCCAGAGGTCCAATCAGCTGGTACAGCAGTCCTGATGGCCCATGCCCCAAGAACTCAGCTCTGGAGATCAGAACTAAAGTCAAGGTGCATACCCTTAGGCTGTGTTCCTCTCCAGGGGCTGAGAATCCATCTCTTCCTTTCCACGTTGGCTGGCAAAATCCAGATCCTCGAAGATTACAGGAAGTCTCCCAATCCTTCTGGCTACAGCACTTCTTAGCTCTAGCCCACTTCCTGCAGTGACGGCAGCAAGGATGGGCTGGTCTGTAGGGCATGTCAGGTCGGGTGATCTCACTAGGCCACCCAGATAATCCAGGATGATCTCCCAGCTCAAGACCCGGAACCTTAATCACACCTGCAAAATCGCCTTGGGCCATTTAAAATTACTTCATGGGTTCCTGGGATCAGAGAAGTGACATTATCCTGCCTATCATATCATCTTTATTTTGTAGTCCCCAAAACTGAAACTAGACTGAATGATTGGGCTAAGGTCACCCTTCACCCTGGAGCCTCCAGACTCAGCCCTCACCATCACAGACCAGACAGGACACAAGATATGGCCCGAGCACAAAGCCTTACTTTGTGGGACATCATTTAAGGACCCATGACTGGGGGAAAGCATGCCAGTGAAAGGTGAGATTCTAGGCCTGTGAGGATGACTCCACCCATGACAAGTAAGTAGGAATCTTAAGCCCTCTTTCAGGCCCCCAAGCCAATTGCCCAGCCCACCACCCCCACTTCCTCTGAGATGTCAAGCCTGCTTAAAAGGGCCCAGACCAGGGTCTGGGAATTTATAGCCAAATGGCTTCCCTCCAGCCTGAACAAACTCAAAACAGACTATGGTTTTGAGCAGTCAGTTCTTCTGTGACAGGGTGTCTGTCATCTATTTCTTGAGTTCCAGGGGCACAGAAATAGGAGAGAACTAATCCTTGGCAGAGCAGTGACGTTACCATAGAAACTGGAACAAAACTCTTCTGGTACTGCATGGCTCTGAGATCAAGGTATCATCTGTGTCCATGGACAGAACAGGTCCGTGCAGCCGAACCTCTTCTGGCAGCAGAGGCTTGGCAAGGAGGGCCCCTGCCACCCCACCTGCCTCCATCACTTCTAAGGTGACAAAGCTGATTGACAGCCAGCTTTCAACCCTACCCTGAACTGTTGTGAACAGGAAGGGCTGTCAATGTGATTGATAGTGTGAAGGCAGGCACAGCTACAAGACCACTTGGCCAAGATTTTTTAGGTCATCCCTTCATTTTTTATCCATTTATTTAGTGGGTTTTTTGTTGTTTTAAGAGATACTGTCCTTACTGGACAGGTGTCAGTCTATGCCTTTAATCCAAGCACTTGGAAGGCAGAGGCAGGAGATCTCTGTGAATTCACAGCCAGCCTGATCTACAAAATGAGTTCCAGGACACAACCAAGGCTCATTACACAGGAAAACCCCATCTCAAAGAGAGAGAGAGAGAGAACTACTATGTAGCTTAGGTTGGCCTGGAAATCAGGACCCTTCAGCCTCAGCCTCCAAGTGCTAGGATTCCAGGTATGGGTCTCCACACTGGGCCCTAAAGACCCAGCAGCAGCAGCCCACCCCCCACCGACGTCCCAAGCTGTGCCCACCCTGTAGCATTCTCTGCCTACTCTGGCAACAGGGTCAGGCAGCTGGTCCATAACCCCTTCAACCTGAAGACACCAAAGTTGGTTTGTATTGAAAGCAGTAGGCCCTCAGGAGTCGTCCTTTCCTACCCTTAGGGAACATCCTTGGCCTTGGATGTATAGGCATCACCAAACACCATGCTGAAAAGCTAGGAGTAGAGGATGGAGGGGAGCCAGCTCCACCTGAAGCTTTCAGAAAACAAGCCTTTAGAAGGGCACCAGAAAGGTATGTTCTGACATCTAGGGCCTAAAACTAACAACAGCCCTCAGCTCTCACCTGCCATTGTGTCTATCTGGAAGTCAACCAAGTCATTGAGCAAAGCATGAAAAGGGAGGTAAAGCCATTTTACTCTCAGGGGTTTGGGGGGACCACAGTGCTGCTCTTCCCTGTGGGATTCCAGCTTGGTAGGTGCTGCTTCCTATGCACCACATGGCTAGAGAGGCCGCCTCCAGCTCCCCCTTGCCCCTCCCCAGGCTCCTCCTGAAAATACTGAGGAGGTACAAGGAAGACTACTTAGCTGATAAGCATTTACAGAGTGCTGAAAGAGGCCCTGAATTGACATAAAATGCCTTGGGCCCCACTACACCCACTACTTGCAAGGTACTGCACAGGAAAGTCACTTGAAAAGGATCACAGCTACAGAGCTGGCCTTAAAGATGGAGTCCTATGCATGCACACATGCACTTACAGGGAGCCAATGAACTTGGTACAGGTGAGGGAACTGGAAGGGATAAGCAACAAGGTGATGCTCAGTAACAAATGTGTTTTCCAGAAGCTGAGAGCCATCTAAATAAGTGAAGTGCAGCTGACACGCACCTAAGACTCCTCAGACAGCACTGGGGTCTGCCCCAGCCAAGGTATTCCTCCCTAGACCCCAATCCAACACCATCCTCAGCTCCTGTGTGCAGGCAGGAGCCCAGGGCAGGAGGGCACAATGTATTTCTGAGGCAAGGTTTAAATAAGACTTTATTGTTACAAGGGGGGACCCTGCCAAGCAGAAGCAATATTTGTGGTCCCAGCTGTCATCATGGAGACTTTGATTGGTCATGATTGCAGAAGAGGTGACTGAAATTGAATGGCATGATCTGAGGGAAGGCCAGCCAGGAATGCAGGAGACATGATCAAGATGGCTGGCCAGAGTGGTCTAGTCACAGGATGAGGGACCAGCTCCCTTCACTCCCGCTTCTTGTAGCTCTCCAGGTGTGACAGGACCCAGCCCGCTGGCAGGAGGCAACAGATGAAGCAGGAAGTGAGCCCAACGGTGATATCCTACATAGAGCACAAGAAAGAAGGATCCCTCAGGGCAACGATTCTTAGGAACTCCCGAGTTTTGGTAGTCCTAAGGGTACTGGTAGGGTACTGGTAGGCATGGGAAAGTCCCTCAGAAAGATAGACTAAGGAAAGTCCAGCAGACCCACACTAAGGAAAGCAACCTGGGCCTGAGTTCAATCCCCAGCATGTGTGAGGGAGGGACAGACAGAGACACAGGGAGATATAGTAAGGAGGGACACTGTTTCAGGTGCCAAGCCCATTCTCAGCCTTGATATAAAGGTCCCCCTGTCTGCAGGGAGGGGAGTTGCACAGGCAAGACTCTTACTATGTACCCCAGGCTTGACCTTGAACTTGAGATCCTTCTGCCCAAACCCTAGTGCAGGAATTACACTCTGTGCCACCATGCCGACTGGGGTGTGTGTATGTGTGGCTATGTGTGCTGTTTTTGTTGTGCCCACTTGTGGGTGGAGGAGAGCTTGACATTTAGCATCTCCCATAACTGCTCTTTTAACTTTTATCTGAGACAGGTTCTCTCACTGAAGCTGGAACTCGCTGATCTGGCTAGACAACCTAAGCAGTGGGCTCCAGGGAGTTCCCTGCCTCTGCCCCTAGCAGCGCTGAGGTTAAAGACTAGATGGTCTTTAACCAACTGGGTGTCCAAACTCAAGTATTTTACCAAACAAGCCATTTCCCCCAGGCCCTTGTTGTTTGTGTATTTTCTTTTCTTTTTGGTTGTTGTCTCAAGACAGGGTTTCTCTTATGTAGCTCTGGCTGTCCTGGAACTCACTTGGTAGACCAGGCTGGCCTCGAACTCAGAGATCCACCTGCCTCTGCCTCATGGGCACTAGGCCATCACTGCCTGAGTGGTTTTTTTTAATAACTTTCAAAGATTTGTTCTATCTGCATTTGTGCAGTGTGTGTTGGGGGGAGTGAGCACAGGTGTGTGCTCCTATACTTTCATGGAGGCTGGGAGAAGGGGTCAGGTCCCTTGGAGCTGGAGTTACAAGCATGATACATGGTTTGATACATGGTTGCCAGGACCCAAGCTCCAATCTTGGGGAAATCATGCACCAAAAGCTCCCAAGTGCTGAGCCACCTACCTCTCCAGCTCCCAGACCCTGTTTTGAGACAAAGTCTCATTATGTTGCCCGAACTGACCTGAATTCCTGAGCTTGGTCTTCCTGCCTCAACCTCCCCAGTACCTGGGCCTACAGGCAAGCATGACTTGATTGTTACTGTTTCCTCAGTGGCAACGCTTTGGTTCTAAGCCTAATTCAGTGCCCAGCTGCCTGGATTCAGGACCTGCTCTCACTGAAAATAGAAAAGCTCAAAAAAAATTTTTTTAATTTTAAAAAAATGAGGAAGTGGTGGCACATGCCTGTAATCCCAGCACTAAAAAGATGCAGACGGGATTATCAGTTCAAGGTCAAATATGACTACAAGTTCGAGGCCAGCCTGGGCTACATGAGAACCTGTCTCAATTTAAAAAAAAAAAAAAAAAAAAAAAGGTTAAGAAATGAAAACAGCTATCCTACATTTCTGAGAATCCCAAAGACCTAGTGGGTCTCCTGCACCCCTCCTTAAAAAAAAAAAAAAAAATTAGCGACAACCATTACCATCGCTGCCAGTTATCAGGCATTCCCCACCCAAAAAAAAAAAAACAACAACAACAACAACAAAACAAAACGTTAAGGTAAACCGGCTTAGAGGCTGGGCAGCGAGTAAACAGAATCTGACGGGCTGACCTGAGATCCAGGAAACGGGGAAAGTCCTAGCTAGGGCTTAAGAGCATCCAAGCAACTTGTCCCCTCCACGCCCTGCAGTCGGCGCGGGCCAGAGCTGCAGGCCGCCCCCAGCACCCTGTGGGTCCCGCTCACCACGACCCCGAGCTGCTCCCGCGGCGGCTTCGAGTGGATCTGAGCGCGCGGCACCATGAGCCGCCGGGCCGGGCCGGTCAGGCCCCTCAGCAGCAGCGGCGTCAGGACAGACATGACGGCGCGGAACCCCTGGACGAGGACCAGAGGCAGCCCAAGGTCAGGGAGACGGCCTCACCAGCCGGAAGTTCCGGCGCGGGCACGACCTCGGAAATGACGTCACGATGCGTCCCTCGTCCGCCTGGGCTCTTTCTGGCGCGCTCCTCGAAACAGCCAATGGACACCATCCCATCGACACCATCCTACCACAGACGGGAGGGAAAATGAGACAGCTTTTGTCCCACCTGCACTAGCAGGCGAGAAGGCTGCGTGCTTGGCTCCTCCCCGGGTTCAGACACTATTTAGTATCCTCTCCCGGCTAGGCTTGAGCTGGAGACTCCAGCCTCTCACTAGCTGCCTCTACTTTTTAAAACGTTGTCAATAGCCGCCTTGTGCTTTAATCCCAGCACCCAGGAGGCAGAAGCAAGCGGATCCTTGTGCTCGAGTTCCTGGATAGCCAGGACGACACCGAGAAACCCCATCTCTTTAAACACACACACACACACACACACACACACACACACACACACCATCTATTGTTTATTTTTATTTTGTGTGTATAACTTTTTTGTTTGTATGTACATGTGTGCATCACGTGCATGCGGAGTGCACAGAGGCCAGAGGAGGGTGGTGGGTCCTCTGGAACTGAAGTTACAGGCCACAGTGAGCAGTCATGTGAGTGTCGGGAACTGAACTGAACTGGCCCTCTGCAAGAGCAGAGAGTGCTCTTAACCACACCAGCCCGCAGACTACGCTTTTACTATTGCCCTCTCAGATACTAGTTTCCAAGGAACCGCTAACGTTCTCAGCTGCTGCCTCCCTCCTTTGTGTCTGTTGGGGACATAGTTTTGGTTTTTTAGTCTCCTGTGGCCCAGGCTGTTGCCATTACAGGTATGTGCCACCATGGCCAGCTCCCTCTTTATCCACTGTCTCCCCACTTTATTCTTTCTCTCTGTCCCTTCCCCTCCCTCCTTCCTTCTTGCTTTCCCCCTTTGTTTCCTAGTCAAGTCCCCGGTCGTGGGGACTGCCTTTCTGCTTCACTTCTCAATGTTCCATATTTCTGTCCGTGTCTGGGTCCCTCCTCCACCTCTCCAGGCTTCGGCCTTTTTACTCTTTGTATTCTGCCTAGAGCATCTTTTCTGTTGCCCTCATCATCATGCCAGCTCCCTGTCCTAGCCTCCACATACTAATATAGCCTTTTTTATTCAGCAAATATGCGTTAGCCCAATGGTGTGCCAGGAACTGTTCTAGACACTAGGATGAACAAGGCAGACAGGTTTCTCATCCTTTAGAAGAAAAATATAACAATAAGAAATCCTTTTGAAATGATTTTTATTTCATGTGCATTGGTGTTTCCCCTGCACGTATGTCTGTGTGAGGGTGTTGGAGCCCCACAACTAGAGTTATAGTTATGAGCTGCCATGTGGGTGCTGGAACTGAACTTGGGTCTTCCAGAAGAGCAGCTAGCGCTCTAACCGCTGAGCCATCTCTCCAACCCACGATAAGTAAATATTTAAAGCTATGGTGAAAATAAAACAGCCATATATTACAGGTCATAGTGGTGTATACCTGTAATTCCAGCACTCAGAGGGGCAGAGGCAGGCGGATCTCTGTGAGTTCAAGGCCATCCTGTTCTATATAGTGAGTTCCAGGACAACCAGGGCTACACAGACCCTGTATCAAAATAAACAAACAAAAACTGCCATCCCTTAGGCAGTGTCTTTGGCTGACACTGTTTCAGGAAACCTGCTGACCACTCCACACCTTTCCTTCCTCCACATCCTGCAGCAGTTATGGTAATGCTAGCCTGTCACAGGGTGGGTCTCTATCCAAAGTCTGGCCACCCACACTGTCTCCCAGTGGCCTGACAATCCTCTGACACTGGAAGAATGTACTGTATTCAAGTAAGTAAAATGCAAGGCAGAAAAGGGAGTAGGGCGAGCCTTAGAGCCAGGCCTCAGCTGCACATCTCGATTGTCTTCCTCACTGTGCCATGAAGGGAGCTGCTAGTGTTTCTGTGAGGTTTCACCAACAAGGAAACAGGCTGCTCAAGATATACAGCCAAGAAGCTGCCAAGCAGGATTCCAGGGCAGGTCTGTACCCTGAGGCCACACTTTGAACTGCATACAAGCTGCTGCAGAGAGAGAAAGGAGTCTCTGGAGCTTCAGAGGGGTTTGTTTGTTTAAACAAGGTCCTATGTATCCCTGGCTTGAACCCTTAGGTCCTACAGGATAACCCTGAACTTCTGATCTTCCTGACACCATCTCCTGACTGTTGGGATTACATGCCTATACCATGATGCCCAGTTTATGCAGTGCTGAGTGTCAAACCCAGGGAGTTGTGCACGTTAGGCAAAAATTTGACCAAGTGAACTACAATCCAAGCCCTAGAGATCAAGGTTTTCTTTTGTTTGCTTGTTTGTTGTCTGATATGCTGAGGCAGGACCTGGCTCTGTGGCCCAGGCTGCCTTGGCTCTGGTACTCTCCCTGCCTCAACCTCCTGGGTGCTAGGACTATAGGCATCCACCACCAACCCCAACTTCAGAAGTTCAGTCTGCATTCAAGGTCAATAGCATCAAAAGCTGTGGCAAAGGATGGGAGCACCGGGGAGAGGTGGGAAACTGGAGCTCCTGGGATGAGGACAACGGACCAGGGTGTCTTAGAGGGCAAGCTGTGTCTTATGCCTCCTCTGGATGTGTCCCCTGGACCTAAATTAACCTGGTAGGTACATCCTCGGTTACTAGCCACCCCTGCCTTTTTCTCTGGACCCCGGCAAACAGCCTAGGATAGATAATTCTAAGTAATTCTAAATTTCTCACCCCCATCCCTAGGGACACAGTTGGAGCTGCTATCACCCGGGAAGATGGTGGGGCAAGGACATTCCTGTTGTCTTCTTGGGTTCTAGGAAACAAGAAAATAATGTCTACGTGTGAGCACAGCTGAGAGAAGGGCCTAGAGACACTTCAGGAAGACTTCATCCAAGAATGGCGCTTTGGAATAAGCAGGAAAGCTTGGGCTCTGCCCCAGGGTGTCCTCGGGGCCCCTGTGACAAGGCTTGTCCCCCATCAGAGAGAAAGTAGTACCAGAGCTTGCCCCAGACCTTTCTGCTAAAGCAGTTCCAACATTTCTGCCTTCTTTATCCCCCTTGCAAAATCTACCAGGGACAGTCCTTTTATAAGAGACTAGGGATGGGCAAGAAAAAGAGAGAATATGAATCAGAAAACCTATGAGGAGAAGTATACATGTTTGGAACGCTGTATAAACCAGAGCTTGGTGGCATTAGCTTATAATCCCAGCTATTCAGGAAGCAGAGGTAAGAGGATCACAAGTTCAATGCCTGCTGTGCAGACTGTCTTGAAATGAAAATTAAAAAAAATAAATAGGGGGGCTTCGGAAATGGCTCAATGGATAAGAAGTCTTGTAGAAACAAGATGATCTGAGTTCAAATCCCTTAGGACTCATATTAAAAAAAAACAAAAAACAAAAAAACAAAAACAAAAAAACTAAGGCTGGTGAAGCTACTCAGTGGATAAAGACACCACTAACCCCAACAACCTATTTTGATCTCTAGAACGCACAGCAAAAGGAAAAAATAAGAGTCCTAAAAGTTGTCCCCCGACACACACACACACACAATTATAATAATATGTACAATAAAAAGCCAGGTATAGCCACATGAGCCTATAGGCCCAGTGCTGAGAAGGTAGACACACAGACAGCCCAGTAAAAATAGAAAGTGTACTGTTCAGTGAGGGATATTTTAAAAAGATTTATTTATTATGTATGCAGGGTTCTGACTGCATGTGTGCCTGTCCACTAGAAGAGGGCACCAGATCTTATTATAGATGGCCGTGAGCTACCAAGTAGCTGCAAGGAACTGCATTTAGGACCTCTGGAAGAGCAGCCAGTGCTCTGAGCCATCTCTCCAGGCCCCAGTGAGGGATCTTGTCTCCCTTCCTCTGACTTCTACCTGTGTGTACACAAGTATGTGTACCCACACATATCTGTGTATATGACATACCCTAAAAAGGTCTGGGGCTTAGGTTAGTGGTACAGCACTTACCTAAAGTGAACAATATTTAGGGTTCAGTCCCCAGTGATAAAAGGGCTTGAAAGAGAGTGGTAGTTTGAATGTAATTGGCCCCCATAATCTCATAGGCGTGGCACTGTTAGATGTGTGGCCTTCTTGGAGGAAATGTGTTACTGTGGAGGCAAGCTTTGAGGTTTCTTAAGTTCAGGATACTTCCCAGTGTCTCAGTTGACTTCCTGGTGCCTGCAAGATGTAGGACTCTCAGCTCCTCCTCCAGGACCACATCTGCCTGTGTGCCACTGCCACACTCCCCACCATGATGATAACGGACTAAACCTCTGAAGCTGCCACCTTAATTAAATGTTTCCCTTTAGTAGAGTTGCCGTGGTCATGGTGTCTCCTTGTTTTTTTTTCAAGACAGGATTTTTCTATGTAGCTTTGGAGCCTGTCCTGGAACTCACTCTGTAGAGCAGGCTGGCCTTGAACTCACAGAGATCTGCCTGTCTCTGCCTCCCAGTGCTGGGATTAAAGGGGTGTGCCACCATCACTGGGATGTTATGTCTCTTCACAGCAATAGAAACCCTAAAACAGAGGGTCGGTGGTTAAGAGCACTGGCTGCTCCTCCAGAGGACCCAGGTTCAATTCCCAGCACCCACATGGCAGCTCACAAGTGTCTGTAACTCTAGTTCCAGAGGATCTGATGTCCTCTTCTGGCTTCTGTGAGTACTGCATACACATTGTTTACAGATATACATGTAGGCAAAACACCCACACACAAAGTTTTTTTTTTTTTTTTTTTTTTTTTTTAAAAAAAAAAAGGACAGGCACAATAGTCCATGCCTTTAATCCCAGCACTCAGGAAGCAGAGGCAGGTGGATCTCTGTGAGTAAAAGGCCAGTCTGGTCTACAGAGTGAGACCCTGCTCTCTCAAAAAGGGTCTCATGAGCATTGTATGAAGGAAAAAGCCAGGCATAAAAGCACAGACTGCAAGGCACAGTGCTGGCGGATGACTATAGTCCTTGTGAATGAGACTGAGCCAGAAAGACCGCCTCAAGTTCCAGGACAGATTGCCCCCTACCCAAAAGTAAGAAAATAGGATGAGGGAAGATGTCTCAGTAGTTAAATGTGAAGACCTGAGTTCAGATTCCCAGTACCTGTGTAGAAAGGCAGGCAATGCATGCATAATCCCAGCGTGAGAGTCTATCTCAAAGTAAGAGTTAAAACCTTGGGCCGGGCGGCACACACCTTTAATCCCAGCACTCGGGAGGCAGAGCCAGGTGGATCTCTGTGAGTTCCAGGAAAGGGGTTTCACTCAGTGGTAGAGTGCTTGCCTAGCAAGCACAAGGCCCTGGGTTCGATCCTCAGCTAAAAAAAAAAAAAAAAAAAAAAAAAAAAAAAGGCGCAAAGCTACACAGAGAAACCCTGTCTCGAAAAAACAAAACAAACAAACAAAAGAACAAAAAAACCTTGCAGGCAGATCTCTTGAGTTTGAGGCCAGCATGGTCTACAGAGGGAGTTTTAGACCAGAAGAGCTACATAGTAAGAGATCTCTCAAAGAACAATGATAACCATATACAATGCACATACAATTTTACCATTGATTGAAGACAAGCCAGAAGGAAATGCACAAAGGCAGCCCTGGATTCTGTTCCCCAGCACTGGATCAACCTGACTTGGTGGTCCAACCTTGTAACCCCAGCATTTTGGGAGGCTGAGGCAGGAGAATCAGAAATTCAAGGTCATCCTTGATTATCAAGTTTCCAACCAAATAGGGACTTTGGATGGGTATCCTCCTTTTGTTTTTTGAAATTGTTTTTTCAAGACAGGGTTTCACTGTGTAGCTTTGGAGTCTGTCCTGGAACTTGCTCTGTAGACCAGACTGGCCTCCAACTCAGAGATCCACCTGCCTCTGTCTCCTGAGTGCTGGGATTAAAGGTATGTGCCACCACGCCCAGTTGCTGCTTTTTTGAAGTTTTTGAGACAAGGTCTCACTATGTGGATGACTAAGCTAGCATCCAATTTACAGCAATCCTTCTGTCTCTGCCACCCAAGTGCTGGGGTGGATGACAGGAATACACACCACATTAAGCTTTGTCATCGTTAGTTATTGTTGTTTTGTTTAATACAGGATCTCACTCTTGCAGTCCTGATTGGCCTGGAATTCACTGCATAGCCCAGGCGGGTCTCAGACTTGTGGTAGTCTCCCTGCTTCAGCCTCCCTGAGTGCTGGGATTACAGGCATGAGCCATGTCCAGCTACAAAAATCCCTCTGTATTACTTTTCTAGCTGTGCTAAAACACTATGACTAAGGTAATTTAAGATTGAGTTTATTTGGGCTTACTGTTCCAGAGGGTTAAGAGCCATGATGGGCCAGGCGGTGGTGGTGCATGCCAGAGCCAGGCGGATCTCTGTGAGTTCGAGGCCAGCCTGGTCTACAGAGTGAGATCTAGGACAGGCTCCAAAAGCAAAAAAAAAAGCCATGATGGTGTAGAGGCAGCAGAGGCATGGTGGCTGGAGCAAGAAGCCGAGCTTACATCTTGATCCCCAAGCACAAAGAAGAGAGCCAGAAATTAGAATGGTGCCTGGCTTTGAAAGCTCAAAAGCTCAAAGCCTACCCCCATGACACAATTCTTTCAGCAAGGCCACACCTCCTAAATGTACCCAAACACCACCACCAACCAGGAACCAAGTATTCAAACTTCTGAGTCTGTGGGGGACTCATTAAACCCTCTCACCCTCAAGTCCTCTGGGGAATTTGTGCTGCCTACAAGGATAAGGAGCACCATTCTTACCTGTGATTGCCCAACAAGCTGACTGCTGGGGCCCTTCTAACCGTGGTAAGGGTTAAAAGCCCCTTACCTGAGATCCTGCCTCTGGCTCAAGGGCCCAAGCTGTTTCTACCACACCCACTTCCCTATATGGGGCACTAGGAAGAGATGCCAGTCCTAGAGGATGGGCAGGGTATCTGGTCCCTAGCTCTGATATCCACTTCATACCTCTACTCTGCATGTCTGATGGATAGACATTGACCAGAATGACTAGTGGTCATCTCAGCTGGCCCAAGACACCACTGGACAGTCTGGAGAATCACCAGGCGTCCTTTACTCCAGTTACAAAAGGCATGGGCCCAGAAATGCTGAGGCAATGTCACGGAAAAGTGCCTTTGCTCTTCCTGCCCTCAGCCACCTCCCAAAGCACCTGACCTGGAGCTGCTAAGGAACTCAAGGCTGGCTCTGCAGTCTTCTCTTAACCGGGACTCTCCTCACCACATTGAATGGTAGACACTAAACCCGAGGGCTGGCAGGAGGGGTGCCTGCAGGAAGCTGGCCGAAAGAGCTGGACTGGTCTTTAGAACCCTGCTGTGGCTCTCACTGAAGACGAGGGTAGCCGGTCCTCCCTGCATCCACAGGAAACTGATTCCCTAGGCAGTGACAGCAGGAGACTCCAGGATGGTTTCAGGATATATCCAATATGGAGCCAAATAGCCTTGCAAAATCCAGAAGGTGGAGGACAGGGGTTGGCTCACTGTTAGGAAGAGCTGATCTAGGAACCTAAGCAGGCAAACAGGGCAGTGGGGCAAAGGGCAGTGACTCGGGGTCCTGGAGGCGTGTCTGCTCTTCCTGGGCACAGCTATTGGGTGGAGCAATGAAGTGTCCTCCCTTGCAGAGGGGCCCACAGTGTCTGCTTCTGCCCCTACAGGCACAGCTGTCTGTCTGGCACCCCAGGATCTAAAAGAAAGATGCTGGTGCAGCCCCCTGGGACTTGGAAGCAGGGGACCTGACAGTAAACCCCTTTAGGCCTGTGATGGTGATAAAAATCACCATCCTCACATGCAACAGTGCTTCCAGCTTTGAGAGCAATCACAGGGCAGGCACTACAGTTCTCTTCAGTGTGAGCTGCACCCCAGGCATACCCTTCCCCTGGTGTGAGCAGGTGTACCCAGTATCCTTTGGACCCTTAGTATGGACTCCATATCTGTCAGGGACCTCAGTGACTTTTCCTTCATCTACAACTGACCAAGAATATGAAGATAGTCCCTCCTCTGTTCACAGGAAGTTCTTCTGAGCTCCAGTTCCACAGACCACCTCCTGCCTCTGAGCCTGTGCCTGGCAGGAGCCCAGCCTAGGTAACAAGCTATGGAACTCTACCAGTCACACTGCAGGGGTCTGACCCATTCTTTGGGTCTTTTTGTCCGAGGAGACTCCAGAGTCCTTGCTGAAGACGGATGGGGATACTGAGTACTGCAGTAAACACAGGGACAAGGTCCATCCTTCAATTCACATAGGGCACTGAATTCATGTCTGTGCTGATACCCAGAGTCACAATGCCTGGCTCAGGGCCTGCTCCAGGATGCCAAGCAGACAGCACTCTGAACATCCCTGACCTCGCCCTGCAACTTCTGGGAAATGGTGCAAACACATGCACTTGGGTTCCACTTACCCAAGGCTTCCTTTTCAAGAAGGGCGTGGGTCCAGTACAACCATGTGCCTCCCAAAGCCAATGCCTGACACCCATTGCCCATGGCACCCAGCATCTGGATACCATCCCAGCATCTGAACAAAGTGTCTTTTATTAATGACGTACAAATAAAACTGATACAAAGAGAGATGTTTTCCCCCTTTGATTCCAGTGACAACCAATTCTAGGAAAAAATATATAAAACAAGAAATTTATCTTCCAACTTTTCACTAAAAGACAAAAAATAAAACAAAAAACCCTCCAGAAAGTGTTAAAAAGAACCATACACATTTAACAGCAACAAAAATAACCTGAAATGGGATAGGTTCACTAAAACAAAACAAAAACCTTTAAAAACATTTCAACGTGTCCTGAACAAAAAACAAGAGGCTAGACCTTCTGTTTCTCAAAATCATGAGGAGGGTGATAGATGATATATGCCTGATAAACCATTGGGCTCAACACCCACAGGAGATCTGCTGGTCTTGGCCACCATCCCTCTGGTCCAGTGAGATCCTGAAGGGCCCTTTGGGATGTGGCCTGCAGAGGGTGAGGATCACTGAGCACCATGAGAGCCCTGGTACCAGGTGTCCAGTGACTAGAGACAAGACACTCAATTCACCTCACCTGGGGATTATACTAGGGGTTCCTTTTGGTCCCCCTAAGTGGGAGGTATCAGAAATTCATGATCTAAGACAGATGAGGATCAGGAGTAACTCTTCCAAGCATGTCCATGTTTCATGATTCTTGGAAGGAGCCTACCAATCCCCTCTGGGCAGCTTCAACTCTCCCAGGGATACAGCCCCCAGAATCTAGTAGGCCAGGCAAAGATAGACCTACCCCAGTGTAAAGCTGCAAGGCCCTCTCCAAGGCAAGGCTGACAGGGCTAAGAACAGCACTCGGGATGCTCAAAAGAGGACAGATCATGGCAAAAAAGGTCCCTCCACACCCAGGGTACCACACAAGCAAGGATCTGGTTGAGAGGTGACTGCTCTGGGGAGACTTGCCAGGAGAGCCAGCCAGTCAGGCATGGGGTGAGGCGAGCAGACTCTGAGGTCAGGAACAATCAAAGGTAAGCTCTCTGCCACGCCCCAAGGCAGAACTCAGGGCTGGCAATGGGAAAGTGGCAAGTGTGTCTTCCTAGGTGAGGATTTGGTTTTGCGTCCTTGGAAGAACATGGCCCAGAGGTCAGGATGAGTTCAAGTTCTAAGCCTGCATCTCTTCATCCTCTGAAGAGGAAGGCCTTCTGGCTCTGCTCTGCCACAGTAACAGAAAAGCAGCTGAGCCACTGAAAGGCATTCCTGATGCATCCCAGCGGGCCAGGACAGTGGCACAAGCACCTCACTGAGGCAGTGAGGGACAGAGCTACAGAAAACAGGCCAAGAGGCCTGCTGCTGGCTGGGGCTCCTCAGACTGGGAGTGGAGTGGGGTAACCCCACCTCCAGAGAGCTATCAGCACCAAGAGGAGGAGGAAATGGTATCGACAATACCAGGAAGGAGGGGTCCTTCTGGGGAAGAAGAGGGGCTCCCTGATGTTACTCCCCTTGAGACTAAGAACAGAGGTATCTGGGCTGAAGTCAGAGGTGTGAGAACAGGCAGGGCTGTGACTTCCTTCTTGAGTAAAAAAGCTGAGTCAAGATCAGGAGAAATGCAGCAAACTCCAAAGCCCAGAGATGCCGCTGTCCTTCGACAAACACAGAAGAGACAGACAGACAGACAGCTCTTCCTGGTCTTCTCTGCCATACCGACAGTGATGGAGACAGTCTCCCCCTGAAGTTGGCTGGTCCCCTGAGACTCCACCCTGCGGCTCTATGAGAACATGGCACAAAACCCTGCATCTTGGCATCAAAGAGCTACATGGTCTCCAGGAGAGTACTTAGTACTTGGTTCCCAGAGTAAAAAATGTCCAAGGGCTGCTGTGTACCCAGATCTGCATCCAATCCTTTCTGGGGACCAGAAGACGCCAGGTCTTTCACAAAGGTGGGTATAAATATTCCATTTGTCCATATGGAACACGGTGTGGGGCCCTGTCAGGAATCCAACTGCAGACAAGTGGGGAACCTCCCATTTTAGGGGCCCAAGAGCTAATCAAGGAGGCAGCCACTGAACAAAGATGGGCTCAGTGGCCAACCGACCATCCTTCTCGCAGCACCCTCTCCCTCTGTGTTCCCTCCTAGCACTCTGCTTTTCCAGGAGGGGGTGGAAAGGCAGCAGGGGTCACCGCTCCCCAGAGTACACTGGCTCATGCAGGGCTAAGACACCCACAGCTCCAGGGGTACCTGGCAAGTGGCTTAAGACCAGGGAAGAGGACAGGCCTAAGGAGAGTGACTTCACTTGCAAGTGGTTCTGGGAGTTCAGTGGCAGCAGCCACCACAGTGCCCGCCTGTGTGGGAATGCTGACTGTCCCCAAACTTGGTCCTCCGGCTCAGTATCTCGTACGAGCAGTCCTCCCCACAGCAACCAGACACGCTAGGGGAAGAGTCATCAATTTCAAACCTGCAAAACAGACAGGACAGTGTTGGCTGCTGGCTTTGCTCCTGAGCTGCCAACTTCTACAGCAGTTCTGTGACCTCTGGAACAGGCACAGGCACCAAGTCAAAGGACACTGGCACACCATCTCACAAACCCCACTCCCCAGACCACTGACGTATCGGGAAGAGGACAAGCAGGCGCCTGGAAACAGGCAGAGGGAGTACCCTAACCACCCAGGACCACACCAGAGCCTTGCTCCTTACTGTAGTGCCTCTCGGAAGAACTGATAGGCGCCGTGATTGTGTTTAAATACTGTTAGCATCACCTTCTTCATCTGTGTGCTGGAAGAGAGCAGAGTGAGCATCTTTTAGAAACAGAATCATGGGGCTCAGCAGTGAAGAACACTTCTGCTCTTCCAGAGGACCAGAGTTCATTTTCCAGCTGCAGGGTGGCTCACACCTACCCTCCCG
Organism: Onychomys torridus; assembly: GCF_903995425.1. Classification (NCBI taxonomy): domain Eukaryota; kingdom Metazoa; phylum Chordata; class Mammalia; order Rodentia; family Cricetidae; genus Onychomys; species Onychomys torridus. The sequence continues at coordinate 126,895,229 of NC_050443.1, forward strand.
CAACTCAAGATCTAGAGTATCCCACACCCTTTTGGCTTCTTCAGGCACTGCACTCACATGGCAAACATGAACATACACATAAAGATATGTAAAATAAGATATATATTTATTTGTTTGATTTTTAAATATATGAGTGCTCTAGCTGCATATATACCTTTATGCCAGAAGAGGGCACCAGATCTCATTACAGATGGTTGTGAGCCACCATGTGGTTGCTGGGAATTGAAGTCAGGACCTCTGGAAAAGCAGCCAGTGCTCTTAACCTCTGAGCCATCTCTCCAGCCCCCAAGATATATCTTAAACAAACGAACAAATAAACACACACACACACACACACGGTTTGGAGAAATGTCTCAGGAGTTAGGAACACTGGTTGTTCTTGCAGAGGACCTGGGGTTTAATCTTTAGCCCTGACACAGTGGTGCATAGCCATCTGCAACCCTGGTTCCAAGGAATCTGATGGCCTCTTCAGGCCTTCAAAGTTACCAAGCATAAACATGGTGTGCATATACATACACACAGGAAAAACACCCATACCCTCATAAAAATAAAAAACAAGTTGGAAGCTAGTGTTAGTGGCGCACGCCTTTAATCCCAGTACTTGGGAGGCAGAAGCAGAGGGATCTCTGTGAGTTCCAGGACAGCCAGGGCTCCACAGAGAAGCCCTGTCTCCAACAACAACAACAAAGCACATCAACACAACAACACAGAACAGAGACTAAGGTCAGGCCTCCTCCCTCTTCCTTCCATTTTGCCTCAAAAGGAGTCCTCCAGTCCCTCCTCCAGCCTGCAGAGGTCTTGGGCACACACTGAGACTTGGCACCGAGACCCTCCCACCACTGCAGGTTGGTCAGAGTGCCCCAGTGTCAGGATCTGCTCCACTTGCCCTCTAACCTGGAGCCACAGCAAAGCAGGGTCAGCTTTCTGACAGGGTTTAGATGCCCCTCTCCTCCGAGAAAACCCAAGATCAGTGGCTTCCTTGGTGCAGCTCTTCCCCACAGCTGTGCAGCAGCCCTTACCTGTTGGCCATGAGCTGCAGGATCTGAATGAGGAACTTCCCTAGGCCTTTCCGCCTCACCTTGCTTTCCAACTGCACTTCATAGCTAACAAAGAAAGCGGAGGAGTGAGTGTACAGGACAGTGCCAAAGAGAGGGTCCAGGTCCACAGTGGGGCCTGCAGCTCCCAGGCAGCCCTCGGGTCCAGACAGGCTCAGTGGGCTCTGCCACTTGGTCTCCTCCCTCTGCCCACATTAATTCTCGATTCCTACCAGTACAGGACTTCATCCCCGCACTCCACATCAAATCGGAAGTGAGAAAAGGCAACTGGGATGGAACTGTTTTCCCAAGCAATGAGGTACCAGGCCCGGTCATCAGTCATCTCCTCCCGTTTCTCTCGGTCCTTCCAGCCCCACTCACTTTGCTCATACCTGAGGAGTTGGGGCAATCAGGACAGGGACCTTGGAAGAAAGCCACTGGGGTGCAGGGCTGCCCTCGGTGGGGCCATGCTTACATAGTCTGCATATTGGTTTTGGTGAGGTCGAAGGCCCAATCCACAGTGGCTGGTTCCAATCCAGACACTCGTTTACATTCAATGGAGACATTCAACCTGAGAAGCGGACAGGGAGGCGTCAGGCCTAGGGTTCTCACCAGGACACTGCTATTCCTCCCTGGAAAAATAGGGAGGCATGCCAGTCTCAGACACCCTACAGGGAAAAGCCAAGTTTTCCAGACCTAGGAGTAACAACTGTCATCACATGGCCACCACCCTGCCTCACCTGTAGTGTCTTTATCAGACTCACTCCGTCAAGTGCTCTCCTTCTTGGCTGGCTACCTCTCTGCTTTACCCTACCAGCTCAGTCTCCGTTTCTAATAATTACTAGAAACACTCTGCTCCCTAGCTGTTTGTAAGCACTAGTCCTGCTAAGTGTATCTCTGCCCTCCTCTCCCTGGGCTCTCACAGGACCAGGTCTCTCTTAGCTACCTATCATTCCTTCACAGCAGCTGAGTGACCTGGCCTTTCAAGAAGACCCCTCCCCCAGCCCAGTCCCACCGGCCTCTTCCCATGACACCCATGACCCCATGTCAGTGGGGACTGAGAGCTGGTTACACAGGTGGAACAGTGTATAAACCACTGTTCTAGGCACTAAGGTCCCTCTTTCCAATGAGATGGAGGGGAACTAGTTTGAAAACTCAAGCTTTTACGGGAGAAAAAACAAAAAAACAAAAGATCAGTTGCCACTCTTCCAAGACCTGAGTTCGGTACCCAGCACCCACATCAAGCCACTCACAATGGCCTGTAACTGGAGCTCCAGAGTCAATCTGATACCCTGACCTCATGACACTTGCATACATGCTGACATACACACATACACACAATTGAAAATAAAATGAAACAAATACTTATTTAATTATTTCACACTGAGTATTGGAGGGGCACACATTTAGTCTCAGCACTCAAGAGGCAGAGACAGACATATCTCTGACAGTCCGAATCAGTTTGGTCTACATAGCAAGCTAGTTCCAGGCCAACCGAGGCTATATAGTGAGACCCTGTCTTTGTTTTTTTTTTTTTTGAGACAGGGTTTCTCTGTGTAGCTTTGCGCCTTTCCTGGAACTCACTTGGTAGCCCAGGCTGGCCTCGAACTCACAGAGATCCACCTGCCTCTGCCTCCCAGGTGCTGGGATTACAGGCGTGCGCCACCACCGCCCGGCCGAGACCCTGTCTTTAAACACACACACAAAAGGTGTGAGTGTATGTGTGGTGTGTATGAGTGAAGACTCACACAGAGGTCAGAGGGCAATTTTGGGAAACAGGTTTTCTTCTACAATGGGATATCTGGGGACCTGGGGATCAAACTCAAGCCATCAGGTTTGTGTGGCAAGCACTTACCTGCAGAACCAGCTCATCAGCCCTTTTGTTTGTTTGGAAACAGGGTTTCTCTGTGTAGCTTTGGTTGTTCTGAAACTTACTATACAGACCAGGCTGGCCTTGAACTCAGCAATCAGCCTGCCTGAGTACCTGGATTAAAGGAATGCACCATCACCCCCAGGTAGTCCTTTTTTTTTTTAAAAAAAAAATATACAGGGTCTCACTATGTACCTCAGACTAAATTTGGACTCATGAGTCTTCTGTTTTAGCCTCCCAACTACTAAAGTGATAGGCACTCCTGTCTAAAATCAAGCCTTTAACAACTCCCACATCAGCATCTGTCAGGAGCCTTTGACACAATCTTCACAATACAAGTTCCCACTGAAATCCATGGCCATCTCTGCTGACTGGCAAGATCTTAACCTCCTGCCTTGGAAGAGCCTTTCTTCACAAGAACCAACAAGTTAGAACCATCCAAATCCAGCTCTGTCCCTGCTGGCTAGAAAATACCCAAAGTCTAGCCCACTGTGATCTGCATTCTTTTATTTTTTGGTTTTATGAGCCAGGGTCTCTCCATGAAGTTCAGGCTGGCCTTAAATCAGTATGCAACCCTCAAACTCATGGGAAGCCTTCTCAAGTGCTATCATAGGCATGTTGAAGAAAGATCACAGCTACAGGAACCATACAAAAAAAAAAAAAAAAAAAAAAAAAAAAGGCACTAAAACAGGTGAGCCTGCTGGTATGGCCTGCTTCAGAGCAGGTCCAGATTTCTGGAAGTCAATAAAAGCCCAGCATGTAAAAACACTAAGAAAAATCAGAGAAACGATCCCTAAACCATGCCATGACTTCCCAGAAATGGAATAACAAAGCTGCTACAAGAACTGTCATATGTCAGATCCCAGATGGCAAGATGTAAGAATAAGTGAATTGATTCATGATCACCACTTAGCTATAAAAGGCCACAGGGCTTCTGGAATCTGAATAGCTGTCCCTCTCCTCCTCATTTACTTTCTACCTGAGTATTAGCTCATCTTAGCACACCTCTTAAGTTCTAGCATCATCCTATTTGACAGGACAAGGCTTAAGGTGCATGAGTAGCTTATTCCAGGGGCATAATGCAAAGCCCAGCCACTCTTCACCACAAGAGAGAAACTGTAACCTCTGACCTTCCTGCAGCAAGCCAGAACAGTACAAAAACACCACTCAGGAAGAGACAGGGGAAGAGTCTGCAACCCAGACCCAAATGTCAGCTGGAACAGCAGTCACAACAGCCATAGTCCCCATCAGCAGGCTGCACGGACCAGAGCTTTGGACCTAACCCTTCTAACTCGACCCCAATCCTTTTCTTTCTTCTCTTTTGCTCTTTGTTTTCAAACAGTGTCTTACTGTATAGCCTAGGCTGGTCTCAAACTCATGATCCTTTTGCCTCTCCAAGCCAAGTTTTTAGAACATTATAAAACTGAGGTAAAGGTTGGGGATTTAGCTCAGTTGTAGAGACCCTGAGTTCGATCCTCATCTCAAAAACAACAACAACAACAAAAAAACCAAAAAACCAAAAGCTGAGGTAAGACAGGCTAAGTGATTACATACTGTATATTCAAGGTAAAGCTCCTTCGGATGTGAGGGCATACTTCATAAATTCAGAAACCTCATTCAAACTTTCGGAGCCTCAATTTCCCAATCATAAAATGCGACAGTAGGCCAACAAGTTTCCAAGTTTCATCTTATTCCTTTTTTGTTGTTTTGTTTTTTTGAGACAGGGTTTCTCTGTGTAGCTCTGGCTGTCCTAGAAATAGCTCTGCAGACCAGGCCAGCCTTGAACTCAGAGATCTGCCTGCCTCTGTCTCCCAAGTGCTGGGATTAAAGGTGTGCACCACCACTGTCTGGCTTTACCCGATTCTTTGGACAGAGAAAATTGTAAGTCCCTTAAAGGGCTATCAGTCCTCACCTGTGCAACCTCAATGACACACTATCTTTGCACACCTACCAATTCCTGCATCACTTTAACTGAGAGACGAAAGCAAGAGAAGGCCCCAGCCAGTTGTTGCTTTTTCATAACAGAGGAAAACATGCAAGACTCTGAAGGAGTGAACGCCCAAGGACCCCCAGGAAATGATTACTAGGAATGCTAAGCACAACTCACCCATTGCGGTCAAACTTCTTGAAGACTGGGAACGCCTCCAGAGGGTCTCCAAGCTGTGGAGAGAAAGCAGACGGAGATGAAGGAGACACTGGTGATGAGACCATGATGTCTGCTTTATGTGGTGGAAGAGAACGGCCACCACTAGCCTGTGGCATAATGCCTGCTCCTGTGTAGCTATCCAGGAAAGAGGTGGCTGATATGCTTAAGTGCTTCAAGAATAAGACTGCCAACTAACTATAACCTGTCCATCCCCTGGATAGAAAAACATGGCCTTGAAGGGCATCCTTTCAGACGTGCAGCTGTCTACCAAGATGGAGATTTTAAAAAGTGACATAATGGGCTGGAGAGAGGGCTCAGGGGTTAAGAGTGCTTACTGCACTTCCAGAGGGCCTGAGTTCATTTCCTAACACCCATATAGGGCAGCATACAACTTCCAGTAACACCAGCTCCAGGGGGCTTTAAAGCCTCTGCGCCCCAGAGACATCCACACTCATGTGCACCCACCCCCACCAAAATTAGGAAAAAAGCAATGTGAAATATCGTGAGAGGCAGGAAGGCCACCAAGGCCGAACCCTTTGCTCAGACTGAAAGCTCCCAGGCCCCCAAGGAGCTGATTCCCTGCTGATGCTCCTCTGACTACAGGCCCAGGCCTCTGAAGCCTTGGGTAAAGCAGCGCTTACAGCACCCATGGGTAGCCAGGAACCTCTGAAAGAAGGAAGGGTTAAGAACAACGTGTGCTGTGTCTCATGAGGGAGATTTCCTCACCCAAAAGCAAACTAGCAAAAAATCATCCCGAGTTCCATACCAGGAAGACCTGTAGCCTCTTCACACTTCCTTCCCCCAGCATCTGAGCCAACCACAGGCCCTCCTCCTAACTCTGCCTGGGCATAGGCCTGGGTGTACAGTGCCACAGATCTGCCACTGGGTGGCGCCAAGAAGTCAAATAAAAAAAACAAGCTAAAGTTGAGGGTGGAACTGAGAAGGAGAGTTACCCTGTTGGCAGCATCCACTTTTGCACAGACAGCATCCATGGCTGCTCGCTCCTCCAACCGCCTCTGCTTCTTCTCCTTGGCCTTGCTCGACTTTCTCTGCCAACAAGGAAAACACCACCACTAGAACGGCTGTGGCTAAAGCCCCCAGAGGAACCCACGGGGCCTTGGACCCATTGACCTAGCCCTGCAACAGGAAACCTGGGTGTGTGGCCAGCAGGGAACACTGTTCCCTCATGGTCTTGAGGTCAAAGTGGAGAGGTAGGGATCATTAGACTTCTCAGCTTCCTTCCAGGAAGAGCACTCATCCAGCTGTGTGATCCTGGGGAGTGACGACCACCCTGCAGCCTGTTGGCCCAGCAGTGATGCATATTCCTAAGGAGGAAGCATCCACTTTCAGGAAGATTTAGGGGAGCTTTCTGGGATGTGAGGTGGCCCAGACCACTGTTCCTTTATGTCTTCTGACTCCAAGAGACACAGCCCTGTGGACTCAGGATCATATGCACATGAAAGCCAGGGCACATTGGCTTCCAGACCCAGAACCGAGCCAACCCCTGGAAGCCCTGCCCAGCGAAGGCCAACAAGTGCAGGCACACCATGCACCTGTTTATGACAAAGCTGGACTGAAGGCCTCACGGGTTCACCTCAGGGCAAAGGTGCCACAGCAAGACCAAGCTGCAGGGACATGACAGCGGGGACGAGCAAAGGCAAGCTGTCCTTACCTGCATCTTGACCAGACCCTATCTGAAGGCTAATGTGGGCTTTCTCAAAACCCCTCCTCCATGGAGGGGAGCAGGGGAAGAGGGTGGTCTCATACTGTAGCTCAGGCAGGCCTCCAGCTCAACAGTAATCGTCCTGCCTCAGCCTCCCAAGTCTAGGATTATAGGTGTAAGCCATGGCCCCAGCTTCTCAACAAAGGTGCTTGCTCCTCTTTCCCTGCCAGACCTTAGAACACAAGAGCCTCATGCCCTCGTCTGAGAGTCAGGCTTCCAACCCCGGCCTGGCACTGTAAGGACGAGGGCTGCAGAAAGGTACTCACTGACAGCTCTTGTTCACCCTCCATGGAGGACCTAGCAGCCCCATCTCCTGACTCCAGCCCCACCTCTCCTACAGCTCACTGCAAAGAGGTCAAACATCAATGCCAATGTGACCATGGCACTGCCTGGCCTAAGACAGGGCACTAAACAACGCACATTCACAGGAATTGAAAACCGGCTGTTAAACAGCTGGGCAAGTCCCAAAGCGTAACTTCAGTTGTTCTAAGGAACAACGCTGCTTACCTCTTGCTCAGCAACCAGGAGGTAAAAGAATTAGACACAGAACTTATAAGATTTTTCTGGCAGGCAAAATGTGAGCCAAAGTGCCAGCACCATCTACTACTTCCCAGTATGACACCAGGAGCCAGGCTAGCTCTCATGTGTCACCTCCCCTGAGAAAGGCATATAAAGAGAGTAGAGCAGAATTCTGTCTTTGAGGGCTGGGGTGGAACTCAGGGCCTTGTGCACGTCAGACCAGCAATCTAACACTTAGCTACACTCCCAACTGGAGGCTGTCTTCACAGACATGCCAAAGGGAACAGAATACGCCCCTCTCCCAGACAGGCTTTCCAGTACCCATTTTTCCTCTGGGAATCAGGGCTTCAGGACAACACTGAAATTGGTTAACAAAACACTTTCACAGAATACATGGTTCAAGGCTCGGAGTGGAAGCCATCATTTACCTTTACACATTAAGAAATTGAGGCTCAAGGGAACATGACTCATGCCCATTCCCCAGGTGGTAAGGGCCAGGCCACAAGTGCACTGTTTGTGCAGCATCAGGGCCTCCTGTCTCCCAGGGGCAGAGGCACAGCTAGACTGTTACCCAGTCACCAAACAAAGACCTTCTCATGTCCTGTAGAGATAAAGCTGGAGGCCTCAGGTGCTCTCAGGCAACCACTCAGCACACTCATTCTCGATGCCTATCTATCTGGGAATGGATTTCCAAAGGTGCCACCTCACACCCTACCTCCACGCTAAGGCAAGAACAGGGAAGAGGAAAAGGACAGGTGGTAAGTCTCCAGAGCGTCCCATCAATCAGACCAGGCTATGCCCCACCTACCACCCCAAACGACCATCTGAGCATCTCTAGGGAGACTGGGATGCAACATACCTTCACCTTCACAGCAGACAGAAGGCCCTTCTCCACCCTGCCAGGCCAACAGACTGTCAAACACAGTGTGGGGCGGGAGTAAGGTGCTGGAAGGCAAATGTGACTCCCAGGCCCCTAAAAGCATGAAACCTGGGTTCCCTCCACAGCACCTCATTTCTGAACACAGGAACGTAGTTCCTAAGACTTGTTATGCAGGCTGACTGGTGAGCCAGGCAATCCTCAAACTGAGGCCCAAGGCTGCCACCAAAGACTGAGATAATGAAAAGACTCCCTAAGCACTTGGCTGCCAGCACAGAGTGAGGGCTGGAGGCAGGCTGTAGCAGGCTGGGCCACACAGGTAGGGGCTCTCCCTGAGCCCCAGCAAGCACCAGTTAGAGTGGTCTCCCACTGTTCCAATTAGCTTCTCTGCAGCCTCGTGGAGGTACAGCTGTCCTGCAGGGATGAGGGAAACCTTGCCTAATTAAAATGGGAAATAAGCACAGTGAACAGTAAAGCTCATTGTGGTTAAGTGTCTTTCCCAAGGGAGCTTTATATAATAAAAAGAGTGGGATTTTGAGTCAAGAGAACTGGATTTGACTCTCAGCCCTTTCTCTTGATAGCTGTGACTTTAGGCATGTTACCTAAAATCCTTTTGGTGGTTACTCAATTTGTCAAAACCTCAGTCTCCTCAACCATAGAATGGAGCTGCTATACAGATTAAATGATACTATGCATCGGACAATCTCTTTCTGACTGTACCTGTGCTAGGACCCACCCTCATTCATGGAAGGGAGCTGCATTTCACTGAGCTGTACTCCAGCTTTAGAAACCGTCTGTTTACAGGAACCACTAGTGTTGGACACTCTGCTAAGTGCATTTTTCTTGGGGGTGTGTGTGGCAGAAGGGACAAGATCCCCTACAGCCCAGCTTGGCCCTAACTTGCTATGTAGCTAACGGTGACCCTTCTGCTCCTCCTGCCTCTCCTTCCTGGGTGCTGGAAGCCAGGCTTCTGTCACCTCAGCCAGTTTATGTGGTGCTAGGGACCAGAGCCAGCACTTGGTGCACGCTCGGCAGGCACTCTACACAGCTAAGCAGGTCTAGTCCTCCACCACCGCTTCTCTGAAGAGCATGTGCTTGACAGCTCAGCTCGGACAGGAAACCTGAGGCTTAGAGAAGCTACTAACTCAAGTCACAGAGCCAGCAGAGTTCTGAGAGGGCTTACCAACCTCCCTTGGACTCAGCTCCACCAGGCAGGGGTGGGTCTACTTTATTTACCAGTGTATGCACCCAGTGCTCACAAACAGGACATCCAAGATTCAAATTTAGGCTTGAACTGTAAAGTGTGAGTCCCTCCCACAACACCCCATGTAGCTGTTTGTGCCATGTGAACACTGCTTTCAAGGGGCAGCTGCAGATCTGACCTCCCTTTACGACTCTTGTCAAAACAGTGACTCTAAGTTCTAAGGCGCCTAGGGATCAGAAGAGAAATGAGAAAACAAAGCACGAAGTGGCCGCTTCCAGAGAGTTAACGTCACTTAGACTTTGGTGCCAGTGCTTCTGTCCAGCCGGTTTTGGCAATGGGAGAGAGATCTAACATCTAACTCAAATCCAGTGAGTAGCAGCTGGTGCACAAGTACCTTGGAGAAGCCGGTGGGGGAGGCACATGTCTGTAATCCCAGCACTCGGGAGGCAGAGGCAGGAGGATCTCTGAGTTCGAGGCCAGCCTGGTCTACAGAGTGAGTTCCAGGACAGTCAAGGTTACAGAGAGAACCTTGTCTCAAGGGGAGAAAGAAAAAAGAATCTTGGAGAGGTGATCCACCTGGTGCTGCTCTCACTGAGCCTGGAGTAAAGAAGCAGAGTACCACCTCCTGTGGGAATGGGGGTGTGAGGGCGGGGCCTGATTGCTTTGAGAGCAATCAAAGGGCTGCTGAGCCAGTGAGGCAATTCAAGTCTCTGCTGTCTTTTTAGGCCAGTAGACACTCGGAAGGAGGCTGTTGTGAGAGACATCTCCAAAGTGTGAGCAATAGGGTAGGACACAAAGGAAGCAAAGTCTGCGGTGTATCTGGATCCTACTACTTCAGTGCCACCAATGAGGAAGCAGAGAAACTGAGGCACGTCTCCCTTCTTGCTCAAGGCTTAGTCTGCAATGGCTGACTCTGGGCAAAGCATTAGTAATACTAAAAGCCTGAATTTTATGTCGTTTCAACAACAGCTGGGGCCTAGGACCACTTATTAAAATCTAAGTTAAATATGCCAAGTTCTCTAAGCTTGATTTTCTTTACATTAGGTAAACAGCAGTAAAAATTACTGCCTGAACTATGACAAATGCTTTGGGAGTATTTTTTTTTTTTTAATGCTGGAGCTTGAACTCAGGGCCTCACCTATGCTAAGCACACACTCTACTGCAGTTATATAACCCCAGACCCCCAAGGTTTGTTTTGACATGGATTCCCAAAAAGTGTTTTGACACAGGCTAGATTATTGTCATCTAATAAGCTGATTTGTTTGTGAAAAAAAAAAAAAAAAGACAAAAAAACTAGCTTATAATGACAGTAAGGACAAACCCAAGGGGATAAAAATAGCACCAATCTATTTTAGATCACTAAAGTGAGTTTGAGAATATAAGCAAAATAGCAGCCACTGCTTCTAAGGCGCCTAGCGGGCTATTTACATCCATTATCTTGTTTAATTTCCACCACTATACTAAGAGGGAGGTCATGTGCATCACACAGATGCAGAGAATACCATCAAGAAAGGCCTCATCACTGGCAGTGTCATGCCGCTGGCCACTTACGATGGGGCTGCCACTGAGTCATCTAGTTCCAAAGTCAGGACTCCCTAAAGGTGCTGCAAGTTCCACACGAGCCCTAATAAGCCAAGATCAGGAAGGGCCAGTTACATTTTTTAGGAATGTGAACTCAAACACATGAGAGACTGTTTTTGCCCAACCCTAGATCTGCACATTCCAGGAAAGGACATGGAAATGCATCTTCTTACGGACAGCGCTTAACAGGTGGTTACTATGCATCCTGGCCAGGGCCATCACCAGTGGCTCCATCCTCCTGCTCATCCGCACACCTCCACCCCGTCCCCCCCCCACCCGTTGCAAGCCACCTGCAGTGACTTGACTGAGAACAGTCTAACCTTCTAAGACCCACTTTACAGCAGCCAGGGGCTGAGCGGGCAGGCCTCTGTGGGAAGAAGACTATATTTTATCAGAAGCAAGAGGAAGCTGCTAACGACGGCTCAAGAGTGCAGCGGGAAGCAGATTCCAATGGGGCTCCGGAGACGCGGGATGGGGTCCAGCGCCCAAGCCACTGTCAGTGTGACCTTGGCCGTGCGCCTTCTTGTCTCCCGGCCTCAGTTTCCTACAAGTCTGGATTGCAGGAAACCGCTGGGGACCGTGACAGCCAGATGATGAGTGACCTCAAGGAGCAAGGGGCTAACCTCAGGGACGCGAAGGGGCTTGGGAGTTGGGGAGACCCACGAGGAGGTCAGAAAGGAAGGAAGGGGCAGGAGGGACGCGGGGCGCGGATGGGGAAGGGAGAAGGGGACTCCAAGAGGATGCCTGGGCTAGGCTCAACCGGGGGGTGCTTACAACAGACTCTGGTCAAGTCGGGGTCGGGGGTTACATGAGGCTGGAGGGGGTCAGGGTCACGTGAGGGGACTCAAGAAACAATGAGGACGCGGAGGATGAAGGGCAGCTGTGTGCTTCCCAGTACTTCTCCAGCCTCACTTACCCCCATGGTTGCGGCGGCGGCGACCCTCGGCTCCTCCTTCTCGCACTTGCCGGTAGGGAGGCGGCAACGGCGGCGGCCCGGCGACAGCGGAGCGGCGGGCCGCGCACTGCGCATGCGCCTCACGAATTCCCCGCGCGTCCTAGCGGGTCCCGCGCCGGCGCAGAACCGGGCAGGGGTGGGCGGCGAGCGCGAAGGCGCGCAGGTGGAGCGGTCGCCGTGCGCGCGGAGGGCCGGAGACCAGAAAGGCGGGAGGCGCGGCGGAGCGTCGCGCGAAGAATGACGCGCACGCCCCGGCCCCGCCCCTTCACCAGTGCGCGTCTGTAGCTATGGAAACGACCACGCGGAGCGGAAAGGCGCGCGCTGGCCTGGAGCAGCGCGCCTCGGAGAGGTTCCGCCGGCGCTGGCGCGGGGCCGCCTTCGCGGGCGTCCGGGCACAGTTAAGTCTCTGGAGGCGTCCCGCTTTCTAGAAGCTGACCCTCGGCATGCATGCCTTTTCTAACCAGTCCTACTATACTCATCCATCCTGCCCTACATTCATTCACACATCGTTAACGTGCACCTACACTGTGCTGAACCCAGAGGACACAGAAGTTACTGCAGTCCTATTTCTGTTTATAGGGAAAATGGGCGAGCAACTACTGTGTAAGAGTTGTCTAAAAGGCTGCTGTTAAAATAAGATCTCAGGTGTCCTCGGTCGTGTTCATTTCAGTCTGTGCAAACACCTGGGGAGTGAGACCCCCGCATAACCTTGCATAGGAATCACATGGGGGAGATGGGACAGTTTGCAAACCCCTGCGACTAACTCCGGAAACTAGGGTAGGAACAAATCAGAGATTTGGCTTTCTTGTGATTTTTGTTTTGCTAGGTTTGGGTGTCCGTTCCCCGCCCCCCATTCCCCCGGCCCTTACCCGCCGCCGCCTCATACTGAGGGTTAAATCCAGGGCTAGGAGAGTTCTGTCACTGAGCTACAACCCCCCACTCCAGAGTCTTCACTGATACACAAAATTAGAGAGCCAGCGTTCCAGACTTAAACTTCATGGATTTTTCGGATTTTAATCGTTATCCTACGTTTACTGCTCAGAGAAGTTGTAGCCCTGGCAACATTCAGTGAATGCCTACTGCACCGTAGACACTGTTCTAGGCAGCAAAGAAAAGAATGCCAAGCCAGGTGTTGTAGCTCACACCTCTAATCCTAGCACTGTGGAAACAGAGCGGGGGTGGATCCCTGGAAGTTTGAGGCCATATTGGTCTATATAACAAATTTCAGTCCAGCCAGAATTACTTGATGAAACTCTGTCCCCAGAAAAGAAAAAGGAGATGAAAAGGTAAGAGAAGGAAGGGATAGCTCAGCGGTTAAGACCACTGGCTGCTCTTCCAGAAGACCGGACTTCACTTCCCAGCACCCAACATGTTGGCTCACAGTTGTCTGTAACTCCAGTTACAGGATCTGACGCCCTCTTCTGGTCTTCACGGACACTGCATGCACGTGGTACATAGAAATATATTAAGGCAAACACACACATAAAATAAAAATAAATAAAATTTCAAAAAATTTAATGAGAAAGAGAAGGAAGGAAATAGTACCAAACAGGAAAGATACTATTGGTATTTTCTAGAAAGGAGATAATAAACCAATTAAACAAATACACAGAACATTATGTGACCTAGATTCCATGAAGGGAAATAAAGCATGTCAGGCAAGGGCAGAGTTTATAACTAGGATGCTTGGGGAGGGCAACATGAGGTGGTAGTTGAGCTAAGATCTTTAGGGATATATATCTATATATATCTATATAATATATATCTACATAATCTATATATCTATATATCTATTATATCTATATATCATCCTCTAACTAGGATGCAAATCATAGCCAGGTGTGGTGGCGCACACCTTTGATCCCAGCACTCAGGAGTGGCAGGCAGATCTCTGTGAGTTCCAGGCCAGCCTGGTCTACAGAGCAAGTTCCAGGACAGGTTCCAAAGATACACAGAGAAACTGTGTCTTGAAAAAACAAACAAACAAAACCCAAAAGGCCTGCACCACCATGACCCAGCCAGGAATTCTATTTTGTAGTATTATTTAAAGCCATCAAGAGAATGTAGGAAAATGAATGAATCTCCGGCCAGCTCCTTACCTGGAGGTCAGAAAATGTGTTGCTGATGGTCATTTGCTAGCACTCTGGGGGCCGGACTGGGAGAGGGAGCTAAGGTACGGGTGGGTAGAGAGGACATCTGGGTTAACTCTTGGAGAACAAGGCCGGAGTCCAACAGGAAAGCCTGGAGGAGGGAGGCAATAGAGACCCCAGTCAACTTCCTGCCAGGCTTTTTCTCTTCTCCTTCCCTGCATCCATCGTCATGGTCTGCTCTCTGTCCCGACTCAGCCACCATGTCCCTTCTGCTACCTTGCTCCACCCTCTCCCAGGCTTCTGGAGTTTGCTTGCTTTTGGTTTTTTACAGTATTGGGCATTGAAGGCGGAGCATCACTGAATTGCCTTTGAGCTATGTCCCCAGTCCTATGCAAGGCGTCCCACCCCACCCAAGCCACCTGAGAAGACTCAACACCCTATTATTGTCCCCAAGGCAGCGTTCTCCCGGATGTCTTTAATTGCCAGCCCTTCCCTTGTTCAGGGCTTCCTAGGTCCAGCCAAAGCCTGCCTTAGAGTCAGACCAGCCTGGCTTTAAGCCCACTCCCTGCTGCTTACTGGTTTTGTTACTTAACATTCTCATTTCTTTTTTTTTCCTTTCCCCTTTTGATTTTCCAAGACAGGGCTTCTTTGTGTAGCCCTGGCTTTCCTACTCATTCTGTAGACCAGGCTGGCCCTGCTGGCCAGGCTATCCTCCAACTCAGAGATCTACCTGCCTCTGCCTCCTAAGAGCTGGGATTAAAGTTGTACACCACCACTGCCTGGCAGTCACTTAACATTTCTTTGGATTTTTGTTTGTTTGTTTTGTTTTGTTTCGAGACAGGGTTTCTCTATGTAGCGTTGGTGCCTGTCCTAGATCTCGCTCTGTAGATCAGGCTGGGCTTGAACTCACAGAGACCCACCTGGCTCTGCCTCCCAAGTGCTGGGATTAAAGGTGTGCACCACTGCCACCCCGGCTACTTATCCTAAGACTCAGTTTCCTTGTTTGTGAAGAGGACCACCGAAAGCAGCCCTCTTCATCCAGAGGTGGCCCCAAGAATTAAATGGAGGGCTGCAGGGCCTGGCAAGGAAAGGTCCCTTCCTCCTCCCTGGCAAACATCTCCCATTTTGAAGACACTTTCTATGAATACTTCATTCACCATTCTCCTAGGGTTGGAGAAACCCTTCTCCATTCTTTCTCTCTGACTTCATGACAGGACTTTAATCCCTGCTCTCCTCCATGTCTGGAGTGTATCTGCAGCAATTCCCACCTGCCCCCTGGATAATCACATTCTTTTTTTTTTTTTTTTCCTTGACACAGGGTCTCATGTAGTCCAAACTGACCTCAAATTTGCTATAGAACTCAGGCTGGCTTTGAACCTCTGATCTGCCTCTACCTCTCAGGTGCTGGGACTTCAGGGTGAGCCAGCACACCAGAAGTCCTCCCTTTTCTCCCTCCCTTTCCTCTAATGCAGCCATTCCTCCAAACCTCTACAGCCCTCAAGCACTCGTTCATTCTCCTGCTTAGTGTCGTCTTCTTCTGGTCCCAGGAACTAGAGAACTAGAGAGGCAAGGGTGTGTGTGTGTGTGTCTGTGTCTGTGTGTCTGTGTGTGTGTGTCTCTGTGTGTGTCTGTGTGTGTGTGTCTGTGTGTGTGTGTCTGTGTGTGTGTGTCTGTGTGTGTGTATATCTGTGTGTGTGTCTGTGTTATCTGTGTGTGCGTCTGTGTGTGTGTCTGTCTGTGTCTGTGTGTGTGTGTGTGTGTGTCTGTGTATCTGTGTGTATGTCTGTCTGTCTGTGTCTGTGTGTGTGTCTGTGTGTGTCTGTGTCTGTGTGTGTATGTGTGTCTGTCTGTGTCTGTGTGTGTGTGTCTGTGTGTATGTGTGTGTGTGTGTGTGTGTTTGTCTCTGTGTGACGGGAACCCCTCTTCCTGGAGGTATTGTATGGAAGGAGAGTCTTCATACAGCTCTCAGGTGAGAGTCTCCCAGCTTCCCAGAGAGAATCTGATTTTAGCTTCCTCGCCTCTACACCCTGGGCTTCATCTCTGAACATATACTAGTTCTCCTCAGCTCTGCTCCTCCCTGCCTCCTGCCTGCCCTAGGGCCTCCCCTCGACAAGTTTTTCAGAACAGCCACTCTCCATCACGTCTGCATCCCGCCCACTCCACACAGACCGGGCCAGTGAGCTTCTGGCACCCCCTCTTCGCGTGCCCACAGGAGGGTTACCAATCCAGCTGAGATGCTCTTAGCATTCTGGCCCTTTGCACAACATCTGCCTCTATTATTCACTCTCTTTCTCCTTCACTCCAGTAACATGCACATCCCTGTTTTTGTGAGGTGAACATCTGGCTGGATCAGTTAAAAGCCTGTTGGGGAAGCTGCCTGTGCATGCCTGTAATTCCAGATGAGGAAAACGAAGCAAGAGAATGGTGAATTCTAGCACTGAGGTGCACAGTGGAATCTTGTCTTTCATATTTAGTCCTGTCTTCATACCACAGGTCAGTGTCACGGCCCCTTTTTGTTTGGGCTTAGTGTGGGTACTAGGGTTTGAACTCAGAACCTCATGCATGCTAGACTAGGGCTCTACTGTTGAGCTACATTCCATGACATCTTCCCGAATTCTGGATTTTGTGCTGTACTCTCTGTCAGAAAGCCTTTTTTCTCCTCTTTTGGTCCACCTTCTTTCATTTGCATGGGTTACTGGGTACCCCACTGAGGCCTTCACCACCCTTGCCATTTCCTCTTGTCTACAGCTTGCACATCTACCCTTTTTTTGGAAACAGGGTTTCACATAGCCCAGGTTGCCCCCAAATCTATTATGTAGCTGAGAATGAGCTTTAATTCTTTTTGTTGTTTGTTTGTTTGTTTTATTTTGCTTTTTATATACGTGGAAGTTATACCTGTGTGTTTGTATGTCTGGTGACCGAGATGCCAGAAGAGAACTCATCATATAGCCTGGAACCAGAGTTACAGGTGACTGTGAGCCGCCATGTCAGTGCAGGGAATTGGACTCAGGTCCTTTGGAAGAGCAGCTGGCACTCTAAACTGCTGCGCCATCCTTCTAGCTTCAATCTTGAACTCTTGATCCCCGGACTCTGCCTCCCAAGTGCTGGGATTACAGGAGTGTGCCGCCATTATGCAGGGCTGGCAGACAGACGCAGGGTTCCTGCTTGCTCAGCTATTGCTCTCCCTACTCAGCTACATTCCCAGCCTCTTCCATCCCTCTGTTGGCTCCCTGCAGCTGGGGATTGCACTTTTCTCTGCCATGGCTGTTAGGACAGCAGATTCAGTACACAAATTCCAGCTTCCCAGGTCAATGCAGTTTCAGAGAGATGTTTCAGATGCTAAGGTCAGCAACCTCTGTTAGGTCGGCTGCACCTCAGGGACCCAGGTGGTCCTTAGCAGACAGCGGTACTCAGTGAATTTCAGTGGGAGGAGTGGTGGCAAGTGCTGTTATGGGTCACCGAGGAGGAAGCAAACTTCTTAGATGAGGGATACCTGAGCCAAAGCAGGGGGAGTATTAGGTCCCGGCATCAACTATCCCTTCCGTGGTGATGCCTCTGTGGTAGCCTAAGCAGGGTTCTCTCAGGTGCTATGTCCCAGGCCTAACCCTCTGGTACCTGTGAATGTGACCTTGTTTGGAAATATTTGTAGCTTGTCATGATTTAGGCTTTTTTCTCTTGAGTTTATGAATTCAGATGGTCCCAGTGTGGGACTTTTAAGGGGAAGAGCCAAGGGTAAGGTAGTTAGGCCACGGGGGCACTGTCTACAAGAAATTAAGGCAGTTCTCTTGGGACCCAAATTGGTTACTGCTTGTGTGTTGTAATGAAAGAGCAAGGGTGACCCAAGCTGGCCTCCCTGGCTTCCTGTCTTGACGTGTATCTCTCCTCGAGCAAGTTCCATGACCCTCATCAGAGGCCAAGCCAACGAAGCTACTGATCGTAGACTTTCAGCCTCTATATTAGTTAGGTTTTGCCATTGTAACCAATGTACCTTACAGAAACAGCTTAAGGGAAGGTGATTTGATTGGCTCGTGAATTCAGAGGGTTCAGTACAAGATCCCTTATCCCATGTGCATGATCCAAACATGGTAGTGTGAGCATGTGGAGAGGCTGTTGTTTACTTACCTCTTGGAAGACAGGATTTAGAGAGAGGGGCAACATGAGGCCAGGTCAAGACATCTCCCCAGGGACACACCCCCAGTGATGACTTCCTCTAACTAGTTGCTGCTTCCCATTGTCCACCACCCCTAATAATTCCATCATGTGAATCTTAACCTTCATGAAGTCAGAGTGATCAAGATACCTTCATAGCTCAGGCGGTGGTGGGACACACCTTTAAACCCAGCACTCGGGAGGCAAAGGCAGGTGGATCTCTGTGAGTTTGAGGCCAGCCTGGTCTACAGAGTGAGTTCCAGGACAGCTAGGACTACACAGTGAAACCCTATCTCAGGAAAAGTAAAAAAGAAAACAAAAAACAAACAAACCTTCATAGACATATCTAAAGGAATACTTCATTAATTTTCTAGCTATTTCTTTCTTTTTAAAATTTCTTCTCCTTCTCTTTCTTCTGTTTTCTTGTTTTTGAGACAGGGTCTCACTATATAGCCTTCACTGGCCTCCAACTATGTAGACCAGGCTGGCCTCAAACTCACAAAGACCCACCTGCCTCTGCCTCCTGTGTGCTGGGGATTAAGGCGCGCCCTACCACAGCCCAGCTCCCTTGGTATTTCTTAATTCAATTAAACTGACAACTCTGGAGCCTGCACAGGACTAACCTAGGCCCTCTGCATGTGTGTGACAGTTGCGTAGCTTGGTCTATTTGTGGGGCTCCTAGTAGTGGGATCAGGACCTGTCCTTGGTGTTTGAGCTGGCTTTTGGGAACCCAATCCCCATGGTGGGCTGCCTCGCCCAACCTTGATGCAGAGGAAGGAGCTTGGTCCTGCCTTAACTTGATGTGCCACGCTTTGTTGACTCCCATGGGAGGCTTGTTTCTTTCTGAATGGAGACTGAGAAGTGGATGGAGAGTAAAAGGGAAGTGGAGGGAGGGAACAGAAGGAGAGGAGGGAGGGGAAACTGTGGTCAGTGTGTAAAATGAAAAAAATAAATAAATAAATGAATAAATAGATAAATTGACAATCACAATTAACCAGCACAGTTTCCATCCCCAGTGCCATAAACAAACAAATACAGCCTTTAAGTATGAACTAAAGAAACTTTACAAAACACCAGCCAACAATAAGAAGAAAAAAAAGTAACAACCTACCTCCACTAAACAGTAAATGGACAACTATATAAATGCGGTTAATAATCTTGGGGGTCTGGGCGGTGGTAGCACACGCCTGTAATCCCAGCACTCAGGAGGCAGAGGCAGGTGGATCTCTGTGAGTTTGAGGCCAGCCTGGTCTACAGAGCTAGTCTAGGACAGGCTCCAAAGCTAGAGAAACCCTGTCTCGAAAAACAAAAACAAAACAAACAAACAAAAAAGAATCTTGGGGGGCCAGGCAGTGGTAGCACACACCTTTAATCCCAGCACTCAGGAGGCAGAGGCAGGCGGGTCTCTGTGAGTTCGAGGCCAGCCTGATCTACAGAGGGAGATCCAGTAAAGGTGACAAAACTACACAGAGAAACCTTGTCAAACAAAAAACCTTTCCCCTTCTCCCTGCTCCTGCCGATTTGCTCTCAGTCAGATCAGAGGACGACTTTAGCTGTCCACTCCATTCTGTATTTGTGAGTGTACTTCCTCATTTTATATATTAATAAATCCCTATTACCCTTTAAAAAATCTTGGGGGGCTGAGCAGTGGTGACACATGCCTTTAATCCCAGCACTCGGGAGGCAGAGGCAGGCAGATCTCTGTGAGTTCAAGGCCAGCCTGGTCTACAGAGTGAGATCCAGGATAGCCAGGACTACACAGAGAAACCCTGTCTCGAAAAACCAAAACCAAAGCCAAAACAAAAACAAAAACAAAAAAGGCTTTTAGTCTTAATCCTCAGGAGGCAGAGTCAGGTGGATCTCTGTAAGTTTGAGGCCAGCCTGTCTATATAGTGAGTTCCAGAACAGCCGAGCTACATAAAAAGATTTTGTAAAAAAGTACTTGTTCTTCCAGATGACCCAATATCTGTTCCTAGCATCCAAACCAGGCAGCTCACTTCCACATGTGTCTCCAGCTCCAGGGGTCTGACACCTTCTGGCTTCTGCAGCTACTTACACATACACACACACACACACACACACACACACACACACACACACACACACCCCAAATATAAATAAATCTTTAGGTGCTGGAGAGATGGCTTGGCAGTTAGAAGCACATAACATAAAAGCAAATTTTGGGGACTGGGGAGAGAGATGTCTCAGTAGTTAAGATCACAGCTCTTCCAGAGAGCCCAGGTTCAAGTTCCAGCACCCACATGTCAGCTCACAACCATGTAACTCTAGTTCCACAGGAGCTGACACCTTCTTCTGCTCCCATGGGTACCAGACACATGCCTGGTGCACTGATATACATTTGGGTAAAGTGCTTATACACATAAAGAATGAAATAATAACAAATTGATTTTTCAACAAGACAGGGCAAGACTGAAACCATGCAGTTTCCAGCCAGGAGACAACAAGAGAAAGTACAGAGCAGGCTCTTCCTCATGACCTCCCAGAGGAACCAACCTTGCCCACACCTTGACTTTGGTCTTCTGGCCTCTACAAGCACTGGGAGAACATTAATTGCTATTGTGTCTGGTTTGTGGAGCATTGCCCACAGGAATTAATAAACTCCAGAGCTGTTTCCCAAGCTCAATTGTAAGATTCTCCTCCCTGGTCCCTGGCCTCCAGAAACCCTTCTAGTCCCAGATGTCACATCGAGCCTGTGGCCACTAGCCACTTTGGTAGCCCCAGTGCCACACAGAGGCTGGTGTTCCTGCCATTACAATCCCCTCCTGCACTGCATGGTAAAATCTTGCAGAAATGATGGCATGAGGTCACTGAGATCAGCTTCCCTAGGGGAGCCAGCCTCCACATTCCAGCTCTAGAACGCATCTCTGGTCACGTTGGTCCGGGTGCTAAGTGTTCAAGAAGGTGAGAAGCCTATGTCACAAGGGAGCACAGCTGGACAGCTGAGGGACCATACTGGGGTGTGAGGAATAACCAAAAGTGTCCAGTTATTCCTCACACTTTCCAATGACTGAAGCCTTGGCCAACATGTTGATCTCATCGAAGATCCTGAGTCATGACCACTCGGTTGAAACTGCTTGTGGAAGCTGAACATGGTAACTGTGGTGGCTTTAATGAAAAGTGTTCCCACAGTCTTGGCGTTGGAACATGTGGTCCCAAATGGGCTGTTGAGGAGAGGTTTGGTGGCGGGGCCATGCTGGAGGAGCCTGTCACTGGGTGTAGATTTTAAGAACTAAAGGCTTCGCCCTACTTCCCATTTGTTCTCTCTGCTTCATGCTTATCGTTTAAGACATGGACTCTCAGCTGCCTACTCCTTTATGGCTGCCACTTGCTCTTATCCCTCTGGACTCTTATCCCTCTGGACTCTCTTATCCCTCTGGACTCTCTTATCCCTCTGGACTCTCTCATCCCTCTGGACTCTTTTATCCCTCTGGACTCTCTTATCCCTCTGGACTCTCATCCCTCTGGACTCTCATCCCTCTGGACTCTTCTATCCCTCTGGACTCTCATCCCTCTGGACTCTCATCCCTCTGGATGGACTCTTATCCCTCTGAACTCTTTTATCCCTCTGGACTCTCATCCCTCTGGACTCTCATCCCTCTGGACTCTTATACCTCTGGACTCTTTTATCCCTCTGGACTCTCATCCCTCTGAACTCTTTTATCCCTCTGGACTCTCATCCCTCTGGACTCTCATCCCTCTGGATGGACTCTTATCCCTCTGAACTCTTTTATCCCTCTGGACTCTTATCCCTCTGGACTCTTTTATCCCTCTGGACTGTTTTATCCCTCTGGACTGTTTTATCCCTCTGGACTCTCATCCCTCTGGACTCTTTTATCCCTCTGGACTCTTATCCCTCTGAACTCTTTTATCCCTCTGGACTCTTATCCCTCTGGACTCTTATCCCTCTGGACTCTCTTATCCCTCTGGACTCTCTCATCCCTCTGGACTCTTTTATCCCTCTGGACTCTCATCCCTCTGGACTCTCATCCCTCTGGACTCTTATCCCTCTGGACTCTTTTATCCCTCTGGACTCTCTCATCCCTCTGGACTCTTTTATCCCTCTGGACTCTCATCCCTCTGGACTCTTTTATCCCTCTGGACTCTCTCATCCCTCTGGACTCTTTTATCCCTCTGGACTCTCATCCCTCTGGACTCTCATCCCTCTGGACTCTCTTATCCCTCTGGACTCTCTTATCCCTCTGGACTCTCTTATCCCTCTGGACTCTCATCCCTCTGGACTCTTTTATCCCTCTGGACTCTCATCCCTCTGGACTCTCATCCCTCTGGACTCTCATCCCTCTGGACTCTTATCCCTCTGGACTCTCTTATCCCTCTGGACTCTCTTATCCCTCTGGACTCTCATCCCTCTGGACTCTCATCCCTCTGGACTCTCTTATCCCTCTGGACTCTTTTATCCCTCTGGACTCTCATCCCTCTGGACTCTTATCCCTCTGGACTCTCATCCCTCTGGACTCTTTTATCCCTCTGGACTCTCATCCCTCTGGACTCTTATCCCTCTGGACTCTCTTATCCCTCTGGACTCTCATCCCTCTGGACTCTCATCCCTCTGGACTCTCTTATCCCTCTGGACTCTCTTATCCCTCTGGACTCTCATCCCTCTGGACTCTCTTATCCCTCTGGACTCTCATCCCTCTGGACTCTCTTATCCCTCTGGACTCTTTTATCCCTCTGGACTCTCATCCCTCTGGACTCTCATCCCTCTGGACTCTTATCCCTCTGGACTCTTTTATCCCTCTGGACTCTCATCCCTCTGGACTCTCATCCCTCTAGACTCTCATCCCTCTGGACTCTCATCCCTCTGGACTCTCATCCCTCTGGACTCTCATCCCTCTAGACTCTCATCCCTCTGGACTCTCATCCCTCTGGACTCTCATCCCTCTGGACTCTTATCCCTCTGGAACCATAAGCCCAAATAAAGGCTTCCTTCTGTAATTCTTGGCCATGCTGGTTTTTGTTTGTATGTGAGGTGGGTGGGGTGTTTTACTTATGTGAAGTCTGTCCACTACCTGCACGCCTGGTGCCAGAAAAGGCCCGAAGAAAGCACTGGGTCCCTGGTGACTTGGGTACAGGGAAATGGTCCCTATCTTCTGGAAGAGCCATTGGTGCCCTTCACTGCTGAGTCATTGCTCCAGTCCCAGGCATGGTGTTTTAGGACATCACCAGAAAAGTAACTGATGCAGCCTCACACACCTGAGAGGTGGAGGATCAGGAGTTCAAACTCATTCTCTGCTATGCAGAGTTTGAGGCCAGCCTGGCTGCATGACACGCTGTCTCAAAAGTAAAAACCAAGGACTGGTGAGGTGGCTCAGAGGACAGAAGTGTTTATAGAGCAAGCCTGATGGCCCAAGGCTGATGCCAGAACCCACAATGGGAAGAGAGAACCAACTCCAGAAAGTTGTCCACTGACCTCCATGTGCCTACTGTAGCCCACATGCCCACATCTCTCTCAAACACAAATAAAAATAAGTAAAGAGCTGGGGGAGGGGGTGGGGCGTGCAAACCTTTAAACCCAGCACTTGGGAGGCAAAGGCAGGCAGATCTCTATGAGTTCAAGACCAGCCTGGGAGCGAGTTCCAGGAGAGCCAGGGCTACACAGAGAAACCCTGACTTGAAAACAAAACAAACAAATAAATAAATCAAACAAAATCTGTCCCTGCTTTTTCCTAAGAAACTACTAAGAGGCAGATGACACAGGTGTATTGGGAAGGCCCAGGCCACTAAACCTGGGTAGCTGCCGTGTCTCCTGAGCCCAGTTATGGCCATGGCTGGGGCCAGAGCAGAGGCCCTGGGGCTCAGGAAGTAAAACTGAAGACAAGAAGTAGATCTTCATCACCAAGCTGGGCCACCTGGTTAAGGTCATGAACCTTGGAGATCTACCTTTCTCCTTCCTCATGAAGGAAGATTATTATCTTTTACCCTGGGAGTGTCTCTTAAGGTTGAGTTTTATTTGTTTTGTTTATGGCTGGAGGGATGAGTCGGTGACTCAGAGCCAGTACTGTTCTTCCAGAGGACCTGTGTGCAGTTCCTAGCACCTACATCAGGTAGCTTACAACCAACACCACTGCAATGCCAGTTCCAGAGGATCAGATGCCTCTGACTTCCCTAAGCACCCACACTCATGTGCGTCTACAAACATACATATACATAATTAAAAATAAAATAAATTGGGTTGGGGATTTAGCTCAGTAGTTTGATCCTCAGCTCAAAAAAAAAATCTTAAAAAAATACTAAACTAAAAGACATTAATTATGTCTGCATGAGTTTATGTGCACCCTGAGTACAAGGGCTCTGTGGTGGTCAGAGAGTGCTGGATCTCCTAGAACTGGAGTTACAGGTGGCTGTGAGCCACCTGACATGGGTGCTGGAAACCCAACCCAGGTCCTCTGGCAGAGCCGCAAATGCTTTTAGTCGATGAGCCCCTCTCCAGCTCAAAGATAAGGTTTGAAGGATCATGCCTGTTGCAGAATATTAGTTAAAGAGTGTTTGATTCATTTCTGCTGTGGAACTTTTGTTTAATGCTGCAAAGGTGTGTTGCATTCTTTTATGTTGCATTTGTTTAACTCTGTGAAGCTGTGTTACTTTGACGCTCTAAAACACCTGATGGTCTAATAAAGAGCTGAATGGCCAATAGCTAGGCAGGAGAAAGGATACCTGGGGCTGGGAGGCAGAAAGAATAAATAGAAGGAGAAAAAGAAGAGAAGATCAAGGAGTGAGAAAAGAAGGGGTCAGTCACCCAGCCACATAGCAGACATGGAATAGAAGGAATGAAAAAATATACAGAAGTAGAGAAAGGTAAAGGCCAGAGGCAAAAGGTAGACGGGATAATTTAAGTTAAGAAAAGCTGGCTAGAAACAAGCCAAGCCAAGGCCGGGCATTCATAAGTAATAATAAGTCTCCGTGTGTGATTATTTGGGAGTGGTGCCCCCCCCTCAAGAGCCAAAGAGTAAAAAGCATAAAAACAACAACAGCAACAACACACACCAGTATGAGGCAGACTCAGACTGACCGCAGATCGGGTTCAAGCTTGGGTTTGGTGGTTTTTCAAGGCAGCATTTCTCTGTGTAGCTCTGGCTGTTCTGGATTTTTCTCTATAGAACAGGCTGGCCTTGAATTTACAGAGATCCTACATAGCTTCCTGAGTGCTACGATTAAAGGCATTGTTTGTTTTTAAACAGGTGTAATTTATTGTATTTTTCTTATATAAAAACTACTTAGGTAGCCACAACCTAAGCCTGGGTCCTTTCCATGGAGACTCTGGTTTGCATTTTCACAAGCTGGTCAGTGAATTCTCAATATGGACACTTGGGGAACACAGTCACTTTCCAGAGGTTGGGGGTCAGATAGCTGTAGTTTTGGAATGGACATCAAAAGTGGCCTTGGTGAAGTTGTCTCTGGTAGCACAGGAGCCCCTGGCTGACCTGTAGCTGTCGTCAATATTAGCAGCAGCAGCACAGAGCTGAGACAATGCCAGTGCCTCTGAGGGCAGGGATGAGGTACACCAGCAGAGGCACAGTGGCCTGTTACCTAGCATGGAGCAGTGCAAGGCTTGCATGGGTTCCCCAGTAATCTCTCTGCGCAGAGACAATGGAAAGTTTGGGTAAGATGAGTCTCAGATGGCACTGACTACCTTCTTACAGTTAACACCCCAACCAACATAACTGATATAGTCTCTAATGGTGACAAAGAACTTGGACCTGGAGCTGCAGAGATAGTTTAGTGGTTAAGAGCTCATATTGCTCTTTGAGAGGACCCAAGTTCAATTCCAAGCACACCTACCTGTAATTCCAGTTCCAGGGTATCTGATACCTGTAGCCTCCAAGGCTCCAGCACTCACTCTCTCTCTCTCTCTCTCACACACACACACACACACACACACACACACACACACACACACACACTTAAAAATAAAATCTGCTGGTGGTAGTGGTGCAGAGGCAGGTGGATCTTTGTGAGTTTGAGACCAGCCTGGTCTATAGAGGGAGTTCTGCAGAAAGAGTTCCAGGACAGCCAAGGCTACATAGAGAAACTTGTCTTGAAAAGAAAAAAAAGTTCCGGCCAGGCTAGGCATCATAGTGAGACCCTGTGCCAATATATAAGAAAGTTGGGCTAGAGAGATGGTGCAGCCATTAAGAGCACTGACAGCTCTCCCAAAGGCCTGGGATTGGGTTCCCAGGACCCACATGATGGATCACAGCCATTTGTAACTCCAGTCCCAGAGAATCTCAAGCCCTCTCCTGGCCTTTGTGGTCACTGTATGTACTAGGTGCACAGGTGTACATGCAGGCAAAACTCTCAAGCTCATAAAATAAATAAATCAATAAGTAAGAAGAGGGCTGGGAAAGAAATTCAGTGATAGATCACTAGCCTATCTATCCTGTGCAAGGCCCTCTCTTCCATCCTGAGGGAGTTAATTCCCTGCTGTTCTCAACTGCAAGTTCTTCAGGCCCTGCCCCAGGCTCTGGAATGCTAAAGGAGGTGATAAGTAGCGGCTGGATTACAGGACAGCTGTCTGCATGGCCTCGGGAAGATGTTACATTGTCAGGAGTCAGTCACTCTTTGTCACTGTGACAAAATACTGGAGGAAACCAGTTAAGCAAGGAGGATTGGTTTTGGCTCATGGTGTTACAGGTCTCTTTACGACTGGCTGGCTCCATGGCTTTTAGGCTTTGGTGAGAACATCGTGGTGGCAGCAGCCGTGTCGGGGAGTGAACATGCTCATCTCGTGGTGATTAGGAAGAAGAAGGGAGGGGAGAGGAGGAAGGGAATGAATGAAAGCCAGAGACAAAGTACATCTAATTAGGCCCGTGCCAATCTTAACACCCTGCTCAGCAGAGAACTCCTCAGTAGGGTCTCCCATCCCTGTCCCAGCAGGCTCTCAGTGGCAGCGGCTGGGACAAAGCCTTCAGCACAGAAATCTTTTGGGGGATACTTTATATGGTAACTATAACAACCGTGCAGTGTTTGTCTAGTCTATTCTTCCTTTTCAGGGGTGGAAACCAAGGCTGGAAAGAGGGGCAGTCACTTCCCAAGGTGAGTTGGGAGGGAGAGGTCCCGGTTTGAGACCCTTTAACTTTTTAAAATTAAGTCATCATTTATTTACTTATCTGATGTATTTGAGACAGGGTCTCACTATGTAGCCCAGGCTGACCTGGAACTCACAGAGATCCATAAGCCTCTGCCAAGTGCTAGGATTAAAGGTGTGTACCACCACACTCAGCGTCCTGTACCTTTTGCTAAAGTTCAGTTTAGATTGCTTTCTGTTTGTGTGTGTGTAGATATGCCACAGTACACACGTGGAGATCATGGGAGTAACTTTGGAATTGGGTCTCCTTTCACTGGGATATGAAAGGTCCAACCCAGATGGTAAGGTATATGGCAAAAGAGTTTTTACCCCTGAGCAACCTCAGAAGCACAGTCTCCTGTAGCCTAGGCTGGCTTCAAAGTTACTATGTAACAAACGATGACCTTGAACTCCTGGATGCCCCTGCCTCCCTGTCCTGAGTCCTAGAATAGTTTATGTAGTTCTCTGTCCAGTTAACTCTGTGAAGAGACTATCCCCCTTTGCATTGGTTTGCTAGGTTGGCTAGCAAGAGCCAAGCAGCACATGCTGTGGGGCTTAAAGTCCCTCATCTTCCTGTCTCGGGTTGGGAAGTCAGGGCTCTGTGAAAAGAAGCACTGCCCCTCTCCTTGGGTCCTAGAGGAATGTGATCATGTCACACAGCTGTTCCTTGTATGGCTTGGCTGAGTCCTACCACCACCACCCTTAGAAATTATCTGTCTGTCTGTCTATTCACCCATCCATCTGTCCATCTGTGTGTTAGGAGGGCATGTGTCACGGAGTAAGTGTGCAGGTCAGAGGAGAACCTGTAGAAGTTGGTTCTCTCCTTCCACTACGTGGGCTCTGGGAATTGACTTGGGTTGTCAGACTTTGTGACAAGTGCCTTCGCTGGGTGAGCCATCTCTCCAGCCCTCCATCCTTACCAGCGACCCTGATTTTATTGGTTTTGCCTCCAAAAAGACCAGGGCTAGGTATGGTAGTTGTGCTGGTTAATTTTTGTCTTGACCTATGCTAACATCACCTAGGAAGAGGGAATATCAATTGGTGAATTGCCTGTGTCAGACTGACCTGTAGGATGTCTGTGGGGAAATTTTCCTAATGATGGATGTGGGGGAGCCTAGCCCAGTGTGGCAGGACCACTCCTGGGCAGTGGTCCTGGGTTGTTTAAGAAAGCATATTGAGCAAGCCAGGAAGGGAAAAGCAATAGCCAATGTTCCTCCATGGCCTCTGCTGCAGATCCTGCCTTGGGTTCCTGCCTTGGGTTCCTGCCTTGGGTTCCTGCCTTGGGTTCCTGCCTTGGGTTCCTGCCCCGACTCCCCCAGTGATGGAGCATGACCTGAGAGTGGTGAGGTGAAATAAGCCCTTTCCTCCCTCCGGTCATGTTTTTATCACAACAGAGCCCAACCAGGACAGTAGCGTATGTCCATAACCCCAACCCTTATGAGGTTAAGGCTAGAAGACTGGGAATGTCTCAAAAGAACAGCAAACTCCCCTCGCCCTCAGGAAAGACAGGGTTTCTCTGTGTAGCCCTGGCTGTCCTGGAACTCACTCTGTAGACCAGGCTGGCCTCAAATTCAGAGATCCACCCGCCTCTGCCTCCCGAGTGCTGGGATTAAAGGCCGGCATCACCATGACCAGCTTGAATTCTTAATTCTTCTGCCTCCAAATCCTGGGATTACAATAGTGTGCCTGGTTTTATGTGGTGATAAAGATCAAGCTTGGGACTCTCATCAACGGAACTAAAATAACTAGCCCCAACACCAGAATTTTGGAGGGAACCCATTTAAGCCATAGCCAGGAGGAAGTGTGGTTACTGGGGGATCAATAACACTGCCCATTCCCACACCTGACACAGTCCCTGCAACACTGCCTGTCTGTTGGTTGTAGTATGGTAGAGAAAAGGTTGGAGACAGTCCTCTTCAGTGGCAGGCCTGGGCTTGGGACCCCACAGCGATGCCCAGAGGTGAAGATTTCCCCAAGGGATCCAGTAGTAAACATGCAGGGACATTTCACCCAGCACAGACAGGCAAGCTGAGGGATGATGAGATGTCTATAGGTGTGGGCCAGTCATTCACTTAACAGATGCTTCTCATCCACCACCTCCCGGGCCCACCTCCTCTCCGGCACAGTCTTAGCCAGTGGATATTGGCTGGCACGGGGCCCAGAGACTGCTGAAGGGGACTCTGCTCTGCAGCTTGCTTCAGCAAGAAAGGCTGCCAGGAGGGATTAGTAGTGTCTGCCACCGGCATGAAATGGGATGGCAGGGAGGCAGATGGAAGGAAAGAGGCAGACACAGAACAAATGAGGCACAGAAAGACCGTGACTTAAAAGGGGACATCCAGGGCTTTCATGAGCTGAACTGTGTCTTCTCCAAGATGCCTGCGTTAAAGTCCTAAATCCCAGCACCTCAGAAATTGACCACATTAGCGACAGGCTGTTTTATATCGTGTGTGTTTTTGTTTTTTTATTTATTTATTTGTTTATTTTTGAGACAAGGTTTTTCTATGTAGCCCTGGCTATCTTAGAACTCACTATATTGACTAAGATGGCCTCAAACTCAGATCTGCCTTTCTCTCCTCCCAAGTGCTGGGAGTAAAGGCTTGACCGCTATGCCTGTGTTTCAAAAGCATGCCCTGTTTTAATGTTTTAAATTACATAATTAGTGTGTGTGTTGCAAAACGTGGTCAGAGGACAACCCCTGGGAGTCAGGTCTCTTCTTTCAATGCTGTGGGTCCTGGGGAGGGAATTCTGGTTGTCAGACTTGGCAGCAAGTGGCTTTGCCCACTGAGCCATCTCATCACCTGTTTATGTTTTTGTTTCTAAAACAGAGTCTCAAGCTGGGCTGTGGTGATGCACACATCTTTAGTCCCTCCTGCACTTGGGAGGAAGAGGCAGGCAGATCTTAGGAGTTCAAGGCCAGCCTGGCCTACAGAGAGAGTTCCAGGCCAGCCAGGGCTACACAGAGAAATCCTGTTTCAAACAAACCAACAAACAAAAACTCTGCTATATAGGGCTACTTGAGACCCTGTTTCAAAAATAAACAAACAAACAAACAATAGAGAAGAGAAAGACTGAGAGGCAGATAAAGAAAGACAGAGAGAATAATGACCCAGGGCTCTGACTGTTTGGTGTTAGCTTCCAACCCTTCTCCTCCGCCAAAGCCAAGCCAATGATCTGTTGGTGACCTGTTGGTGACTTCTCACCTACGACAGGGTTTCTGGGAGAGTGGCAGAAAGAGAGAACTCGGGTAGGCTCCCTGCACACAGTGGTGGTATTTGTAAGCATTCACTTCACTTGCTTATCCATCCACTAATTTATTCAATAATAGTTATTGAGCACCCGCTGTGTACTTCTACTAATTAGGGTCTGGGAATGGAGTATGACAAACTAATAGGCACTTGAAGTTCATTCTTATTTCTGTGATTATTGCATGTCTTTGGCCTCAAGCAGCTCCTGGTATGTTGATGGAATAAGGGCAAGCTTGGCCCTGAGGTGACCGGGGGCCTAGCAGTGTAGTCGGAGGAAAGAGAAGGGTCCAGGCAGTTAGAAGCTGAGGAGGGATTTCTTGGGGAGGCAAAGCCCTCAGCAGGCCTATGTTGAAAATCTTCTTTGTCTGTCTGTATCACCATTGTCTGATCTTGGAAGCTAAGCAGGGTTGGGCCTAGATAGTACTTGGATGGGAGAATCTACCTTGTGTGGAAACCTTGCTGTGGAAACCTATGAGGAGCTAGAGGTGTTCAGGTGGATAAGACAGCGCTCTGTCTGAGCTTATGGTAAAGAGGTCAGTGGTGAAGACTGAAATGGAGAAGGTGCAGATAGACTAGCCAAGGTGACATCTGAGCTACATTTGAAGGATATGTTAGCTGCATTCCAGGAACCAGCACTCACACACACAGAGCCTGCAGGAACACTGGTGGGCTCCATGCTGGGAGTGACAGAGTTGCAGTGGTCGAAGTGCACAGTTCCTGTTTCTGAGCCCGTGCTTTCGGGTGACAGAGAATGGAGATTTCCCACTGTGCTGGCCAATGAGAAAAAGGTCCAGAGGTTCAGTGGTTTCTTGGGTTGGCCCAAGGGCTCAATGTCACTAAGAAATCAATGTTTTTCCATCTCATCAGGGTGCCCTTGAATGTGTTGCTTTTATTCTCTCCTCCCTCTTCCTCTTTCCTTTCCTTTTTTGTGCACACACGTGAGTTCATATGTGTACATGTGTGTGTGTGCATGTAAAGGGTAAAGGTAAAGGCTAATGTGTCTCATCGTCAATTGCTCTCCAATTAATTTTTTAATTTTATTTATTTTTATTTTATGCATATGGTGTTTTGCCTGCTTGTATGTCTGTCCACCACATACTTGCAGTGCCCTTGGTGGCCAGAAGAGGGATAGAATACTCTGGAACTGGAGTTCCGAGCTGCCATGTGGGTGTGGAAATCAAACCCAGGTCCTTTGAAAGAGCAGTGTGCGCTCTTAACCTCTGGGCCATCTCCACCCCTCCATCATATTTTGAAACCTGTAGCTAGCCAGCAAGCCTCGGGGATCTTCATGTCGTCTCCTCTCCCCAGTGCCAGGATTACAGTAGCCTACCAGCTTACCTGCCTTTTTTGTTGTTGCTGCTGCTGTTTATTTTTTTGTTTTACGAGACAGGGTTTCTCTGTGTAGCTTTGGTGCCTGTCCTGGATCTCGCTCTGTAGACCAGGCTGGCCTCAAACTCACAGAGATCTGCCTGGCTCTGCCTCCCGAGTGCTGGGATTAAAGATGAACGCCATCGCCGCCCAGCCTTTTTTTTTTTTTTTTTCTAATGTGGGTGCTGGAGATTGGAATTTGGGCCCTTATGCTTATATAGTCGGCACTTCACCAAATGAGCCACCTCTCCAGACCCCACCTCCCCTACAGTGTTTTCTCTGTAGCCCAGGCTTACCTTAAATCCTGGATCCTCCCGCCTCAGCCTCCAAAATGCTGAGGTTACAGCTGTGTGCAAGCATGCGCTGTCCGTGGGGGTGGAAACCACTTGTGCACACGACCGATTCTCAGCCCTCCTTTTACTTGTTTGTTAAAACAGGTGTCAATATGTTTCCCAGCCTGGCCTTGGACTTCCTCAGGCCCAGGCAGGCCTTGAACTTCGCTCTCTGCCACAGGCTCCTGGGTACCTGAGAGGACAGCCTGTACCAACAACTAGTAGGCTTTTTCTTCCTTCCTGCCTTTCTTTTTACATTCATGGCTGTCCTGGATCTCACTCTTTAGACCAGGCTGGCCTTGAACTCACAGAGATCCGCCTGCCTCTGCCTCCCGTCACTGCCTGGCTAGGCTTTTGCTTTTTAAATTTTTTTCTTTACATACGATTTATTTATTTGTGTGTGTGTGTGTGTGTGTGTGTGTGTGCGCGCGCGTGTGTATGTGTGTGTGTCTGTGTGTGTGTCTGTGTGTGTGTCTGTGTGTGTGTCTGTGTGTGTGTCTGTGTGTATGTGTGTGTGTCTGTGTGTGTGTGTGTGTGTGTGTGTGTCTGTGTGTGTATGTGTGTGTGTGTCTGTGTGTGTATGTCTGTGTGTCTGTGTGTGTGTGTGT